>NC_134577.1:25686000-26029500 GCF_050947875.1 Dermacentor variabilis
GTCTCAGCGCTGCAGGCGCGACAAAGTCTGTCCGATCCACCTTTAGCTTCTGGAATTAGCGTACGCCAGACGTACCTTTAGACACAGTGAAACATATATATATATATATATATATATATATATATATATATATATATATATATATATATATATATATATATATATATATATACAGCATGATGAGAAGCTGCGTTATAGCTCACGTGAAAGCTATCGATTTGTAGCGCGTACTTAACAGCTGGAAACGTCCATGGGAGTCGCAAATAAATCTAGCTAATCTTATGTATTTGTAAGCTGCGTCCTCTTTACGCAGAGGCAGCCGTGATATGTATTTGCTGGCTTACTTCTCTACTCAACTGGCTAAGCACTGGCGGAACCAGAGCGCCCCCACCTGGGACTGAGACATGCAGGTACTACTTTGCTGCATATGATAACATATGTGAACAGCCTTTGTGGTAGCAAATGTGTAAACGAGAAGTATACCCAGAAAGAGGCCGTGACGTAAGGAAGATTTGTTGTTGTCGTCGTTGTTATTGTTGGTCAGACGTTTAGATTCGTGTGCCGGCGACACATATGTGCTCCTCACTTCGCACACCTGCAGCGACGGCTCTCTCGAAGTACGGACTCTGGTTGGCGTGTCTTCCCTATTTTCGTTCTTTTTGTTTTTTAACGCGAAGAATTTGCGTACTTTGGGCGCTTTGTATCTATCTAGTCTCCTGCGCCGAGTGACTGGCGGTGCCTACCAACCCGGCGGGGTCGCGGCATCTTCGAGCTTCACCATCCGGCTCTGGCCTCGGATTTTCATGTACTACCTGCGCCGCCGCGCCAGGTGGCGCGCATAAGGAGATCCAGGTACTAGGCAGTATAATAACAATATAATAGCGGGACATTAGGCAGTATAAATAACAAGACCTTGGTGGCGCAACCCACCGCCCCGTTCCCAAGGGGACGCTCATGACCGTCCGTCCGTCCGTCCATCCATCCATCCATCCATCCATCCATCCATCCATCCATCCATCCATCCGTCCATCCATCCATCCATCCGTCCATCCATCCATCCATCCATCCGTCCATC
The DNA here is from genome assembly GCF_050947875.1 of Dermacentor variabilis. Lineage (NCBI taxonomy): Eukaryota > Metazoa > Arthropoda > Arachnida > Ixodida > Ixodidae > Dermacentor > Dermacentor variabilis. Next base: position 25,687,076 of record NC_134577.1, read on the forward strand.
CATCCATCCATCCGTCCGTCCGTCTGTCCGTCCATCCATCGAGTTTCTCACTATGGGTATTCGGAGTCGTCAGGTTCGTCATTCGCACATTTTTCTCTGACGGACGTACAATGAATGCAGTGCCGCTGTACAGTCTTGCTGGCGCTTTATTTCAGTGTTCTTCGAAAACGCGTGGCACCGGGGAGCTTGCCGCATTCTAGGACTTAAGCTTTTTCGAAGTTTACAGGTGATAGCGAGGCTTTGCAAAAGAGCCGCTGCGATCAGAATCACACGTGGTGCGTATAGTTATAAATGGTATTAGCGAATATGGCACATGGCGAGAGCCGCCACTTCGGTGGGTGCCGCCATGTTAGATGACTCAAAACCTCTGCAACGAGTCTGTGTCGCTGCACAATTTCGGCGAAATAGCGTCGCCGACGCAAAACCGTATTTGCGTGTCGCGCATGTGCAGTGGCAATGATGCTATTTCTTTTTGCGGCCGCAAAATCTTTGCCGCCCCTATTCGAAAATTCGCCAATGTGCATGGCATGACGTGTGTATATTGCATGATGTCGTAGTGCAGGCGCGTGTACTCGATCGGTCTTGCGGTGAGCCTTTCCCCACAAGCAGTTACTGTCGCAGTGCGTTGCATCCTGAGTTGATAAACACGCGTTTGTTGACGGTCTGTCTCTGTCGCCTTCTCTGCGCCGTACCGACGAACCTGACCACAGTAGCGCCATGCGTGCGTTTCAGTGTGGAGGAAGGTGGCGCCCTTTCCTGACCGCGCATGCAGTGTAAGCCTCGCGCGAATCCGTCTCCGTAACATGTCGACTATATCAGTTTATATTTGCACGGTATATGGTAAGCACACGTGCGTTGGGCCCTGCGCCAAAAGTGCTTTCTGCTGCACCAAATCGGCTTTTTGCCTGCGCCAGGACCTGCGCCGAAAAGTGAAATGGCTGTTCCATCACTGGTGGATAAAAAAAAAACGAAACATCCTTAAGGGTAATTGTCATGGTGATAAGCATTTTTACAGTGGCGCCTTATTTGCGCTTTCGCGAGCCACACGTTCTTGCTTCTGCCGTTAGATTAGCGCGTTGCTTCCTGTCTCTGGCAGTTCTGGCGCATGACATCGGAATAACGGTCACCTTCGTTGGTCGAGAAGTATTTGCATTCAGCAGGAACAGCAGCGGAGAGTGGCGCCCGTGTACATGTAACCCTATGTAACCCTCTACTGTCCTCCTCCTCTCCTATATATCTAATCATTGCACCAATAAGCCTTCTCCTCCGCGCCACCCACGTCCGCGCCAGCGGCGGGGTTGCTGCGCCTCTAGCGCCTGAAGGAGGACGAGCTGCAGACTTGACGTGGCCTCCGAGATCGCACCCGCGCGCTTTTCGCGTGGAGGTAATCTCGGAAGCCATGGACTTGGTGACACCGTGGTGGCGGGTGTTGTGGCCTTCGTAACCAGAGGTCCCGGGACCACCAAATTATGGTATGGTCACGTGACTCGCCATAAGCGAACCATTGCTGCATAGGCAATCTTGTAGATTGGCGTTTCTTTATTTTTTTTCAAACTCATAAGTTAGCTTATGACTTCACATTTCTCACAAAACCAAGATTCGGTCTGGTAATTGAGCTTTACTTTAAGCTCCATTAATTAAGTACTGCATATATCCTCATGATATTCTGATATTATAGACATTATTTGGTCTAATTTGAGACTAGCATTATTACAACGAAGGCGCCAAAATAAAAGAAACAATGGACGAAGGAAGGAGACACGAGACAACCACGTAGGCGCCTACGTGGTTGTCTCGTGTCTCCTTCCTTCTTCCGTTGCTTCTTTTATTTTGGCGCCTTCGTTGCAACCATGCATAACCAACTCGCCCACCAGCACATGCTCAGTGACTAGCATTATTTCGGCGGATTTGTGAGCGGAAAATTTTTATGGTGAAAGGAAACTTTTAAAGTGACCTTGCTGAGAGCTTCCTATATAGTGCTCCAGATTAAAATTACTTGAGTCTTCAACGTCAAGTCGAGGCAGTGGGTGAGGCTGACGTGCCATATGGAGTGTCACAAGGATCAATCAGTGCTTTCTTTTATTTATGTTTTGCGATGATATTAATTCTTCTCCCATGCTCGTAGATGAGTTACCGGGTAATCAATAATGTAGGTGATTGCGCAGCTTCACAATATGGCATGGACAAGATTAGTGTTGCGCAAGATGACATACTGGCGTTAGCATATATATATATATATATATATATATATATATATATATATATATATATATATATATATATATATATATATATATATATATATATATATATATGTATATAAAGTGCTCACGCGTTTTCTCTAAAGAAAAAAGAAATGTGCTTTCGTATAATTATGATAGTAATGGAACGCAGCTGTTGACTGTTTTGCGATTTAGGTACTTGGGATTGTATTTCACCCCCGATTTATCTCGGAAGCGTCACATCGATCACATTACTTGCCTCATGTTCTAGGATTCGTGAAAAGAAATGCAAGCCACTTTTCGATGATCGCAAAGAATGCTCGAGCGCGCCACCGTAGTGTAGAATTCACGGACCCAAACGTACATAGAAAAAAAAAAAAGGAAGGCGTTCAGAATAAAGATGTGTGGTTTGTATTTGGAAATCATACCAGACATTTTAGTTTAACGAAACTATTTAACGAAGAAAAGGTGTTGACCGCACGAAATATATACATCGACCCGACTACGTTTCCTTGGTTGTTCACTTTGGCCCTAATGTGAAAGAAACAAGTGAAACTGACCCTTTTAGTAAGTCCTCGCCCCAGCAATACTACTTGAGACTGCAATCGACTACCAAGCGACGTTTTGAAGGTAATTTCAAATGTTGTGGTTGGGAAGCCTCTTCCGGGTGGTATTTAGTTGGCACTGCGCCAACATAAACACAAACATGTTGTAGTGCCCTATGTAATCTGGGTTGTGTTTGTGAATTTTTCTTTATCCGTATCCCCCTCCCCGCCTCGTAATGCCTTTTGAAGCCACTGTGGGTGCATTGGTAAACTAAAAAAGAAGATAAATAAATGAACGACAATTATTATTTCAGGAATTTAGCGGTTCGCAGCCAAATGCGGAACAATTAAGTGCAGTTAAATTAGGTAAATGAGCGGCAGAACAATAACCTGTATCACATTCCTCGACGTCTCGAATGTGACAACCATAGAGTTCACGGATATTTCGCAGGTACTTTATTCCACAGGCTATTCACAGGAGACTTCACAAGATATCACTGGATATTTCGTGGGTAATATTTCGATAGGGGCCAAACTAAAAAAAAAAAATAATAAAGACGCCTGTGTGTTGTGCATTAGGTGCACGTTTAAGAACCTCAGGTGGTCGAAATAATCCGGAGTCCCCCACTACGGTGTGCCTCACATCAGGTCGTGGTTTTGGAACGTAAAACCGCTGAATTTAAGAGACCGCTGCATACTCTTTTATTGTTTAATCTCAGTGTAGTAAACAGAACAGGTATTCTAGTTAGGCGTAATCCTTAAAGGTGGTGACGTGCTACGCACCGCTGTACCGTGAAGAGGATGCTCAAGCACGCGTATCGAGAGTCATTACGTAAGCGCCTCTGTACAGTTCTCGCTGAAGTGTCGAGCTGCATATAGCTTCCCGAAAAATCGGCAGGGACGGCTGTATGTCGCACATAATACACTGTAAAATAATTTACACCCTTAAAAGCTAAAAAAGGATGTAACCGTGTCTAACTCGCACGCTTAGGGTGTCAGTTATATAAATCACACCCTAAAGGTTTGAGTTATAGGCACATTTACACCCTTTTTCACTTTTAAGCGTGTAATGTTACAGTGCACGCCTCGTGTTCGGCGCCAGCAGCGGAGGTTGTGATTGATCACGTGACGGAATGTGCACGACGCACGCATGCAGCAAACACGGACGCGTTGTGGTTGTTTAATAATTAAAGTGCGCACAGATGGGCAGGTAGACCACAACATAACCGGCTGTCCCAATACCCAGTTGAGAAATTGTAACCACCTATTGCCCCCCCCCCCCCCCCCCCATGAATACGCCAGGGCTAGTCCGATATACGAGTTATAGGCTGGAAACTTTGTATCCGGTGATGCTAACTCCGTTTGGAATTGGTAGCTGAAACTCATTAGTAAAAGCGAGTACCTTGCTTAGGCCGTAATGTAACTAACTCTACCGTTACCAGTTGCAGTAATACCAAGGAAATAAATAGTGTGATGACTGGGTTAGTAATGACAACACTTTTTGTTTTGTTGATAAGAATGTTGTATATACTGTACTCCGTGGAGTCCCCGCTAGTACTCTCGGCCGAGGTTCTCTTGTGCGGCCCTTTAATGGGCGCAGAGCCTGCTTACAGCACGACCGAAGCAACGGTCGCATCGCGGAACAGGTTGGTTCGTCCAAGACGGGAACTTGTTGTTGGGGGTCGCTCTCTCTCTCGGCTCGGCTGGGCTAGGCTAGCTGCCGGCTTCGCATCCAGTCTGCGCGAGCCACCGCTCTCCGCGTTACGTGAAGAAGGGCTTCTCTTTCTGTGGGGCGCCCGCTCCTTCATCGCTACCTATTTTTCTTGACTTATTTATTTTTCTTCTCGACGTTCTCTCGTTCTCCTCTCTAAGTTGTCTGCTTTCTTTTCTTTAATTTCGTCTGTTGCTGTTCTTCGCACACACACACACACATACTGACTCCCTCTCTTTCGCCCCCCTCATTCTTTCCAGGTGCTGGCTTTGTATCGTGCAGCATTATGGAAGCCGCAGTCGATTGCAGACGCTGGAAAAAAAGGCGAGCGTCTGCTTGCCTGCAGAACTGGTCTCCGAGGCATGCACCGCATCTGCAAGCACATAGTCCTCTGCTGTCGAGAAGGGTGAGCAGACGACAAACTTTAGCATGCGGGGGATGAATCCGAGGACACGATAGTAAGCACAGTGAGATCCACAGTGAGATCCACGATCAGCGCTTTGCTGTCATCTGCACTTCGAATACATTTCCACAAAAGCCGCGCATTTTCACAATTTTGTGTGCATTCGGTATTTTTTTGCTCTAAATAACGGTAGCATGGCTCAATTAATTAAAGGTATGTTGGCCTAAAGATAATATGAAGCCTAAAGTAATGCGAGACCGTAAAGTTTGCGTCTACGCGAGTGCAACTCTACGCAGGCCAACCATTTCGCTCTAACTCCCAAGTGTCATGTTACGGCAGGTGTGACGTAACGTATTCTACTGTTCAAAGTTGAGTGTATATTGTCCCTTAAAAATTTCAGTAACATTGATGCTACGTTTTCACACCTCACAAAGAATAAAAGAAGGAAGTCTAAACTCGCTTGGCTGTTGCCGTTATTCGTGGTAAATAGCGCAGTAATCAAATCATACTATTTGAGCATAAAGTGGCGGATCTACGCCTTTTTTACTGTTTTATCCCAACTACATGTGCGCGGTCAACCACGAACTTGCGCAGTCACGGCGGCAGGCGGTATCGGTTATCATCTACAACGTGCACCTTTAAAAAAAATTACCGACTGTATATACGCACTTGTTGACCGCATGTGCCCGACTCGCTGCATTTCACTGTGCTGCACATAATTAGGCTTAGTATGACGCCGTGTGTATCGTTCTCCCCTCCCTCCATCTGCCTCTCTCTTCTCATCTCCCAAACTACCGCGCGTTGCCGTCGCCGCGGCCGCTGCCGTTGAGTTGAGCTACGTCCGCTTGCCTCGCCCGTAAGCGTAAAGCCTCTCCGTGCCGGTGGCTTTCTGGCCAAGAGGAGACCGTAGAACGTGGCCCCTTGCGCTGCGTGAAGCCTTTCCGATACATCCACTCGCCGCTAGAGGATAACGTCCTGCCTCTTCTGCGTCGTCTGTTTCGCCGTTGAACGTGTCGACGAATATCGGAACTTCTGCAGTGCAGACGATATTGTGTGTACTGGAGTGCTCGGCTTGTCGCTGATTCTGCGTCGGCGTTGAAGGTAAGTTTTGTCGTAGCGTTCATTTTTCTTAAGTCGATTAATGTATAACCTTCCTTGAGAAACATTTCAAGAGGAGGTGGAAGCGAAAAGCTAAAAACTGCCTGGCTTGCCATGCCCCCTCCCCTCACTCCCTCACCCACCGCATTTTGGTTAGTGTCAGCAGCATACGGCAAGAAAAGTGACAGCTGTCAAGTCAGCTTAAAAAACAATCCACTTTAAAGTGAAACAGCCCCTTTATTATGTAACCTGAGTTATGAGCAATGTTCATTCTAAAGATACCGCAGCAGCAGGTTGAAAAATACGTTTGTGCAAATTATAGCAAAGGTATTGTTTCAACCAGTCTGTTAACATGCTGCGGATAAAAGAACAAGACTTGTGTCGGTGCTACAGCCAACAGATTTCGTCTCCTTTTTCGGGCATCGCTATCGTCATCTGCCTACACGCACAAGAACCTTTGTTGATTGGTGCCGCATTTTATTCCGATGCCTTTGCAAGTGATTTAAGTAGACAGTTATTACCGGTGTGTGATAAATGCAGTTCTTTGAACTGCAGGGACGAACCGGTCAACAGTACGCTCAGTTTACCACTGTTTCTAACATGACGGTATCGCGAGTATAATACACTCAAGGAACGGCAACATTTATAAATTTGCACATCTTCACATTATTGTATGTAAGCTGCGCTTTTTAACCGTAAATAACGCTAATATTGTGCGTTTCAATCCTGTGTGTTTAATCTTGAACTATTCGTTGCTTGCCTATTCACTTCCAGCATGTTTCCATGTTTATTTTGACCGTTCTAAACCTTTGTAGTTAATAGTGCGTTCTTCACTGCAACTTATAACGTGAAATTCCCACGAGAGTTGATACTCTGATGGGCCAGCCTTAATATCACCGTATGTAAAAATACTGAAAGATATCTATAGCGGCTCCACAGCCACCGTAGTCCTCCATAAAGAAACAAAATCCCAATAAAGAAAGGCGTCAGACAGGGAGATACGATCTCTCCAATGCTATTCACAGCGTGTTTACAGGAGGTATTTAGAGACCTGGAGTGGGAAGAATTGGGGATAAGAGTTAATGGAGAATACCTTAGTAACTTGCGATTCGGTGATAATATTGCCTTGCTTAGTAACTCAGGGGACCAATTGCAATGCATGCTCACTGACCTGGAGAGGCAAAGCAGAATGGTGGGTCTGAAAATTAATCTGCAGAAAACTAAAGTAATGCTTAACAGTCTCGGAAGAGAACAGCAGTTTACAATAGGTACTGAGGCACAGGAAGTGGTAAGGGAATACATCTACTTAGGGCAGATAGTGACCACGTATCCGTATCATGAGACTGATATAATCAGAAGAATAAGAATGGGCTGGGGTGCGTTTGGCAGGCATTCTCAAATCATGAACAGCAGGTTGCCACTATCCCTCAAGAGGAAAGTGTATAACAGCTGTGTCTTTCCAGTACTCACGTATGGGGCAGAAATCTGGAGGCTTACGAAAAGGGTTCTGCTTAAATTGAGCACGACGCAACGAGCTATGGAAAGAAGAATGGTGGGTGTAACGTTAAGGGATAAGAAAAGAGCATATTGGGTGAGGGAAGAAACGCGAGTTAATGACATCTTAGTTGAAATTATGAAAAAGAAATGGGGGGGGGGAGGGGGGCATGTTCAGGACATGTAATGAGGAGGGAAGATAACCGACGGTCATTAAGGGTTACGGACTGGATTCCAAGGGAAGGGAAAGCGTATTAGGGGGCGGTGGAAAGTTAGGTGGGCGGATGACATTAGGAAGTTTGCAGGGACAACATGGCCACAATTAGTACATGACCGGGGTAGTTGGAGAAGTATGGGAGATGCCTTTGCCCTGCAGTGGACGTAAACAGATGATGATGATGATGATGATGATGATGATATACATATTATGACGCCGACGACAAATACAATAACACTCGAATATACTTGAACGGCAAGAGCCGGGCAGGCGAGGATATTTTGATCATTTTTTGTCATTTCAAAATGTACCGATAACAGTATTAAAAATTGGAAAGGCAATATGCACTTCAGTGCTAAACGTTATGTTATACATGCTGTAACGTGACGGCTGGTGTAGCTGTTTAGGCGAAACCAGGTTTGCTCTTGTAAGCTTCAGTAGTACTCCAGCTGATGGGAACTTTAGGTCTCACGTAACTTTACTCTAGTTCAATTCAATTTATTGAAGTGTTTATACGTAGTACTTATATTTTACACACAGCTAACAGGATCCGCAGACAAGTTTAGGCGTCATATTAGCATTGTTTAGGGCAAATTACCGCTATTTAGTATTACTTTCCGTCACCTGGGTAAAGAGCGCCGGCTATATACATAATAAAAATGCTAAAATATTCATGTTTACAAGCTTATACGGCCCTTAGAGCGTATTCTGTGCCAGTGCTACTGCAGAGAGACGTATGAGATGGGAACTCTAGTTCAGCTGGTTCGACGTGTCAAGGAATATCTATAAGCGGTACTCGTGAAAACATCAGTGGCAATGCAGCTACACCGTGCGTGTTCCGTCTACACCGGCGTGTTCGACTTGTTCGGTCTACCGTACGGTGTTCGGTCGTCAGGGGTCTGACCACCGAACATCGTATAGGTCATAAAAGCGTATCTTGCGCGGTGTGTTTCAGATATTCCAGCAGAACTTTTTGTTGGGCTAGTCGGTGCATGTTACTGAAGCACTAAAGCGCCAAACAGACGACACAAGAAGAGACACAGACGAGCGCTCGTGCGTGTCTCTTCTTGTGTCGTCTGTTTGGCGCTTTTAGTACTTCAGTGTTTCAGACATATTCTTATTTTCTTTCTTTGAACAGCTTGGCTAACGTTAGCTGGAACACCTTACATACGCTCCGACCGTCGCTCGTCAATGTCTGATCGGAGGGTCTTGTGTCACGAAAGCGGCGAGTGCGTCGGGACATTCTTTCGTTGGCCTTTGACTGATATAAGCGGACGCAATTTATGGTTTTCGAATTGTATACGGGGCTGGAACTGCATACGTCAACGCGGCGGGACGCGCTACTGTCCAATCGCGGTGGGCTGAGCGATGACCGATAACTGACGTTTGCTCGCCGGTGGTTGCCCGTTATGTAGTATACTTGTCTAGTATATAGCCGTTTAACATGCACCACGAAACGGCGTCCTTGTGTGGTCGGGTTGGTCCCGCTCACCCGAAGCCGCCGCAAAGTCCTCTATAAACTAGTCGGCCCGGTTTTTTTTTTGCGGTTCGCGAAAGCGCCGTTCACTCGGGATAGCGCTTTCCCGATTAGCGGCTGCAGCTGCAGGTGTGTCTGCATGCATGTGCGAAGCCTCATTAATACGAGCGGAGTTTTCTATTCCTAAAGGCAGCCCGGGGCTCACGCATTGATCTGCGCATGCATACTTTGTACCGTGCACTAGTGCCGCATAAGCGTATCGACGGGCTAGGAATGCGCATTTGGGGTTGCGATTTTGTTATTGGTTATCAATTATTTTTTGCAATGCTTGCGAGACCGTTCGCCCGCCTAAATAAATAACGCGCAAAGAAAGTTTGTCTTATAGTGTAAACAGGGCACCACTGCTTGCGCTGCTACATACACAATACCTGTTACCAAGTACAAATGGCCAAATCTTCTGTTCTTTAGAGCAGTCCTTTAAAGTAGCAGCTGACGTATGATATTTTTCGACTTGCCATTTTTCTACGGTAAATGAAACTTAATACCTTCTAAAGCTTAGGAACAAAAAATTGTAGTCGCCACTGCGCGCTAGAATAATTTGCTATGACACTTGTTCCTGCGAAACAATTTTGATCTTGGTGCCTGGATGGGCGTGTGCGTCATGACGTCACGATCGCGACGTCGTGACGTTATGACTCGATCCGTTCCTGTGATTGGTGCTGCTGCCACACGCGAGAATGAATGAATGAAATTCATTCATTCATTAATTCATGAGCAGCGCCGTAATACTTAGCCTTATCGCCACAAGATAACGTTAACAAATTACGCTCAGCGTCATGACGTCACGGTAATGTCAATGACACGCCGGCATTTCGAAGGCAAACCAGCCGGTGTACAGCTCAGTGGTGGCAATGGCGCTGCACTGCCGAGTACGAAGCTGCGGGTTCAATGCCGACTGCCGGAACCGCATTCCATCCAATAGGTGGGGAACGCAAAAAAACGCATTAGGTGCACTAGGTGCAACGCTGAAGAGGTGGTCAGAATTAATCCAGACCCTTCCAGTACGGCTTTCCTCATAAGCCGTCACTCGCTCATTACTTCCCGGGCGCCGAACCGCAGAATATGCATATAAAAAAAAATTGATGAGAGCTTTAGCATCAAATTAAGATATTATAATAAATGTTTTTCCCGATTTTCATATTTGCTAAGTGCCACCCTCTTAATGTGCGAAAAGCGAACGGTAGAAGTTCTACAACTTCGAAAGTATGTCAGTGCACTTCATTACGAGAAAAACGTTCGCATTTTGCTGCGAGTGGTTGGTTGACCACGGTACGTGTGTGCTATAGAAGCGACCTGGCACCATCGACCTTTCCTTCCACGCTACCGTGTAAAAAATCTAAGCGAGCGTACCTTCGCCAGCCGTCCATTCGACCGTCACGCTCGCCTGACCTTTGACCCGCAATCGGCGATTGTTGCGCTGACCCTTCGACGTCGTCGTCTCTGAACCTCGCTTGCGCCTGGTGCATAGAGCGAAGGGGCCATCGTCGCGCTCCCTTTTGTGTTCCCGTATATGCTCCAGAACACCAACGACCTCCGGTTAGTCGCGCCCACTGTCCGAAAACCTTCGGCTCCTCTCCATTATACCGTGTTTACTCGCCTGGAATCCGAACCCGTTTAGGAAACAACACACGAGTGGGCGAACGGAGTTGGGTGAGTCGCGTTACGCGCAGGACAGTGAACCGGCCGGTATATTAGAGCACGGGTGCGAAGGGAAAGAAAACTGTAGTCGACGGATGTGCGGAAATGAGCCGGAGCATAGCCTTCGAGATCTGTGGGCGCTTGCGGGATGCACCTCTCAATCTCCGAGGCCATGATTGGAGTGATGATGGTTGTTGCGGTTACGTTGGTTATGCAGGCCAGTGGTAATTTGTGGTCGCTGAGGGAAATGTTCCTGCGGTGAGCTTAAAGTGAGACTGCTGCTCCTAGAGATGCTGCTAATGTATGACAACTGGTTCTCGTGTTAACGTGTGCGTTGACTTATTGTTTTATTGATTGATTGATTGCGTTTAACGTTCCAAAGAAATGCTTGCTCGGCTTATGAGATGTTGTAGCGGAAGGCTGCTGATTTATCTAGACTACCCGTAGTTAACTTGCACTTAAAGTACACGAGCGTCTTCCAGTGGAATGTGCTCGCCGTTGCTGGGGCTCGAACCCGCGACCGCGTGCTTAGCTGCAGAACGTCGTAGCCACTGGCTCACCGCGGCTGGCAACAGTATGTGCGTGCAAGTGTGTGGGTGGCATAACCACGTGTTCGCGCGTGTTTTTGGGTGTTGTTTGTACGTTTGCGGCTGTTAGTGTGCATATCTGTGTGTGTGTGTGACATAAGGGGGCATTGCTAGCGCGGGTTATTTTTTTATATGTGTTTGTCACTGTTGGTCTGTTCGTATCTCTGTGCCTGCGTGCGTTTCTCCCATTGTGTGTGCGCGTCTCTCTTTATGTGTGCTTGTGTGTGCCCGCCTTCGACTGCTGCAGGCAAATCAAAGCTTGGATAAGTGCCGGCTTTGCGCCCGCCCCAACGCCGCGTATGTTTTCAGCAAGTGCATACTTCCCCATTGTTTTCGGAAGACTTCTTTTAGGTGCAACATTGCATTCAAACGAGTAAAAAAAATTGTCTCTGCCTACATTTGCCACCGTAGCATCGTCTCAAGATTGCGTTTTTTTTTCCTAATTTTCCGATATACCGTACAAGACTTTGGTAGTTATGTAGATCTACAGCGTAACATAGCTGCAATATAGCTTTCTTTCTGATTAATATGTTATCGCATAAGTGTTGAAATGCTCGCTCGAGCATTCTCAGTCCACCTTTGCACTTTTCTAGCGCTGAAATCCATATAAGGGTGACATAGTCTAATAAGGAGTGAGATACTCACCTGTTGCAAATCGTCTGGAGGGAAGTGATCATCAACTCGGTGTTTCAAACTGCAGTCGCGAAATCAAAATAAACGAAGCTGGAGTCTACCCGTGTCGCTCGCGACGTTGAGGAAACGTGCTGTCCCTTTATAAAAGAGGTGCCCAGGAATCACTGGGCGTTGTCTCGAAAGTCTATAGTCGAGGCAGGAATGAATGAGCTGGCGGGGTAAGTAGAGGTGAGGCGCGTGGAAGTTACCGAAAGCAGCCACGTTGGGTAAAAAGAGAACGAAGCTGATTTAAGAGGACGATATGGTTGTCTAAGAAAGGCGGCAGCGATTCGATTCGTTGTTAGTTCAAGATGATACAGACGTCTTTTCTTTCCCTGCCAGTTGAATTCATTCGAAACGAGGGTGGTTCGGTTCATATAGCATTCCGCTTCCGAACTGCAAGATCGCCGGCTCGATTTGAGGCTACGCGGCGGTCGCATGCCGATGAGAACAGGAGTGCTGTTCTGGGCATTTTTTTTTTCACTGCGAACCTCTACTATAGAGCGAACTCAGGTGCTGTGACGTCCGGTTACCATGGGAACGATATATACGTCGTAAATGGGTTTGCCTAGTCATTCTGACTGTGGCCTCATCTGTTCTTGTGACGTCATTTGTTTACGCTTTAGTTTGCTAATTATCCAGACAGTTTCAGTGCTCCAAACACGGTAAAGCAAAAAAAAAAAATATCTTCTAGCACCGCCGTAATCATTGCGGATTGTTGCAGTGGTAATTTAGTATCTTTTGTCCAAAATGACCAGCATTGCAAAGTACTAACAAAGCCGTTTGAAGCCGGATGGACCAAGGTTGGGCACAGCCATGTTCTAACCCTCATTCCGATGCTGGCTGAGCCGGCCCGCTTGCAGCGCCCGCAGACACATTAGCGCCAGAGTTCCATCTATAGTGACTTGTAAGAAACTCTTATGATTCTGCGCGCTGTAAAATTTCGCCACGTTGCCGATTTGGTCATCTGGCCGGCTCTGATGGATTCGAGCAGAATGATTGTGCTCTCTCTCTCTCATAAGCTGAAAACGTCCGGCATGGCACCGCGCATTACAACAGCGAAAAGAAAAAGTAAAGCACACACGTGTGGTGAGACCTCAGCACGCGTTAAAGAACTCCGTTGAAGTCGTTCCAAACATCATTGCGTCATTAAATCAACTTAACTGGATTGAATTGTAGTTTACTAAGCCGTCCCTCCTCCAACGCGTCCACAAGTGTGCATATCGTCGCGGTGGCTGAGTGGCATATGTGGCGTTCTGCTGACCGACAACGAGGTCGCGGGTTCGTTTACCGACCGCAACGGCGGCGTCATTCCGATGGCGGCGAAAACGGGCTGGTTTGAGTGTACGTCAAAAAACCGAGCTGTTTAAACCGCCGCACCTCCACTACGGTGACCCTCATTACTTACTGCACAGCGTTTCATAAACCTTATGAATTCACAGACACATTAAGTAGGCTATTTGGTGCCTGGTGCCACTATTTCGGAGTGCATAGTGGATTCAGCGCAGAGGGACACACAAGGGACAGAAAGGTCATACAAAAAAAAAAAAAAACGCTGTTTATCAATTCCTGTCGCTTCTGGAATTCTGGTACTTCAACTCTGGAGCGGTCCAGAGTTCAACGGTCAAGCAGAGTAGACAAAAGCGCTGGGCGGCGTCTCTGGTTGTTTCTAGAACTTTGGGACATCAACTCTGGAACAGAGTTCAAGCAACAACCGAGGTCTAGACACAAGCGCTGGATATCAACTCTGTTCGTTTTTTGGGACTGTGGAGCATCAACTCTGAAACAGTTCAAGCAACAACGAAGGTCTAAACGAACGCCGGACATCAACTCTGACCGTTTCTGGGACTGTGGAGCATTATCTCTGGAACAGAGTTCAAGCAACAACCAAGGTCTAGACAAACGCTGGACATCAACTCTGGTCGTTTCTGGGACTGTGGAGCATCAAGTCTCGAACAGAGTTCAAGCAACAACCAGGGTCTAGACAAGCGCTGGACATCACCTCTTCTCGTTTCTGGAACTTTGGAACATCAACTCTGGAAGAGAGTTCAAGCAACAACTAAGGTTTAGACACAAAAAGCGTTGGACATCAACTCTGACCGTTTCTGGGACTGTGGAGCATCAACTCTCGAACAGAGTTCAAGCAACAACCAAGGTCTAGACAAGCGTTGGACATCACCTCTTCTCGTTTCTGGAACTTTGGAACATCAACTCTGGAAGAGAGTTCAAGCAACAACTAAGGTTTAGACACAAGCACTGGACATCAACTCTGGTCGTTTCTGGAACTTTGGAGCATCAACTGTAAAACAGTTGAGTTGATGTCCAGTATCTTTATATTCGTACGCTCTTATTGTCCTTTGAACTCTCGACTGTTCCTAAGTTAATGCTTAAGAGTTCCAGAAGCGGCTAGAGTTGATGCCCAGTGGTTGTTTCCTCTACCTGTCACACTTCCTGTTTTTGTTTCACCGATGAATCCCCTATGCATTTTTAAACCTCGTGAAGTATATACATCTGCCAAAAACACAAATGCCCTCACAGGTTGAAGCTTGAAGCTACACGGCATATTTGCGCGCTACTTTTTCAAAGGCGAGGGTTTGAACTGAGAAGATGCGATACTCCTGTTTTCTGTTATAGTATTTAGCCAGCCCACGATACATCTTCTGTGTTTCCCAAACTTCACCTGCACATCTCACACAGTCGCGTGCTTCTTCAACTTTTGCAGTTTCATCTTATGCCGTTATGTCACGACACCTCCCACTCCCGCCGCAAGGGGGCGTTCATGCCCTTCCTTTTCTCCGAGCATGGTGGAAACTGCCATCACCCCGTTTCAAAGGGGACGCTAACACTCTATTTCGTACACTGGTTGTCTTTTTACGCATAGGAACGCGACCTACACTCTTTTGTCGTTTCCGCAGGAGTCGCTGCGAGCGTCAGCGACGCGCTTGCTCACTCTCACCGCCGTCCGCCGCATCCTTCGGCGTCCGTCTGCTTCGTCTGATGCCTGATCCCGTTGTACTAACGGAGACAGGGCGAGGGAAGACGACAGATAAGAAAAATGAAAGACGGAGTGCATTGTTTCCACACCGTTCCGCCGTCCGCAGACTGCCCGCTTCCCTCGGTCAACCCGCTTTCTCTTCTTACGACGCCGCCGTCTGGTTTGGTCTGGATTGTGCGTCGACCAGCGCGCAAGGGGGTATCGTCTGCACGCCTCTGTGGCTGAGAGAAAGATGCGCGCATTGTGCGTAAAAATGCGGCTGTAGAGCGTGCATTTCCTGCTTTGTACGTACTCTGTCCGCGCGAAAAGAGCTCAACGCTGTGCAAGATGGTTCGCGTTGGTTAGTCGATTCCGGAGTACGCACTATTTTTTTTTTTTGTCTCGTTCTACTTAGGGTCCATCCATAACTGGGAAGGCCTCCTGCAAATATTTCCCACTTACCGATACGGAACGGCGTCTTGCAGGAAATCACAAGATTACGTTCCACATATTTGAATCTAGTACGTTTCAAATACGCATAACAATCGATATGTGAAATCATATCCCCGTACAGTAGTCACGGATATTTGGAACATAATTCCAGACACTGGTACCGGGAACTTTGTTTAATTACGCTTAAGTGTGTAATACTCGACTTTCGGTCTTTTGACTTAGTATAACGCTGTAACTGTTCCGCTGCACATACTGTCACACTTCGTTTCATTAATGTTTTCTTTTATCAACCCATATTCTTCCTTTCCTCCTCATTTCACGTCTACTTCATCTTATTCTCCGTTCTCGGCCTTTGTGTTCTCCTCCGTTATCACCGGAACTGTTCAACCGCGGAGAGAAGTAGCGGACGTTTCGGCTTTCTCGACTGCTCTCCGGAGCGTTCGCCCGTCTCGCCCGTTCCGCACACATTGTTGTCCAAGCGCGAGGGCCTTTTCTCACGCTCTACGCTCTCTAGGTGGACGGCTGTGGATAGCACGCTTTCGGCTTCGCTGCTATCAACGTCGTCTCACCCAACTTCCGAGATAAAAGAAAGAAAGAAAGAAAGAAAGAAAGAAAGAAAGAAAGAAAGAAAGAGAACGATTTGCCGGAGGCGCGAAGGCAGGAAGGTGACGTCGCGTGCCTCTTTTCACGCGTTCTCTCGCGCCGCACGATATTTTCCTCGTTTCTCCTGGTTCGCTGGCCGTGGCGGTCGGAAACGCTCCATGTAGTGTCCGCTCGCACACAGGCCGAGAGTAACTGGTTACTCGGTTATTTATAACAGACAAGAAAAGAGGTGCGCAGGTTAGAATAAAGGAAAGTAGTAGAGCGACTGCGGCAGGTGCGTCTACGTGTGCATTTCGAGGTAACCACAAGATACTCAAAATTGTGATTACGCTTGCGTCGAAGGGAACAGAGCTCACAAGACGAGTGAATGTGGTTGAACGAACTCGTTTCTTAAAGCCGTATTTTTTGCCCCTTTTTGCTTTATAGTGACACCGGGTGCTGCGCGAGTAAAATAATCTCGGTTGCTCGACATCGTGCACTTATAATTGTGACTCTTCATTGACACGAAGAAATTGTGTAAAGTGGGCTTCGCCCCGCGAGGTATTGCGTTGCGGCGAAGAGAGCTTCAACGAGCACCATTTCCTGACTTGCGCTCACGTACGTGCTCACGCCGAGACATCCCTCGCTCTTCCGCGATGCGTTGAAAATCACGTGCGCAGCGCGTCACGCTTAACCCATTCGGTCGCGAGTTGTGAGGCTGTCGATGGATGCGTCGAATTTGTATGAATTTATCCCAAGGCGTGGGAAACAGCATTGAAAGCGACTCAGCGTGGTAAGGTGATTCTTTGTGCATTTTGCTATAGCGAGTCATTTTGCTGTAGTACTTATGGAGTCGTTAAATGTACATTCGTTGTGCCGTGAGGAGTGCTGCGTCTCTTCACACACACACACACACACACACACACACACACACACACACACACACACACACACACACACACACACACACACACACACACACACACACACACACACACACACACACACACACACACACACACACACACACACACACACACACACACACACACACACACACACACACGCACACACACACACACACACGCACACACACACGCACGCACGCACGCACACACACACACACACACACACACACACACACACACACACTGTTTGGATCCGCACCGATGGCATCGGTTTGTTGGGAACTCGGCGCTGACGCCCGTGGTTGTACCTGGGTCGCAAGCCCCAAGGGTAGCGTTGGCCTGGCGGCCTGGGGTGCAACTGGAAGCATCCGAAGGTCCCGGCAAAGCATGAGTCGACTGGTAACAACAAAACAACTTGTTTATTTTAACATCGCAAAGAGTTGGCGGTCAGGTTGACCGAAGTAGAGAGACGGGAGAGCACTTTACTCAACAGAAGAAATCGGAGCCCTCCTTTTTGCGTCCGGGGGCAGCTGTTTTTATACTCTCGCAGTTGAGGGCAAGAAGGAACCCCTCAATAGACGAGCACGTGAATGTACAATGGGCTAATGGTGACGCACACTGTCGTAGCGCTGTCGTAGCACAATGTCGTAGCACAATGTCGTAGCACACTGTCGTAGCGCTGCCGGTCGGGCACAATGAGAGGGTGATCCCTGCTTTCGCATCGCCTGGTTCGGGCACAATGACTGGAAGGAGAGGGTGATCCTTTGCGGTCGCATCGCCGCAGTCGCGCCTGGAAACACCTGGCGGGGAGCGTTGCGGCGACGACGATCGGGCCAAAATGTCTGCCGCCCCGCCGCAGTCGCGCCGGCAAAACCACGTGTCGCAGGCGAAACGCAACAGACCGCCCCGCCGGGGAAAGGAGATCCCGATGGACAGGGGACTGCATCCGCTGTCCGGAGGGATGTCGCTCGATGATGCTCATAACCGAAGTCGGGCGTCCCTCGACGTTTCTTGAGCGCAGCGCACAGAGAAGGCCTCGTTCTCTCGTTCAGGTTCGCACGGGACACTGCAAAGTGACTTCGGGAGAGTTCACATTTTTGTTCTCGTTCCCGGCAAGCGTTAGAACTACGCTGAAACTCAACCGCTCAGTCAGCAAGCACGGCACAACCCTCACTAAGCCCTGCCAGGCTCTTTCCCCTTTTTATACCACTGCCTAGTTCCTTACAGTAGTCTAGCATCACTCAGAACGCGTCCACAAATTGAAAAATTGCACTAAAAAGCATATCATCACTTTGAAACACTAAACAAAAGCAATATGTTAAAAAAAATCCTGCCTCAGGAAGAAAAACATCAGTAACAAACAATTTTGAGGCTGATTCCTACGTTAGGGGCTTCGACTTAAGCCATCGGCGTTACCGTTGAGACTCCCCTTTTTGTAACGCACCTCAAAGGAATATTGTTGTAAAGCGAGGCTCCAGCGCAGGAGGCGGCCATTTTTGGGAGAGATGGTCTGCAGCCATTGGAGAGGGCAGTGATCCGTCTCAATGATAAACCTCGAGCCGGCTAGATAGCATGACAATTTCTGAACGGCCCACACGAGACACGCACACTCCTTCTCGGTGGCGCTATACGCCTGCTCACGACTGGTCAGCTTACGACTAGCATACAGGACGGGGTGTTCTACTTCTCCCTTTTCCCGTTGGCACAGTACAACGCCCATGCCTCGCTCACTAGCATCGCACTGAACAATGAACCCTTTTGTATAGTCTGGTGATCGTAGCACAGGCTGGTTTGTTAGGGCACTCTTTAGGGCGCTAAAAGCTCTTTCCTTTGTCTCGTCCCAGACGACTGTTTGAGGCTCTGACTTTCTTAGAGCATCCGTCAGGGGAGCCGCGATATCAGAGTACCTAGGGATGTACCTCTGATAGTAGCCGGCGACACCCAAGAACGACCGAATATCGGTCTTTGTGCGCGGTTGCGGAAAGTCTCGCACAGCGGCCACTTTTATTTCAGAGGGGCGGCGACGACCCTGACCAATCACGTGACCGAGGTAGACAACCTCGGCCTGTGCTAACTGGCACTTAGGAGCCTTGACTGTCAAGCCCGCTTCGCGCAGGCGGGTTAGCACTGCCCGCAAGTTCTTCAAACCAAAACTCAACACTTTAGGACGGAATGTTCCCATTGGTGAAATGAACGCCGCATACCTACTAGCCTCTTCTGTAAGTGGAACCTGCCAATAACCCCTGACAAGATCTAGGGTGGAAATAAACTGAGCGCTACTAACTTTCTCAAGGCGCTCCTCGATGTTAGGGATCGGATAAATTTGATCCTTAGTGATGGAATTAAGCCTGCGGTAGTCGACGCAAGGACGAGGTTCCTTGCCCGGTACCTCAACTAAAATCAAAGGGGAGGTATAATCACTCTCACCTGCCTCAATAACACCGAGCTGTAGCATTTTCTTTACCTCAGCCTCCATAATATCGCTCTGGCGGGGTGACACCCGATACGCCTTGGATCGTACTGGCTCTGGGGAGGTAAGTTCTATATCATGAGTAAGTACAGAAGTCCTACCAGGCCTCTCAGAGAACAGACCTTGAAACTCTTGTAAAAGCTGGTGTAGTTCGGTATTCTGCTCGGGCGACAGCGGTGCTTTACTGATAAGGTCACTAATGACTTGACCGGTGTCTTCCCTGTTCGTCACTGAGCCTAGTCCCGGAAGCTCGACCGGAAGCTCTTCAGGAACGTTTACCATCATGCACACCACTGCTTCCCTTTGTCTATAAGGTTTGAGCAGATTACAGTGGTAAACTTGCTGTGCTTTCCGCTTTCCTGGCAGACTTACCACGTAGTTAACGTCCGACAGTTTCTGAACAATTCGTGCTGGGCCTTCCCACTGCACGTCTAGTTTGTTGTTTAGCGATGTGCGCAATATCATGACCTCATCGCCCACCTCAAAACGACGGGCCCTGGCTGTCCGATCATAATAAACCTTGGCCCTCTGCTGGGCCTTTGTCATTGCTTCACCTGACAACTCCTGTGCCCTTCTTAAGCGTTCGAGGAGCTTAAGTACGTACTCCACCACGACTGGGTCGTCGCCACTACCTTCCCACGATTCTCGAAGCATGCGAAGCGGAGATCGAAGCGAGCGACCGTACACCAGTTCAGCTGGCGAAAACCCCGTAGCTGCATGCGGCGCGGTCCTTAATGCAAACATCACCCCAGGCCGACACAGCTCCCAGTCAGTTCGATGTTCAAAACACAAGGCTCTCAACACGCGCTTCATGACGGAGTGGAGCTTCTCAACGGAATTCGACTGTGGGTGGTACACTGAGCTGTGTAGCAGCTTTACCCCACACCTTTCGAGAAAAGTTGTCGTCAAAGCGCTAGTAAACACTGTGCCCTGATCTGATTGGATTTCTGCAGAAAACCAACTCGCGCAAATATGGACAGTAGTGCATTGACTATCTCAACTGAGCTGAGTTCTTTAAGCGGCACTGCTTCAGGGAACTTTGTCGCTGGGCAGATCACAGTCAAAATGTGTCTGTACCCCGTGGCTGTTACCGGCAGAGGTCCCACTGTATCAATAACGAGCCGTCTAAAAGGCTCCGTTATGATAGGTACCAATTTCAACGGCGCCCTGGATTTGTCCCCTGGTTTGCCCACCCGCTGACAAGTGTCACATGTCCTCACGAAATGGTCTGCGTCCCGAAAACACCCTGGCCAATAGTACTCTTGCAAGAGACGGTCCTTAGTTTTCTTAACTCCTAGGTGTCCGGACCACGAACCCCCATGTGACAAGCGCAACAGATCCTGACGATAGCATTGAGGCACGACCAGCTGATCGAACTCCACTCCTCTGCGGTCTAGATACTTCCGGTACAGGACTCCACCTCTTTCCACAAAACGCGCAGTTTTCCTGGCGATACCTTCTTTGACATTGCAGCGCACGTTTTCCCGGCTGCCATCCTTTTTTTGCTCGGCTATCAAAGCCGACCGGCTAACTTTTAGCAACCTATCAAGTCCGTCTGACGTAGGCGCGATGAGCAAATCAGTAGATAGCTCTTCTAACTTTCCCGTGTCGGGCGTTTCCTCTCCAGTATCTGGCGCCTTTAACGTTACAGACTCAAGTTTATTCAGTTCGGGCGTGCTCTGAATATCAGCTTGCTGCGCCTCTGACCCTTTTTCGTTGTTTGATAACGTCGGCCCCGCAACTACCGCCTTTGCAGCGAGCTCCCGAACCTTCGATCTGGTTAAGGCCTGAACACTAGCTTCACCAAACAAAAGCCCCTTCTCGCGCAGGAGGTGATCGGACCTGTTTGAAAATAGGTACGGGTACTGGGGTGGCAGCATAGATGACACTGCCGCCTCTGTCTCAAGCGCTCCGAAAGGTCCTTCAATAAGCACTTTTGCTACCGGCAGACACACGCTATGAGCTTCCACGGCTTGCTTGATCCATGCGCACTCGCCCGTGAACATATGGGGTTCTACGTAAGACGGGTGAACTACATCCATCGTAGCTGCGGAATCGCGAAGCACTCGGCACTCTTTCCCGTTCACGAGGAGGTCTCGCATGTAAGGCTCGAGAAGCTTCATGTTCTCGTCCGTGCTGCCTATTGAAAAAAACACAACCTTTGGTGTTGTTTCCGGACACTGCGCCGAAAAGTGACCCGGCTTCTGGCACGTATAACAAACGCCCGCTCGCCTCATCTCGAACCGCTTTCTGCGTTCGGCTGCCGCCGTCTCCTTAGGTTCGGTCGCACTGCTTCCACTCGCATCCGCACTACGCGTGTTCCCCTTTGCTCTCATGGGTGTGAACTTCGGCCTCTCAAACTTCGAGCCAAATTCACCCTTTTGACCGTCCTTAGCTCAGCGAGCCCGACGCGTCACAAACTCCTCGGCTAGCTCAGCGGCTTTAGCCACCGTACAAACGTCTGGCCTATCCAAGACCCAGTATCGCACGTTCTCCGGTAACCGACTATAAAACTGTTCTAGCCCGAAGCACTGCAGAACTTTATCGTGGTCACCAAACGCTTTCTCTTCTTTGAGCCACTCCTGCATGTTTGACATAAGCCTATACGCAAACTCTGTATATGACTCACTTTTGCCTTTCTCATTTTCCCGAAACTTCCGACGGAACGCCTCCGCAGACAGCCGGTACTTTTTTAGAAGACTCGATTTCACTGTGTCGAAATCCTCTGCCTCCTCTCTATCCAAGCGAGCGACTACGTCGGCCGCCTCGCCGGGTAACAAAGTGAGCAAGCGCTGTGGCCACGTTTCCCGAGAGAACCCCTGCTTCTCGCACGTTCGCTCAAAGTTAACCAGGAACAAACCAATGTCCTCTCCAAGCTTAAACGGCCGCATCAGGTCAGTCATTTTGAACAATACGCGTTCTCCTGCACCGTGTGCCTGACTTCCATTACGAGCGCGTTCCATCTCTACCTCAAGACGCTTCATTTCCAAAGCGTGTTGATGGTCACGCTCTTGTTGCTCTCGCTCTTTCTGTTCTTTACGTTCACGCTCTTCTTTTTCTTTCTGTTCTTTAAGTTCGCGCTCCTGTCTTTTTGCAGTCTCCCTCTCTTCAATGGTCTCAAGGCATTCCGACAGCTCGTCATCCTCAGCCTCTAACTCAAGAATAGCCTTTAGCAGTTCTGGTTTTCTGAGTTTGTCTGAGACATCCAGACCCAACTCTCTTGCAAGCTCCAACAATTTCGGTTTGCGCAACGACTTCAAATCCATGGCTGCTCTGAATGCTGCTTTCTCTACTGCTTACTATTGTCTTGCCGCAAACTAACCCGGCAGCAACGACAACCACAATTACCAGCTCTGTTTCTAACACTAACAAAAGCCTGGCAAAGCTCAGAAGAAGAAAGTCCCGCACTCACCAAACCTCGCAGGCAGGAATTCCGCGCAGTCGTTCCGCTGCAGGCAACCAGTCGTCACACAGGGCTCGTTGCACTGCTCCCGGATCGTCGTTGAGCTGCTCAGCATACAGTCAACTGCATCTCTTCGCTGCTGGCCTGCGTTGTCGCGATCTCACCGCTGGCAGACAGTTGTTTGGAGTCGGAGGCGATCTCACCGCTGGCAGACAGTTGTTTGAAGTCGGAGGCGATCCCACCGCTGCCAACCAGATGTTTGGATCCGCACCGATGGCATCGGTTTGTTGGGAACTCGGCGCTGACGCCCGTGGTTGTACCTGGGTCGCAAGCCCCAAGGGTAGCGTTGGCCTGGCGGCCTGGGGTGCAACTGGAAGCATCCGAAGGTCCCGGCAAAGCATGAGTCGACTGGTAACAACAAAACAACTTGTTTATTTTAACATCGCAAAGAGTTGGCGGTCAGGTTGACCGAAGTAGAGAGACGGGAGAGCACTTTACTCAACAGAAGAAATCGGAGCCCTCCTTTTTGCGTCCGGGGGCAGCTGTTTTTATACTCTCGCAGTTGAGGGCAAGAAGGAACCCCTCAATAGACGAGCACGTGAATGTACAATGGGCTAATGGTGACGCACACTGTCGTAGCGCTGTCGTAGCACAATGTCGTAGCACAATGTCGTAGCACACTGTCGTAGCGCTGCCGGTCGGGCACAATGAGAGGGTGATCCCTGCTTTCGCATCGCCTGGTTCGGGCACAATGACTGGAAGGAGAGGGTGATCCTTTGCGGTCGCATCGCCGCAGTCGCGCCTGGAAACACCTGGCGGGGAGCGTTGCGGCGACGACGATCGGGCCAAAATGTCTGCCGCCCCGCCGCAGTCGCGCCGGCAAAACCACGTGTCGCAGGCGAAACGCAACAACACATGCTCTTCTGCAACACGCGTGCTCTTCTGCAACCGATCGATTTAAAAGAAAATTATGATCTGTCGTGCATGCAGTGGAACACACTCAACATACACAAAGAGAAGGGAGAAGTGTATACTCCATCTTACAGCGCTGGGGAAGTTACAGGGCTCCTTAACCAATAGTAAGGCCGAATATACCCTCTAGATGTGTCCATCCGTGCTGCGTCGTCTGCTCGTCGCTACAGTAATTCGCGGTATACAACGTGCACGCGCAAAGGTGCTAACATGTCACGTATGGCTGTAACGTGTCACGTACAGAGCAAAAGTAAAACTCTCTGATCTCGCCAATTATCAGACAGTTACCCCTGAAACTATTTTCCGTTGCGCAAGGATATCACCCGTCTGCACCTCGCACCTTCGGTAGTGCCGCAAACTACTTGTGAGATGAAGAATGTTCGCCGCAGAATACCAGCTATTATAACTCGTTGAGAAGCACTTGCTGTCCCTCTATACTGCCGTTACAGCTGAACTGTCAACGCATCCGTTCTTTACGGGATTGCTCATTGAAACAACGAACGTACGCTGCGTTATCCTCACCGCAAGGAAGGAAAAAGTGGAGAAGGAAAGCGTTCGGCTGTTCTCTTACCTTGACAATCATCGTCGATAGTTTCTGCAAAATGTTTTGCTCCTTGGCTCCACTTAGATTTACGCGCACGTTAAAGAACTTCAGGTGGGGCAAATTATACCTCATAATCAGGTCGGGCTACCGCAGATGTATACCGATCTGAGCAAACGGCAACCAAAGATAGCGAAGCTGCATACGTGACTTCTCCCACTCTGCGGAAGTTCTGTCTTTTTTTTTCTTTTTTTTTACGATTGATCACCAACATTCTGGCTAAAGTACACAGGATACCTTGGTCACACGACCGCTTCGGGGGTCGTTGTCAGGCTGGGCGACGCCATCAGCCGTCACCGCCGTTGCAGTGGAAGTTAATAGCTGACCTTCCAACATGGAATTGCTAATTCACGACTTGAGAAACGAAAATCACGTTTTACTGCTTAACAAAACCGCGCGTGTAAGCTATTGTCTATCAGATTTACATGTAAGCAAGCTAAGTTTTATGTTATCATTCATTATTGCGTTCCAAAGCAAATTCTGGACTCTGTCAAACGTTGAGTCGCACGCCTGTCTTCACCGCCGCACGAAATCTGTTGCGAAACTTCCATTAATAGCCTAACAGCAACCTTAATATCCGTAGTAACCTTAATTAATAACTTTTATAGCGAGGTTTAGCGTTTCGCTTGGAATTTTCAGACATGTACTGTTCGAACTATGCGCGGGTACATGTTGGGGCGGACGTAGCACGCAAAGCTGCTACTGCCGCTGGACCGACGCAACATCGACCTGGCAGCTACCATAGCTGATCGTCGTCCAAAAGTTTTCCTTCGTGTGCTGTCACTTGGTACATACTGTTCTCGAAAATTGAGTTCGTGCGGCGCAACTGGACAACGACGTAAGGGGAACTACAAGCACCCGCCATCTATACGTCATTTGTATTGCTTACGCCCCGTCTGTTTGCGCTGCGCAAACTCGGTTTTCACGATCACCGTCGTCTGCTCGTATGTAGCAGACGATACCGCCAACGTCGCGTCGTGCGCAGTGTATATACTGCAGACGTGCAAGCAGCCGATAGGGAAGCGCGTTTCCCCTCACGCGATCGGTTATTTATTCTGCGGCCGGTCAGGATTCGGGGCGCGGGTCAGTCGCCATTATAGTCTCCCGTGCCACCTGGCAAGCAGCACCCGCTATACACGGGGGGTGCTGTCCTGCCAGACCGATGTTATAAATACATACACACACTCGCGCCGCGGGCGCCGATGGAAACCGAACGCCGGACAGAGGCCACCGTGGGTGCAAAGTATAGCCGTGGCCTCGCTAACAAAAATATAAAAAGAAAGGAAAGTCAGCAGCGGCTAGCGAAAGGCACGCGAAACGTGTCCGTGCACGCGTTTGGGGTGCAAACAGATCGCCGAGAGGTCGCGCGGTTGCGTCCGCGTAATTGGGTGCATTAAAGCTTAGCGAGAAGTTAGTCTTTCTCCTGAAATATATATATATACACACGAAATGCCAATGTGTCATTAAACATCAATTGACCAATCAGCCAACCCACGAACCAATACATCATTTATGCGCATATGCAATTATCAGAACTGAACGAGCTATCTCTTTTTGGTGCAGAGTTACGGATGGTATGTGAACTTCGTGCTGCACTTTTTTTTTTTTTTTGATGTCTGAGTTTCGGTTATTTTTGTAATTGCTGTCAGGCCGCAAATCCAAACATCTGCTTCCTGAAATTGGCAGAATTCATCTTTCCCGCTTTCATTTATTCCTTTTCTCTCTTTCGCAACAAACTTCATTCGAGTCGGTCCAGCGGTTGCAGTTTATGAGAGCATTTGTGCGTCTTTACATGTATTTGGACTCAGAAGCGGGAATTGGTAATGATGTAAAACTTGCTCTTAACGCATCGAAGTCTTGCGACGCGCCAAACTACGAAATGACTTGTTGCTTAGTGCCTTATATAGAACTTCTAAAAATTATCACGTGTTCAGAATTTTTGAAATGTACTTGTTTCGCTTGCAGAGGTCTCAAACAATGCTGTAGATCAATGTCCTATGCGTGTACTTTCTACAGAAAAAAAATTTTATAATTCTTAACTTTCGTGTTTCTCATCGCTGCTTATTTACAAAAAGAAATGTTGCAGTTTTGCCCGAAAGGCGAAGCATTAAGTTCTATCGAATAGCCAGTAATTGTGTTATCTACTCGTACTGTTGGCCTATCAGCCGTTACAGGGTGGCTGAGCTATAGACTGCTATACGAAGGAAGATTTTATTAGCTGCATCAACTTCTGTAAACGTTCGCTTACTAACTAAATTAAGAAGCACACTGTCACGCGCACACAGGCAAGAACGAACACATCACGCTCGATGACCGTGGACACTTTTTGTCCGAACACTGGTTTTGCGTGCCAAAACCACTTTCCGATTATGAGGCACGCGGACTCCGTAAATTTTGACCGCCTGGGGTTCTTTAACGTGCGCCTAAATCTAAGTACACGGGTGTTTTCGCATTTCGCCCCCATCGAAATGCGGCCGCCGTGGCCGGGATTCGATCCCGCGACCTCGTGCTCAGCAGCCCAACACCATAGCCACTGAGCAACCACGGCGGGTCAGCATAATAAAGACCGGCAGAAGCGGCGAGCTCGCTACGACAAGTTATGCGCCGTCAAGGACATCATTCCTTTAGAAAAGTGAATACTTTTGAAGAAGCATTCTGATATATTCGGGTAACAGATGGACCAATCATTGCCGACGGTTTCTGAACATTTTTTTTTCTTTATTGCACTCTTATTAGTGGCGCGAGAAGCTGACTGAGTAGGCGCACCAAGCCCTAGAGAGAGAGGCACATAGAATGCTTAGCTTTATTAAATTAAGCTATGTGTTTGAAACGGTATATTTATTTCGATACAGTGTGTTGTTTCCCGCTATCCACTGCTCAGAGCGCGATTTAAGGGGCTACTATTCGTAGATTGCAGCACACGCCGAAAATTAATTAGACAGGAAGTTCGCTAATGAAGTTTTGCTAGTCAATTACGCATTGAGTTCGCGGAACATTTCACGTACCCGTCGCTCTCACAGGCTAAATCTTTTTACCGTTTCAACCTAGAACCGACAAATGCATTTTTTTCTCCATTTAACTATATAACTGTGGAACGCTTTTCTCGGAGATGTACGTTCATTTCCATTGACCGATTTTTTTTTTGTCCACACGTGATATGCAATGTTTTCGCCACTCCTTTTCTGATTGGACAATCTACCGCTTGTGTAGAAGCCGGCAGCACAACAGTTGCCAACATTTCCCACGTCATCAGAACAAATGACTCACTCACAGCCTAAAATCTGAAATCTAAAAGATGACCTAGTATAGAAGCCGATATTTGTGATTCGAGTGCTGTCTACTGTGGGAGCTGTTTCATCAGGTGGCAGCAGCATCGCCCGGCACCACCAACGTTCACTGTCGGCTAAATCCGGGGGGGGGGGGGGGGTTCCGCATAGAAAGCTTCGCCTTAATGGTGTCGTAGTTACTTCTTTGTATGTAACGATGTTTAAGTACCGCCTCATTGGATCTTTGGATATGGCGTTATGCTGCCGAACAGGAGGTTACCGGTTCGATCCCCGCCGGTGGCGCGTGCGTTTCGGTGGGAACGAAAAACAAAGAATAAAAATAAAAACAGCGAATGAGTGAGCGAGAGAAGCTCTTTATTACGGCCACTCTGTTGGCGCGAGTGTCCGTCTGACGAGTTCAGCCTAAACCATATCAATCAATCAATCAATCAATCAATCAATCAATCAATCAATCAATCAATCAATCAATCAATCAATCAATCAATCAATCAACCTGTTGTGAGTGCGGTAATGGGCCCAGTAGATCGACAGTTTGTTTTCACCGTAGAAATTTGTGCTATCTTGCAGACGCAATTAAAAAAAGGAAAGGATACGTTATGATTAAAAAATAAAGCATTTCTTAGTTAGGAAGAAGATTTTTTTCTTTTACTCATACGAAATTGAAGGAAAGGTTGCCACAATTATTGACGCCGCGGCTACTCTCTTTCACCGGGCAAGCATAACTTAAAAGCAATAAAAGAAGTGATATGCGCTGGTGAGAGTCGAAGAGCGGGAACGTTCCCCAAAATTCTACCCGCAGAAGAAAGCAAAAAATGACACCGGGAGGCATCCACAGTTCCGTAAACGAGCGAAAGTGTGCCAAATAAGAGAATGAAAAAAAAAAAAAAAAACCACGCACCTAAGTTCAGTTCAGTTCACATCTACGCAACAACACACGCAACATCGTACAACAACGCCAGATCCCGACCTCTCGCACGCTTGCAACGCACTCTATAGGCATACAACGTGGGGAATTCAAAGAAGAAAAAAAAGAAAGCCTGCAGCAGTGGGGGGGGCGGGGGGGGGTAACCACGATACGTCTAAGAATGAGCCTTGGCGGTGCACGCTACTCCGGTGGCATCGGTATACCGTTCGCAATCTATATGTATATGTATACGCTGCGTGTGCGTGTGTGTGCGATAGTACCTGCATCGGGCGGTCGCGGTTCGGCCTGGGCGAACAAGGCAGGTAGCAGCAGCAGCACAAGGCGGGTGCGTTAACTTCTCTCTGACCCCTCCGGCGTCGCGCATGTACTCTCGCCTGGCGTGCGGCGGTCATTATCACTCCGAGCGCCCCGCGGCGTTTCGTTCGTTCGAGGTCGATATATATATATATATATATATATGAGCCGTTTGTCTCTGGGCGCACGACAGAGCCGATGCCACCCCGTCGACGCCGCCGAAGCCGCCGCGTGGGCAACGGGGCGACGAGAGACCGCAATGTTCGTGTGGGAGAGGCTTATAACCTTTCTGGTTCGCGTTGTGGCACTGTATGTACACTTTTATCTTTGTGTTTGTTTTCACCTTGCGCCGGAGTGATCAGAACGAAAAAAAAATATTTTTTTTTCTTGCGATGCAATCTTTCTCCGAGTCCAGCCCCCACTCTCCATGGCGGGCGAGAGCCTCTTCTATATCTCGACGTTATCGCGGGGGCCGAAGTCCCGGGGATGGTGTGCTGTCTGAAATTTATCTGCCGCGGCCGGGGCCCGCTGGGTGTATGCGCCACTGCAGCTTTTAGCTGCGCGATTCTTTCACGTGCTAGAATCCTGTGGCAGGTTTTTCTGCAACTACACGCCAATACTCTTTAAATGAGTGCCATTGAATGAGTGGCACTTATGGAGGCCTATAGCGAAGTGCCACTTGAAACGCGACGCGTTTTTGCTTCACGTGGATGAAGCGCTGGCCTTTTCTGCTTCAGTATATACACGGCAATTCATAAAGGAACGCCGAATCAACTTTCACAGCGCTGTGCTGATTTAAACAGGCCGCGTATCGCTGTTGTCTGCGTCTCGGCGTCCGTGCATACAAAGAACAAAAAAAGCCCATCGTTCGGTTCGTTCGCTCGCTGTATACTCGCGTATTCCGTCGTGTCTTGCCAAGCTTCCACCGAGTTCGCGAAGTTTCGCGTAGGCGTCGAAATGTTGCGAGACGCTTGCCACGTGGCGACCTTCGCTAACGCGCTAGTGCGGGAGGGTGGGGGGGAGATAAACAATAAATGGAAAGTAAATATGTTTACCGAAGCAAGCGAGCGCGACTGTTCTTCGAGACAGAGAAACGCGAAGCTGTTTCTCTCCTGCCACACGGCGGCAAACCCAGCAGAGGTCTCTCTCTCTCTCTCTCTCTCTCTCTCTCTCTCATTTTCACAAATATTTCGAAAAGTTGCTGCAACGTGTAGCGTTTCCTTTCTTTCTTTCTTTCGTTCTTTCTCTCTGTCTTTCTCTTTTTTTTTGCGACCGCTTAAAGGTCGCATTACGGCTGCGGCAGAGCGACCGTTACACCGTGTGGCCCGCGAACTCTCACCGGGGTAACCCCGTTCGTAAATGTAACGACCCCATCTAATATATAGGGCTACGCTGCCCACGCCTTCTGCCTCTCCGGTGGTAAGCAGAGTATAGAGCAGAGCAGAGAACGCCGAAGACGTTCAGTGTTCTTGTCGGTTATGAGCGAAAAAGCAATGCCGAGCACACGAGAGAGACAGAAAAGAACAAGACAAAAGCCAGCACAGGAAAGCCGCCGATTAGAGAAAAAATAAGGTACGTCTTCCTTTCAACGTCGAAAATACCCGCATGACTAAACGAAGGGGCCCGCATCGCGAGTTTCTCGACACTCTGCGCACAAACAGAGAGTATCGCCCTGTGTCGATCGCCCGCGCTGCAGAGCGCGGGGCGATCTTGTGCGTATTCTTTAAATTAGACTGGCTTTCAATCGGTTAACGCCATTCGCTACAAACAGTTACATCTATATGTTCGTGTGTGTATAGGACTGTGTGCCGTGGGTTTTTGGCCCTATGACGTCGTTTATTTTCCTTTTATCTCTCTCTCTCTACACACACACACACACACACACACACACACACACATATATATATATATATATATATATATATATATATATATATATATATATATATATATATATATATATATATATATATATATATATATATATATATATATATTGTTTCTGCTATGCAAATAGCAGTAGCCGTCGTGACAAATATAGGGCGACTGCAGCTTTGTTTTATTGCTCATTTCAATAATAATAAATAAAAGCGCACGCGACGGCGGCCAAATAGACCGTTAGTGTCAGTGAAGTGCGTTCCTTGGGAACTGCGGTGGCTGACGGTTGTCTTGAGGTCGCCTCGGAGCCTAGCATGTATTCCATGTGCAGTGATCGCGAGCATCGATCTGCCGGCATGTGCTGCTTGACCACAGTCCTTACTCGTCCGACAGACCGCTAATGGAAGGCTACGTGGCACTTGTGACACCGAAGTGGAGCTTGGTCCATCCTTGGCCTGTTGAAAACTACGGGGCTTAACGAAACTGTGAATAGCATTAGTGTGTTGAAAACACCTGCGCGTTTGTACGTTTCATCTCTCTGTGCGTGTGTGTTTTGCTGCATTGTTGTTATTGTACGCATCTCGTCTCTTATCTAACATGCTGGTGTATAAGCACGTCAGGCGGTCAGCCGTGCAAACGTATCCAGCCTATCGTTGAGCTTAGCATCACTCCCACCTCTCAGAGCGTAATGCCGTGCGCGGAGAACTGAAAACGGAAAGGGGTAATTCAAATTGGAACAACCGATGAGGAACATTGCTCGAGGTGCGGCGGGGTTGATTGGAACATGACGTGTCGTACTCTGTTCCTTGTGTGGCAGAACACGAACCCCACCTTTTTACTGGAACTCTCGTTGGTATTCGTGCGTTCTTGTGTGTCTTCCTGTATATATGTACGATACATGCACGGCCGAATAGATACGCACATGCGCATGCACATATCAAAGGTTATTGTACTCAGTGCATTCATAGCTGTTTGCGTTCGCACGGACCAACTCACTTGTGTGCTGAGAAATCGGGTGTAGCCTGCGAGTCTTCTTAAGCTTACTAACATTCTCTAGAAATAATTAAACAGGAGGGTGTCTTGTTACGCTGCAGTAAAGATTTTCTTCTGAAGGGAAACAAGGACTCGCTTTACTGACCTCTAATGCGTAACAGTTGCCTGAGCGTAAGATTAATTAGAATCTTTCTTTCTTTCTTTCTTTCTTTCTTTCTTTCTTTCTTTCTTTCTTTCTTTCTTTCTTTCTTTCTTTCTTTCTTTCTTTCTTTCTTTCTTTCTTACACGTTCTTTATTACAATACATAGAAATAAGCAAAACTGGTTAGACACATAGCTAAATGGCTAGTAGGGGGACCAAACTAAATTGTGTAAGTACAAGCAATAAATTTTACATAGCAAACAATCAATAATGGATCAATTTCTTAGTAGTGTTCGTGGAAATTCGCAAAAAAATAAAGAAGAAGCTCTGAAGGCTACCCATAGGCATACTTGTAAAGGTACATGTACGGTTTGCTCTGGTTTGCAACAGCTAACCAGGTGCTCTGAAGTCTTTCTCCCGCACACGTGCTGCGAAAGCAGAACGAGGTGAAGTCGCGATACGTCCCCTAACGTATCGTAACCAAAGAAAACACCAAAAGAAGAAAAAAGACAAACGAGCATAAAAGCGTAGGACACGTAATCAGGCGTATACTGTTAAACCAGTTCGCGGCCTTCAAACTTTTAAGTGCGACCTGATGTGGCGTGACCTGCGCTGGTACGTTTCCAACGGGGCACGCAAACACAGCGAAAGGTCCGGGAATAGATACAGGCACAGCGGCAGGTCCTAGATGATACAGTACACTCCGTTTCATATACAAATCTCCAGCCTTCGTATACGAAGGCTGGAGAAAATTATCTGATACAAAACAACATGACTTACACGTTTAAAACTGAGTAAGGCTGTGAATTGCACCCCTTGATCAATTACACCCCAAAAATAAATTACGCCCCCTTATTCAAACCATTAAACCCCAGACGGGTATAAGGGTTTCAGTTATAGAGCGATGTACGCCCTATTCCAACTTTAAAAGGTGCAAATTATGCTTTACAGTGTACTGGGATCCTAAACAGCGCTGAAAAGACAAGGATAGATATAAGATCGGCAATACACGGCGCTAACTTCTAACTCTTTTGGGACAAATGTACACGCTTGTACACCTCTTGCCCGTGTCAGCTTGGGGCGTGGCGTCTTGTCAAAGATGGCGCTCGTGCATGACTATTCAAATAGGTCTATACCGTCCGAGACAGTGACACTGAAGCAGTGCCTGCCTGCGCCACTGCCTATACACCGGTCACTGTCAGATACACCTTCAATAAGGACGCGTTCGAATGAGACGCCTGTCGGCAGTTGGCTGCAGCTCCACCCACGACATGTCACTGTTCAAACCGTGACGTGATGGGCCACCCGCACTCTTTGCAATGAAACGCGAACCAACCACCGGCAGTATACTGGCCGAACTATAGTGCGGGAACTGAACCTAACTAACCATAACTAACTGAGCCATAAGTGCGTCAGAACCTTGTGGCGAGGCAGTCATATATGTCGCTGTTAATGTAATAGCTTAGCAGACCGCACACTGACTAGCATGCGCCTTTGGCGCCTGGCGCATTATTATCAATGCGCGAGGACAGGCCTCTTGCATCGTAATAGGGCGGTTGACGTATTTAACCTA
This sequence comes from Dermacentor variabilis, assembly GCF_050947875.1. Classification (NCBI taxonomy): domain Eukaryota; kingdom Metazoa; phylum Arthropoda; class Arachnida; order Ixodida; family Ixodidae; genus Dermacentor; species Dermacentor variabilis. The sequence goes on from NC_134577.1 coordinate 25,720,654, forward strand.
GGCCGAAATGCTTTAGCAGGTTAAACGCTTAGCAGACGAGCCGATAGCGAAGCCAAGGAAAGCATGCAAGGAATGAACTGTATATTGAAATGTTGCGTTCACTTTGAATTAGGGTTAAATCTGCATAAATTTTATATTGACATTGATATATTGTATTGACATTGTATAGAAATTGTGTAGACATTGTATTGACATTGGTTGATATTGTATTGACGTTGTATTGACATTGTTTTACTTCTTGTGACTTAATATTGTAGTATCCACCATGCGTAGACTTCGTGTCTGCAGTATGTATTAGATAAATAAACTATTAAATGAAAAAAAGAAGAATGAAACAGTGAGTTGAAGGGGAAAAAAGACTTGCATTTTAGTATGTAATAGACAACCTATGCAACCTTTCAGAGAGTAATAACTTGTACTGCACCTTGTCTTTCTTCAATAACTCCTTGCAGAGCTTCCTCTTGCGCAAGAGAGGTGAGCTGCTGCTCCAAAAACTTTTTCTTTGCTCTAACCAAGAAATTTTGTTCCCTTGCTCTAAACCGCACTCAAATTAAACAGCAAAGCACTTCTGCACCAAATTTCTTAAAACTTGCCTGTGCCAGTTAGCACAATTTTAACCCTTGGCCTAAGTTACTGGATGAGGCGGCCATTTCTACGAGAATTCAAATGCTTAATTTAATTGGGAACATAATTACGCTAATTAACTTTCTTACGGCACGTATTTCAGTCTACGAATTGTAGCTGGTGAGTTCGCTATAGACACAGTCACTTGGAAGGAATTCTCAGGACTCCACCAGTTAAAGTGTCCGATGAAATGCATTGGCGTTACCGTTACTTTAGTGCTTCAATGCAGGAAATAGCGTTTTCTTAAACAAGTGGAACAACAGTACATTTTTAGCGCAACTTTGACGGCGCATATCTGAAAACCAGTGCCAACCCCAGAATTCATCTTAAGTTGAGGTGCCTCGCAAACTCAATAGCTACAATTCGTGGATAGAAACATGCGCCGTTAAGTAATGAATTAAAATGACAATTAGCATAATTATGAAAATGATTCGATTGAGCATTTTGATTTCTCATACAACTAACGCCCGCCTCATCTAGTAATATAGATCAAATGTTAGAACTGTGCCATTTGCCAGAGGCAATATTTAAGTGTGGTGCAGTTAAAAAACGAACACCCTATATATATTTGCTCTACTAAGTTCACATGTTACGTGACGCCATTGGAAAAAAAAAAGACTTTCCACATCCGCCCACCATGGCTGACTGGGGCTGGCTAATACTCCCAGGGCTAGATCTAGTAAACAAAAATTCCCAAGTTAATGAATCGATTTATAACAGTCGCCGAAGCACAATTGGCTCCTGGGCGCCTAATGCGGAGGAAGTTATCTTTTCGTAAACTTTCATTTCCCCCCTTAATTATTTTCTACATTTCAATTTCAACCGCATCTAATTGCCCCGATGCTTCCCTGTGCTTCGTTGTCTGCTGGCGTTATATGGTCATCGATTAACAAAATCGCGCCCCTCGATTATTATTCGGCAAATCATAATCCTATGTTTTGAATATATCATCATCATCATCATCATATTCTTAAGCCAACTACAGGATGACGGCCTTTGCCTGTGATCTCCAATTAACCCTGTCTTATGACTTGCGCTAGCTTATTCCAACTTGCGCCTGCAACTTTATACATTTCGTCACCCGACCTATAGCCGCCCTCGACTGCGCTTCCTCTCACTATATATATATATATATATATATATATATCATCAGCCTGGTTATGCCCACTGCAGGGCAAAGGCCTCTCCCATACTTCTCCAACTACCCCGGTCATGTACTAATTGTGGCCATGTTGTCCCTGCAAACTTCTTAATCTCATCCGCCCACCTAACTATCTGCCGTCCCCTGCTACGCTTCCCTTCCCTTGGAATCTAGTCTGTAACCCTTAATGACCATCGGTTATCTTCCCTTCTCATTACATGTCCTGCCCATGCCCACCATGATATATATATATATATATATATATATATATATATATATATACACACGCACAACTTCTTTCCCTAATGTGCATTGGCTGTGCCTGCAACCAGGAATAGTACACAGCTGGACAGTTGAGGGCGAGTAAATTTGCTTTTAAGTATGGAGATTTCGTTATTACAATGCCACTAAAGGGGGACCGAATCGGCTTACAGAGCTAAAGAAAGTATTTAGAAACTTTATTGCCAGTCATTTTGCTCAAAATGATTATTATTTTGGAATAAAGGGAAGGCGAAACTTACCGTTTTTTTCGGTACTTGGTGGGCAGGTTCACGCACCAGTGGTGGTCGCCTCTGAGTGACAGAAGCATATCTCGAAGGCTATAGTTTGGCGGGCCGCTTGCGCCGGAAGTTATCGCGAAGCCGGAAACACGTCATGGCCGCCGTGTTTTAGAAATCACCTATTTCATCACGACTACATCACAGCGCCATTGTGTTCTCTTCTTCCCTCAATCCGGCGTGTCTGCTCTATTTGTTTAATGCACGTGTCACCTCTTTAGCGTCCAAAACTTGAACGCTTGCACGTCATTGTGACGTAACGGGTGTCAAAGTATTTTGGCGACCAATTTTACCGCTTTGGCGCAGGAGAAGTTCGGGAAACTTGCTAACTGCAGTGTTTTGTTCTTTAAGAATGTAATGGGGGTCCTCCTTTACCGACAAAAAATTAGCTAGACCCGAGCGTTGACGCGGTCAAGATCCATGACGTCACGTCGTGGAGGCGCGGTAAACTTAAGGAGGCGTCGCTACCTGGCGTTCTCTAACATCTTGCCATTTTTTTACCACTTCTTTTTCTATTTGTGCAGTGTCTATATGCTTACAGGAGCTAATATAATCAGCCTTCTAAGCTATGCAGGTGTCAAGGTCTATCAAGGACGCTCGACTGCCGGGCGTGCATAAGATTGCATCCTTATATAGTTATAGGAACGTCTGCTTATGTTCCAGGTGTCTCCTATGCCTCATCAATCTTCGATTTTTCTTTTTGTCTGCACGTTCTCGGTTACAGCCTATTGCTTTTCCGTCTGCTATCGCGCCGTCTGTCTGTATACAAGCATATCAAGGGTTGTCGTCTGGCTGCGTACGAAACTACGCTCTAGGCTTCGCACAGACCGAGCTACATTGGAATATTTTTTTCTAGGGTGGTGCTTCTCCAACCTCTCCTTCTTTTTCTGCTCATAATTCTATTAGTACGTGTGCTTCGGTCTGAGATGGTGCGTGCACATGTGTCAAGGTTTGCCAAGGACGACATTCTCGCATAGCAGTCGCGGGCTCTCGTCAGCTATACACACTTTGATCGGATCCCATTTGGACGCGTCGTCCCTCCTTGCCTTCATCAATCCTTACACCGTCTGTAGCGAGCTCCTTCACTTCGTCTTTGCCTGGGCGATCATTGGAACCCCTTCCTTGCCGTGGAGACTCCGACGGGAATTACCCGGCGTCTGCTTGAACGCGAGGGATTAACCTGGTACATTCGTACTTTCAGGGTTTCTACTCTTTTCCACCGGTAGTGCTGACATTCGTTTAGCGGAAGGTGAGAACGATGTATCGGTGGGTTTTTTCTCGACCTTGACGCGGCTGCTTTGCGAACATTGACGGATGGAAACAGGGAGCGGTCAGCCGAGGTTGATCTCCGAAGGGGGTATGCAGACGACAATTTCCCCCGTCATGTATGGCATGCTCTGTAGGTCGGGTTTATGATGTTCTATAGGTCGACGTTCTATAGGTGAGTCTAAGCTGATTCGCTGTTTGTTTTTAGGGTCGCGCAACATTTATTTCTCTGAGAACACTGGGAAAAGATAGTTATGACACATTTGAGAGCTTCTCGTCGCTGTAACAGCTTCGCTGTAAAACGAAAAAAAAGTATAACGCCGCCGTTCTGAAGTTTCTGCATTATACGCTTGCATATGTACTCGAGACGTCATGAAGTACGACTGTTTTTTACAAAGCCAACTCTCCGATTTCCCTATTGAAACGCATGTAAAACGCAGAAATGCTCTTGAGAGACAACTGCTGGACCAATTTTGTTGAAATGTACTGCATTTGAGAGACGAAGTTAAATTCCAGCAACTCTGTAAAGGAAGCAGTATTCTTTCTTACGACCTCATACTTTTTTGTAAAGGTTGCCTCAAATCGGTGAGCTTCAAAATAGTAGTACGAAGTTTACAAATCTGTAACTCTGCGCCAAAAAACAGATGTCGCAGTTCTGTAAACTGCATCCGTTAGAGCATTTCAAGCGGACAAATTTCGTTATATGAATTTACAACTTTCATGAAATTGTTACAATGCGTGCGAAGGTTTCAGACATGTCCTGCTTACGTACTAGTGCTATTATTTGAACGCGGTGTATATAGCGTCTCATTTCTTGTCCGATTTAAATGTCTTAATTGGTGCTGTTTAAAGAATTGTGCTATCGTTATTTTTTTTTGCCGATTTACAAAGTTGAACGCGTTTATTTTAAACGCTTATCGGTAACAGGTGCCTGACTGCATTCTGAAAGAATGGAAGATTCTTTATGGAAGTTTTGAGGAAATGAGAATGTTCTTTTGCCAAGAAAGCACTTTGGAAAATATGATGTCACGCTGACGTATAATTGAAATAAATTCAAAACAGGTACACTTGGCATTCACATTCTCAGGGAATAACCAGCATTTATCCGCCATAAGAAGGAATACAGAGTTTTGAACGAATACAATATTTTACCATTTTAAACTGGCCTATGCTGTTTATTTGACCCTTTGGAGCCTGTCTAGAGTACTCTGTAGGGTTTGTATAGACATAATTTGATGTTGATACCACTCGAGAAATATACAGATTGCAAGAACATATTATTGTATATATGTGTGTACGCAAAATCTGATATAGGCGTTTCCGTTTTCTGCGCCTTGGGTATGTTTGCTGAAGCAAACAACCATAACTACTGGCGAAGTTCCAAAAAGAAGTAACAGCGTGACTGAAAGAAGAAAGATATAGTCAGTCACTCCGTTAAATCTGTTAAATGATTTCGGAAGAGGTTTCCAAAACACGGATTCGCTTTGTCGAGTGGTCAGTGGCGTGCAAACTTCATTGACGTCGTGTGATGCACAAATTGAAGTCCTATCTATCGTACTTTCATTCTGGTATTGTCATTGTGACACTTTCATGGTGGTACTTCTATTGAGGTACCTTCACTGTGGCGTATATTCAGTGCTGTGCTTCCTTTGCGGCATTTTAAGCGTGGTGCTTTCATTGTGACACTTTCGAAGCGGTGCTCTTACTGTGGTGCTTTCACTGCAGTACTAACATTGGGGCACCTGAGTTGCGGCACTTTCACTATTGTGGATTCATTGCGGTATTTTTGCGGTGGTACTTTCACGGTGATTATTTTGTTGCGATACGTTCGTGGTGGTACTCTTATGGAGGTATACTTCCACTCTTGTACTTTCATTGTGGTATACTTTCGTTCTATCATACCCATTGTGGTACTTTCGCTGACGGATCAAGCTGAGATGCGCGCACAAAACTGCAGACGACGCTCTTCTGCACGCTCGGCAACAGACGACATGAAAGCGGTGAACAGACGACTCTCGCCTCGCCGCAGAAGGAGAGACTCGCGTCCAGCCTTTGTGGACCGTTATAGAGTCCGGCGCGACGCACTGAATGCCATTTCCTTCTAGCGTAATTAAACGGTTTACCTTCGCGCGTGCGCCCTGGGGCAGTGCTATAAGCGTATAGCCTTACACCGAGACGCCGAGTTAGCCGAGACGAGAAAGGCCCGCGCACAAACACACACACATAAGGGAAGCGACGAGGCTGTACTCGGATGTCTTTGTTGTGCAGCGCGCTCTTCACCGGCTGCGTGGCGTTTCCTGGACGTGCTTTTGAAAAGACCCCCGAGACTCACCTGCCGCCCGGAAACGTCAACTGCGGGTCGCGCGTCACGCCGTGAGCGTGTGACAAGCGACCGCCGCCGCGGGCTGCAGTTGGAATGTCACGCGACCTAACCCCTCCAATTGCCCCCCTCCCACGAAGAAAAACAAAAACGGGAAACAAAACAACAATCGCACGAACCCCTGAGGTCGGCCGCACTCGACGGTGACGCCTCGCTTTCGTCTGCTCGGGAGCCTCGCATGGCGACGTTAAAGCATATTGCGCAGACGACAGGGCGCAGACGACAGGGCGCATACGCATATTGCGGCCTGCCCCCCTGACAGAAGACGAAAGAGCTTATGTAACAGACGTAAACGGACTCTTCTTCGAAGGGCTCTTGCAAGTTCATATGATCGGGAAGAAAAACGATTTTCTTTCTGGGCATAATATGACACGCGTGCGTGCGCGCTCGTCTGTTAAAAAAACGTCTCCAAAGGAAACGGAGTATCGTCTGGATGAGATAGGGGAAGACCGATTGTGTTTGGCGCAGACAAAACGTTCTCCTCCTGGCAGAAGAGAACCGTTACATTATTATTCCCCCCATAAAATAAAAGAATGTAAACAATGGTGAGGTTAAAACACTAAAACGCAACAAACGGCTCGCCACAGAAACCGACCTAGGTTCATCTGCTAGATCACCCTGTCGCCTGCAGCCGTTGTTTTGTCGAATGTGTCGTTCAGAAGGAAGCGGTGCGAAGACGCACTCCTCGTGCAATTTCGCGCTTCCCAGAACAATTTTACTGGAATGGAGACATTGTTCTTCAAAAACAAGCGGCGCCGCATTTTTTCCCCGATAGTGTTATTGCCTGTGCCGTTTGTTCAAGGATCAATACTTACTCACACTTCAATTTTTTTTTGTGAGTGTTTATATCAGATCGGTATCAAAAATAGCGGCTGCGTGAAACTCCCCGGAAGGCTGCATGCTCTCGCCATAAAGGAAGGAACAAAAGACAGCCTTGGCCAAAGAACAAGGAACAACTTCAAAGCTCAGTTCTGTACTGTTGTCTACAGACTTTGTCGATTCATGGCAAATAGCAACAACGCACTGAAAACGAAGATGAAGGAGACGTGGACACGACACAAGTTCAATTTTCCAACTACCAATTCGTTCAGTCTTCCTTCGCCTTCGCCGATGTTGGGTCGTTCGCAAGCTGGCAAGCGTAACTAAGGTCTGAATTTCAACTAGTTGGTAAGACGCTTCATATACAGGAGATGAACGATGGGGTGATTGCGCAGTCCGGTAGCCAGGGATTCACGTTCACCTCCTCTTCTTCCTCACTCCACTTCTAGTATGTCCATTACCTGCCCCCAGTAGCATACGAAGTCCGTTGGGCGACTGCAGTAAGGATTGGAAAAGTAGGCAGATTTCAGGCGAGCAACTTGAGTTACGTGAGGTCTGCTGGATCGCCAGTCGCTGCACGCGATGCGAGCTATATGCGCGCTTGCGTTGCGGGGTCCATAGGAGCACCAAGTCACATATGACGAACGATACTGGCTCGTGAAAGTCGTCGTATCGCTCTTTCGAACGACGCTGAAAGTAATAGCGCAAGAGACCGGGCAAGACAGATGTCTGCGGGCAACGCTCTGTGTGTATCTGTGTTCTGTGCAACTTCCGTTTCTTGCGCTGTTCCCTTCGAAGGTGACACGTGTGCCGTGAGTGGGGTGGATCACGTATCCGGCGCGGTGACTCAGTGTCTGTCGCGATCGTTCTGTGGCCGCGGTGTCAGCAACAGAAGCTGGAAATCGTGCTTCCGCAGCATCGAGGAACTGTAGCGAATTCTTCCGCCGCTTCCTAATCGGTATCTCAAATTACGTGTCGTATCCGCTAAAGTGTCGTCTGCTTACGCGTATGCGGGGAGCAGTTAACCGACTGCGTCGCTTTCCGGACGTACACTTACAGGAGAGACGCGACGAGAGAGTCAAGTGCAGGACGATGTGTGAGACGGGAAGCCATTCCCTATGATCTCAATACCCCCCCCCCCCCCCACAGCGTACGCACGCAGTGTACTCAAGCATACGCACGCACACATCTCCATAACCCCCCCCCACACACACACACAGAAAAACAAAGGCGTACACATGCACGTACCTCTACGCGCGTGAGAGAACACAGACACGGCCAATAAAGGAGACGGACGCACACGTGGCACAAACGCACACGGAGCCACAAAGCCATGTGCCGTGCAAATGACAACGTGTGTGCGTTCCCCGTCTCTCCCATGTCTCGTTTCTGGGAGTCGTTTCACTGGCCTCTACAGAGTCGCACGCAGATGCGCATATACGCCACTATAGCGTCACGACGTCACGGCAAAGCCCCTCTGGGGAAAACAAAATTCCTCGCCGTCAGCGTGGCCGCTTGCGCGTGCGAGCTCAACGTGACAGAAATAAACCACGAAAGTAACAAAAGGCAACCGTGCCATACAACCCGCAGTCGCGAGTCCTCTTTATCTGTCCCCCCCCCCCCTTCCTCTCCTCCCTCTGAGTCTACTGCGCGTGCTGGTGACTGCGTGGCACCCGGCGAGAGGCGTTTCACAATCCGCTCATCTACGTGTGCTGTATACAGTGCACAGTCGAACCCGAATAAAGTAAATTACTCTCCATATTGAACGCGAGAACCTTACTGTCGGTTGCTCATGTAAAATAAGCTCCCTGATAACTATATATCGAACTTGGGGTGTCGGCTGCCAGATGAGGAGCCACCTCGCCCGACGCTTCAGAGGGCACTCTTGCGTTGGATGTGTACCGTGCCGGTATACAGTGCCGACATTGAAGGGAGCGGACTCGGGCAGCTCTGCACAGTCTAGCTCACTGACACCACCATTCCTAGTGACACTGAGGAACAGGCGAGAGTTGCTGCCTTCTACGCGTAGTTTCGTTTCCAATAAGTGGATTCCGTCCTCGCTCATTCTTGCCAATGTATATAACAAATCCGCGCATAACAAACCCCTCGCAAAACTTCGTTGAATTCCTTATAAGCGCGAGTTCGGGTATTTCGAATTACCGGATATAGCGAACTATCTTTAGCGCACAGGCCTGCTGTTCGTTATATCCGGGTCGGACCGTATACGCCTCTCTGAAACAGACGGTCGGGCATGTATGTAGACGACGCCCACCACCCTTGGTGCAGCAGCCCTGCTGTTCTTGTCCAACCCCCTCGCCTGTACGCGCGGTTTAAAGTCCTTTTCGCTTTGCTTCGCTGCGTCTCCTGGCTTGCGAGCCTGTCCGCAGCAGTCGACTCAGTCTCGTCGTGCTTACATACTTCGTGGCGACAGGCGGGGCGCGCCGAGGTTTCACCGTGAGTCGAGTCACGACTTCGAGCAAGCAAGCAAGCGTGTGCAGGAAGGTAAGGAAGGCAACACAAAGTATAGAGGTTGTTGCTTTGTCAGTTCTTAGGTCACCTATTTCCTGTCTTTTTATTTAGATTTTTGTTTTTCATTTTTCTTCCCCCCCCCTTTTTTAACAACTCGCAGCGTCACGGGGAGTGAAGCCTCGTTGGCCGCGTCGACGACATATCTGTCACGTTGTGGCACTCCCGTGGTATATATGTCGTCTCTGATACACGGCGCGACAGGTTGCAGCACTAGAGCAGGGCCCGGACTTTTCTTTATACTACCGCCGTATACGCACCGTTCTTTATTCTATCTTGCAATGGGGTATACGGGGGAAGGAGGCAGAGCAGCTGACACTGTATTATCCTACCATGTATAACAGCTAACGTTGGCCAAGCTATTCAAATAAAATAAAAAAAATGAAATAAAAAAACCATGGAGCAAGATACGGTTATAACACATACGGTGTTATACGGTATATACACAAGGTGTTGCAACTAAAAGGCGCTACAGAGAAAAGTGCCAGTTTTGCCCATTAGTTACGCGACGTCTTTCACTGTATCGTGAGGTGTCGGCTAAGTAAACATTCGCTGACGCGCACGGGAAATCTCCTTTCGATCCCAGTTTCGACAAAACGCACTAGGTCGGGTCGACGTCTCTATCTTTCGTGCAATTAAAATCTCTATGCTCCGTTTCAGACGTCAGGTTCAACGCTGTGGAAGCTACTGAAGTAGTTCGGTCACAAACTATAGTACATTGGTGGAACAGCTTGTGCCAATTGCGCCAAACTGCGCCGAGAGCGACGCTTTGCGCCATCCTGCGCCAAAACGGCACTTTAGCGGGAAATTGCGCCGAGCCTGCGCCAGAGCATGCATAGAAGCGAAGCCCTCCTTGCGTCGATGCTTCCGCAGCTAGCAAAACTGAAATCCAAAGCAACAGCACGCTAACGTCATCATCATAGAAGGAAGCAGTGGCTTGTCCAAAAGAGTCTCGGAGATGTCGTCCGGTTCGCCATTCGCGCATCTTTCTCTGACAGACGTACAATGAATGTAGTGCCGCTGGAGCGTTTTACTGCGCAGGGGGCTTTATTTCGATGTTAATCGAACACGTACGCTTAGTAACGCAAAATTTGCTGAAGGAGCATGTCACATTCTAGGATGAAAGGTTAAGTTTTTCGACGATTATGGATGATAGCGGGACATTGCAAGAGAGCCGCTGTGATCAGAACGCACGTGGTGCATTGTTAAGAAAGGTATTAGCGAATGTGGTACACGGCGAGAGCTGCCACTTCGATGGATGCCGCCATGTTCGTCAATGCAATACTTTTGCATAAAGTTTGTGTCGCTGTGTTATTTCGATGAAATAGCGTCGCCGACGCAAATTCAAAACCGTGTGTGCGTCTCGCGCATGCGCAGTGACACTGACGCAGTTTTCTAAACCCTCGCGGCCCTTATTCGAAAAATTCCCTAGTGTGCATGGCGTGACATGAGTACATTGCATGATTTCATGTTCAGTGCAGGCGCGCGTACTCGATGGGTCTTGCTCTGAGCCTTTGCCCACAAGCCTTGACTGTCGCACTGTGTTGCATCTGGGTTAACACTCGCGTTTGTTGACGATCTGTCTGTGGTGCCTTCTCTGTGCCGTGTCGACCAACCCGACCGTAGCGCCCTTTGTGTGTCGCGGTGTGGGAAGCCAACATATCGACTATATCAATTAATGTTTGCATGGTACTTGGCATGCACATGTGTGTTGGACCCAGCGCCAGAAGTGCGTGCTGCTGAGCCAAATATGCATTTTGCCAGCATGTGCATCGAGAGACCGAGAGGGGAAATGCGAGGTGAAATATATATATATATATATGAATGAAGCGAGAGAAACAGAAAAACAAAATGTCTAAAAGAGCGCATTAGCAGCCGTTTGCCACACTTTTTGTTTCTGATGGTTAACACTTTTTTAAAAATTCAGTGCTAAGCCTATATAAAACAGTTTCACAGAATTGCGCTCACAAGACTTCGAACTATTTTTAAGTGCGAATGAAGTCACTGCGAAAAGTATATCTAACCTCCCGCATGCAGGCTAGATATACTGCATTTGATGTCTTAAACGGAGTAAGTCTCCAAGCTAATATTTCGCAGCATAGGACACATCGTTAATGTGCAACGGAAGACGCGCGAGCGCTCAAGTTAGGCGCCTGGAAGGTCTAAAAATATTCTAATTAGTATGGTTGGAGAGATAGGAAAATATGTGACGATATAGTGAGTGGCGTCGGCAGCGCAAACTTATTAAGTGAATTGTAAGTTGCGAAAAAATCGAGCCTCGATTTCCTTATTTTGTAGAAGCAATGTGAGGATCGGAAATAATGACAATGTGTGGCGACTGTACAGTAACGGAAGAAAGGATGTAATATTTTGCTTTTCGCTCCTAAATAACAGTAAAACCGGAATATGCACAAACATGCAAACTCTTAAGTTATCGGAATATGCTGCTTAGCTAGTTCATTCATATGTTGCATAATGAGCGCAAACAAACACACAGAAAGAAAGGAAACAAAAGAGCTCTTAGGTAAAAATAAAATGTTTTTTTTTTCATTCAGGAGGGATTCGGCTATTTTCCCAAGTAATCGGTCACACTGTTTCTTAACTGGAAGTATTGCAAGAAATCTGAACACATTCGTATTTGAAATTATGAGTGTCTGCGCCCTTATCACAAAATAAATCAGCTTAGGACACCATGACAGCACATGGAGAAAAAAATCTACGCTTAGCACTTTGTATAGTGAAGAAATTTGCTTCGTTTACCGCTTCACAGACAGCGGCAGCGGTAAACGTTAGAACCCAGGGCGCCACCTAGCGCTTCGTGTCCAACCTGTCCAAGGCGATACAATCCAGGCTCCTGTCATTTCTTGCGCGCACGCGTTGTGACGGCCACCACAGAAGCGTCACTTCAGGCCTTTACCGACGCCAGCATCGCCGAAGGATTTCGCGAAAAAGACTCCCTCAGCGCCCATAACTAGCCTTTCGGGTGCGTCCAGAAGAAGGGAAATCTTAGGCCTTTATTGACGATCAGCGATAGTGAGGGCGTAGCTATCGGAATAAATTCGCTCTGAAGAGGGAGCCACGGTCATCGTCGTGAGAGTGCAGTCCGGCCGTGGTTTTGACAATGTTATTTCTTACAGCGCACGTACGTACGTCAAGTTCGACATATAACTAGCCAAATAACTGCCCATTATCGTAAGGAGCGTGTACGGACATTAAGAACGATGCCTTTTCTTTACGCACGTAAGCCGTGCACGTCTGTTTGCGAACGCTATTCTAAAACTGTATATTTGTGAAGAGAATCGAAGCCAAATTGCAGTAAAGCGTATGCAAGAGGTCTCGGGAGTTTAAAGCGTTGTCGCGGTTGTACGCGCCGACAAATGACCGAGGGCGCGCGCGCGCGCGCGCAGGGTGACTTATTTGATTGCTCGGGATGACGTAATAACATGTACGTATACGTCATTCTGACTTGCGAAAGCGAAAGCCACCCGCACTGGTCCGACGCGTGTGGACCGAATGCGGGAAATTTGTTTAAATGCCGACTAATACGAAAGACGCAAACAGGCAACAAATACAAAAATGGACGTACCCACAAACCTGGTTAACGACTATCTTTTATAATTTGAAAGTAGGAAAGAAAACAATAATTAAAGAGAAAAGAAAGGCAGGGGGGAGTGTCGGAGCTGCTACCGACCCGTGAGTGCGGAGAGCACGCCGTTATCTCTGACTCCGTGCGCCAGGTGGCAGCGCTGCGGTGGGTGCTCTCTCCCTAATTCGTTACGCTTGCCATCTGCTTTTTTTTAATGAACATGGGTGTGCTCCACCTACCCGTTAAACTTCTGTCTCCAGACTCCGCCTCGCACTGTCCACCTGTTTTTTGCGTTTGCGGGCACGGCGCCAGGTTGTGTTACGCCAAAGGGCACGTTTTGCGTCACTCAAGAGGAAAGGGTGCTCGGCGCTTCCCACATTTGGGAAGCGGTCTTTCCTCTACTGCCGCCCTTCCCTCCACCGTAGCCTACACGTGACGTCATCGGTAGATTCCCGGGCGTTTCCGACTCCTGCGCTTGTTTATACCGTTGCCTTCGTAAAAAAACAGTAACTTTCGTTTTCACGCAGCTACCGGTGGCGTTCCGGTGCAGGGTGCGCGAGGTGGCGAGTTCGATTGCCGCTTGGGCCGGGTTTGGATAGAGGTGGATTGCGATAACGTTTGTGCCCCGAAATTTCTCAGCATGTCAATGACCCTCACTACAGCGTCTCTGATTGCTCCATCCGGGCATCGAAAGAGAGAGAGAGAAAAAAAAAAGAGGGCAGGGAGATTTACTAGACTTTGTTCACCTTCACGGTGCAGACGAAACGATGCTCGCGACGACAGACGACCAGTTTTTGCCTCTGTTTTTGTGTCGCCGCGCCTTTTCGTACATCACTCAGCTCCCGCTGTAAGCACGGATGTGAGCCAACTAGCAACTAGCAAAGTTTTTCTTTCGTAAGTGTTCCCTGCCATTGACCATCTGGTTTCCTTGACGATATGTCCAGCATCAGGGTTGGCTGAAATTTCCTCTTACGAACAATTCCAGTGTAAGAAGTTTTATGAGAATGTGGGCCATGTTCGCTATCCTGTACTTGGAAAGGAAGAGTGAAAGAAAGAGAATGAACAGGCACGAGTTATCAGAACTCTACGCTCCGGTGGTGTGTTTGTGGGCGTTGAACTTGTCTGTTTTGAAGGTCGACCTTTTCTGGCCGCGTATACATATCTGACACCGAGAAGTGCATGGCTCAGAGAAAGGAATTCGGGCTATTGCTATGCGTTTCAACCCTTGCACAAGCTGTTCCGCTACTCTGACGGCAGGCGATGACGCCGGCGGTGGCGCGCGTAGCGCTTCGCCGCATTGTTCGACACGTGATTACTCTCACTTCTTAGAACTGGCAGTTTTTACAAGTACTAAACAAAATTGTTAAGCTATATTTGCAGATTATACTTGTAGAATACAAAATAGTTGTGACTTCTGCCCTAAGCAGGTTTTCTGAGCCAGTGAGGCACTTGTAAACAAAAGGCAGATATAGACATTTAGAGATATATACGTCCTGATGGGTGGATAGACGGACATTCAGGACAGACAGACAGACAGACAGACAGACAGACAGACAGACAGACAGACAGACAGACAGACAGACAGACAGACAGACAGACAGACAGACAGACAGACAGACAGACAGACAGACAGACAGACAGACAGAAAGACAGACAGACAGACAGACAGACAGACAGACAGACAGACAGACAGACAGACAGACAGACAGACAGACACAGACAGACAGACAGACAGACAGACAGACAGACAGACAGACAGACAGACAGACAGACAGACAGACAGACAGAGGTGGGCCTATGTCAAGAAAGGTTTGAAGTACTAAGTAAAAAAAAAAATACCAGCCCTTTCAGCAACCAGGTAGCTTGACAGACAGTTATACAAAAAGATACTCCCCCTGGGTTTCGAGGGCTGAGACGAGTGTCGCATTCTCATGAAGAAATGCATTCGCCCCACTAACAGTTAAAATCCTATCACCCTTCTTGACCAATCTTCCAGCTTCCTTTTATCTTAACTTTGACACATCAATATCCACATTGGATCCAGGAAGGAAGTCCCACTCCTTCCTGGATCGGAGATGGACCAGTCTCCTTTCTTTGCGTCTGTGGCACGCTTTTTTGCCGTTAATAACGCAAAAGCCACAGCCGGCACACCACCTGCGCTTAGCTCCTCAAGACTCGTTCGCTACCGGCGTAGTTACACACCGCTACCACGTCTCTTGTCCCTAACGTCTGCCTCGAGTCTCGGCAAAAAAAAGAACCGAAACGTGTCCCCGTAATTCCTACAATTCCACCCTCGTGCGGTCACACAAGCTAAACTAAAGAAGAAAGAAAGAAGCACCGGGGCAAATATGGGCTGGCGACAATTGCGCGATGTGTTTTTGATCTTTGTACTGTGTTCTTTGTTGCGTGGCCTCGCACACCTAGAGTCACGCACGTGCACACATTCACATGCACGTACACATGCGCGCACACATTCGCGAACACACACGCGCGCCCTGTGGAACATTCTTACAGCGCTAAGGGAGACGAACGCGCGTGAGCACGAAGTGCACAGCACCGGCGCCGGTCCCTCCCATTGTGTCCGTACTCACGCACGCACGCGCGCACACACAAGGGCGACAAGAGTACGCGACTTTCCCGCATCCAAAAAAAGGCGCCGTCGTCGACCATACAGGCGCGACCCGTTCTCGGGACTAATCTGCGCGCAATCTCCGGCATTCTCATCCGCAACAAGCCACCGGCAGCGCTCCGCATTAAGTACCTCTGCAGGCATCCTCATGTCTCCTAACAAAGGAAGAAAAAGAAAAAAAAAAAAGAAAGCCGGCGGGTGCTTGAGAAATTGCCGCGAGAAACGCAGCTGTCACACGAAGGAGTTAAAAGCAGCTAGAAAAATGAGTAATCGCTTCGGAAGGGGATGCCACTGTATATACGTGTACAACTATAGGCGTACACACGTTCCTGCACACCCTGGCGAGAAACACCGCGAGCTCGGCGGGGAGCCATTTTCCTTCCCAGATTACGGACGCGTATAATTCAAGCGCGCCAGCGCAACCACATTGACCGTTCACGTACCGCCGGCGCCGTCAGCAACGCCGGGAGTGAGCTTCCTCGTGCTCGCCTTGTTTTAGCTGGCAAGCCGGTTGGTCGGGCCCATAGAGTTTCCCTACGAAAGTGGCACCAGAGGGAGCCCTAAACAACAGACAAGTCAGACAAGTTCACGGTAAAACGGAGCCTCGAAGCGATTGTAACGGCGGTCTATAGAACAAGGAGTGTCGCTCGAGCCACCGTATTGACAGGGGATATACTTGTCTCCGTCAGTGCAGCGGCGACATTTCGTGTTCTATCCCCGTTCTGCGATTGATTGAAAACTTCATTATTACACCGAGCTGGGGCACCTACACGCAGGCAGGGGGGGGAGAACGAAGGAGTCCTCGCGGCCTCAACGGCCAGGCGCATTGCTCGACGCTGGTCGTCTTCGGCCTCACTCTAGAGCAAGGCCTCCCAGGCGTCTCTACTGTCAATCCTTTCCTTGCCCCCCCCCCCCCCCCCCCCCCTGGGGAGCCAGCACACCGTTCTGCGAGCGCTCATCAGCCGCGAGAATGACGTCAAGCTCACGGATTTGTCTATAATCTTCGTGCTTCTGGCTTCAGACGCTCTCGTGACGTTATTTATTGGGCTTTAGCTTCCTAAATTTTCAGCCATTCGTAGGTTTCTTTAAGAACACGACGAGGCTACAAGTCTCAGCGCGCACGCGTAACCGTTGCGAGTTGTTGCGTTATGCTTGGTCTTCGTTGCGCAGTGCGAGCGTGTAATGTGGCACGTACCCGTCGCCTGTTCGCAATAGCGTGCGCTGAGCGCGGCGATAGAAGGCACAGCAGTCTACTGTAATACGACCGTGAACTGGGGCCATTTTTTTTTCTTTGTGAGATAGCAATTATGTGAACACTCAGGTGAAGTTTCGCCGTCGCCTTGACGTTCCGTATATATGCATTTAGGTATGCATGTATGCTATATATGCTTAATAAAGGAAGGAACTGGGTTTCTTGGCGATCATTCATACTGAATTGCGCTGAGTAAACCTAATCAACGGTAGCCAACAGAAATAGCCACATGCACCAGACAAGACCTCAAAGTGCAAACTATCAACCGGTTTATTGCCGATTAGACGTTGCCCTTATTCAAATTCAAATGTATTTACCAGACAATATGTGGGCTGCATTCAATTGATCATGTGTGGATGGCTAGGCATACCTTAGACGTGGATACGTTTACCTAAGCCGTATATGAAATACAGATGCTATATTATTAAACCTCCCAAGTTTCTCGGGTAAAAGTTTATGTTCTTGGCTGAATGACGCCTCAGAATTTTTTTAGACTGGAGCTTGCAAACAAAAGATAAAAAATCATTCAGAGCCCATGCCTTGTATATTAAATCTTCTTTGACTATTAATACGCAAAAACGTATTAGTGCTCACATTCTGAGGGTGACGTAAATTCGCGTTGGTCCGCTCTTTACGGGGAGAGAGAGAGAGCGAGCGATTTTGAAGAGGAAAGAGGCTCTGTTTTCTGCAGCCCTTTACCGACCACGGCTGAGCGCCCTACGGGTAGCTCAGTGGCGTCTGTGCGGTGCCATTAACAAACCCTGCACGGCTCGTTAAAGCTTTTAAATGTACCGTAAATTTTTGCGCACGGCCTGTAGTTGCAACGCCGTCCGAGAAGCTACACGAAGCGCAACTCTCAACCTTAATTGCTATTGCTCTCAGCGCTCCGCCCCGAAACTGCCAACTCTTTTCTCTCTCTTATCTCTCTCTCCCTCTCTTTCTTTTTTTTTTTTGACATATCTAGCTTCCGCACGTATCTCTTAGTTCATTTTCCTTCGTTCATGCATGCTTTTCGCAGCTTTCCTTAAAGACCTGGTTACGTCCGCTAGTTTTGTCGGGATGCTCCTCGGTATATTTCGCGGTAACCCTTCAATAAAGCTCAAGCTTTAAAAAAAAAGAAAAAGAAAGATCCGAGGACACCTAAGCCCTTCTTGTGAGTTGTGAATACGAAAGCAATAATGTTCAGTTCAACACCGCCGAGTGGTCCATCGAGTTACGAACTCCTCGCTGGCAAGCAAGCGCGTTGAGACGCTTGGTGCTACGCCTCCCGGACAGCACAAGCCCGCTGCACTTCGATCCGTGACGTCATGTTACCTTGCCCGACTGCAATATAATTTAATGGGGGACGCTCCCGAATAAGCCGCTGTGATTTGGACGTCACCGCTTTCGTCGCGCCGGGGTTGGCAATGGAAATTCCAGTCCAAGTCGCACGATGTCATAAAGCAGAGTGCACAGGGCTGCTAACTAGGAGGCGGTGATTTGGACAAGCTGGAAAGACACTCAGCTTCTGATCGCGGGGTCATGGGCTCAAAACTCACTATCACCAACGTTTATTTTTTCTCTCTTCCGAGTTAGAACGCAGGCGAGAGCTTGCGCGGTCAAGGAACTCGCGGTTAACGCTGGCTTACGACGGTGACGTGGCGTCGCGGCGATGCCCTCTCCCCTCCCGCAACACCTGGCGCGCCATAGCGGCAGCAGGTGTCCCCTTTCACCCTCTCTGCTCCGTCGAGGAGCACACGTGACGTGGCGCCGCAGCCAATGGGAAGTGAGGTGCAGTTTCGATCGCTTCTACAGACGCCGGCCTTTTCGCTCAGTGGGCCATTTGATGCTTTCGCTTCGATAAACTTCAACCTTTTTGGATGGGGCTGTGCACGTGTCTCTTGCGTATAAGGGCCGCGACGCCTTCGCAGACGCTCGCTCCGGTTCTCCCGGGGAACAGTACAACATTTGCGGATTGCGAAGCCCATCTTTGCTGCTGCTGCGCTTCCATACATGTAGAAGATCAGAGACCGACCCCGGGCATCATCCTGCGCAGAACGCCGCTATATAGAGCGCTGCTGCGCATGCGCAAAGTAAGCGCGAAGTACCTGGGTGGCCGCCTCTTCGAAGGCGCTGTGAGCTACGTCACGCGAGCGTGCGCTTCGCTTTCCTGTTTGTTATTTGGCTTCGCCAATGCAGGAAGGGCTATGTTCCTCTATAGAAATACAGAACGAGAAGAAAGAGGGTTAACCGAGGGGCCCGATTTTTATTCATCACATCATGTGAGAGCCCTACAAACAAAGACACCACGTTATCCTATGTTATCCTTGGTGTCTTTGTTTGTCGGCTTCTTATAATATGATCTATAGAAATACAGGCGTTCATCGGAGGAGGGGGGGGGGGTGGTGAGCTTAAATGCAGCGCGTATTGTACTGTTCCCCATGATTGCTCCCATGCGCTCTGGAGCGGTGTCCTTGGCTCGTGGCGTCGTACCCTACAGGCGACGTTAGGTGTCTGCGTTAGGTGTTCCAAGGGCGTGGGAGATGCAGCGGAAGAGTGCGTATAAAGCAGTGCACTCGCTTGTGCTTGCGGTCTCGGTTGAGCACCTCGCATAGTGAATTGTATCGTTGCACGTCGTTCTTTGCGCACCGTTGTACGGATAGAGTCGTACTTGCATAGCTCTATTTATACCTACGTATGGCCAGTTTCATTATTACGCTCTGGGACCTCTTTCTGTACATAATACTCAACAATGTTACATATGTTCATAAGACACAGTAGCAGTAATGCTATTACCTCTACTGGAGCAATACTACTGCTACTGCTGGATCCCGCTCCGCCAATAAAGTTGTACATTTACGCACGCACGCGCGCTCGAACCATTCTGCATGCATAGCCGCGCATATCGCATAAAAGGATGACCTGGCGAATGTAACGCATTTAGCGATGCCTCTTGCTCTGTTAAGATGATCGGCCGACCACTTGCCGCATACTATTCACTCCCGTATGCCTTGTCTGCTCGCCTGTATACAAATGGCTGCTGGAGTGCGCACGAAGGAGCGGCAGTACATGACCGCGAAGCGCTTTTGAAAGCCGTACGTGGCCCCGCACTTTTGGTCTATTACATTTTTCAAACGGGCAACAAGCAAAGGGAAACAAAAATTTTCGTTTCGCACTCAATACAGACGCGCTTCACACTTAACAAAAGCACGACCGTTCGGAAACGTTTATCGGTGAGCGACTCACCCCGTTTACGGTATTGCTACCGCCCGCGCTGGCGGCTGCAACGTTGGGAAGAAACTCTGAAAGACCTCTTTAGAGTTGTGGAACGCGAGGAAGTGAAAAGTAAAAACAGAAGTAGAAGTACACACAGAAGTAACAAAAAAAAGAAAGAAATAAAAGAAGGAAAACAAAGAACAAACCAGGGTGCTGTGTGAAGGACTTGCCTAGGGTTTCTTTCTAAATCCGGAAGTCGCCGGCTCGAAAGCGCGGTGAACTGTGATGGTTTGTTCTCCGGCTTTCGTTATGTATTTCTTGGTGGTGGCGGCGGCGTTATCAGATCTGTTCTCTTTTCTGTTGTATTCCGCTGACGCCCCGCTTCTTGGCCGTCTCTCTGTACCGTTTTCAAAGGATTTCTTTCGCCGTGCGGATAGCTCTCTTGTAATTTTTTTCCGAAGTTGACAGGGAAAGAAAAAAAGAACACAAGAAACGTTTCTTGGGCATTCGCTTCCTCAAAAAAAGCCTCCCGCCGCGTGAGATTTCATTCAGGAGAGCTTAGCGGAAATAGCCTAGCTCTGTGGTTTCCGGGCAAAGGGCTGGTTTCCGCAAAACTTCTTGAAGTGGTTCGTTAAAGCAGATAGCGATACATATTTTCGAACTCGTATATAGAAACTACTTGCAGCAAAACGCACGCTCAATAATGTCGACGCTGCCAAGTGTGAGCATGCCTCGGGTGAGGAGAAGGGTCGGAACCGCGACTCCCCCCCCCCCCTTTCTGGATCCGACAGTGGTTATACACGAGAAAGTGCCCATGCATGGCTTGATCCGGTTCAGGAACGGTGTGGGCATTACCAGCGCTGAGACATCCCTACGTCAAGAAGAGCGCCGCAACACGTAGTCCTTGCAGCGGGCGGCAGAAACAGTTTCCAGTAGGACAAACTGCCACGACATTAAGTGCCGTGTCTGTGTGTCTTTCCTGTGCCGTCTTGCGTGCTTGTCTTATATACACGTGCTACAACCGTACTTCAAAAAGCGCTTGACGATTATACACTGGCGCAGCTCTGCGTGTGTGTATTCTGCAGCTGCCTTCTCGTGTGTCCTTATTGCCTTTGCCGCGTCCACACACAGTGTTTCCTCTACCCCGCTTTCCTCTTTCTGTTCCCCTTTCCCTTCCCCCAGTATAGGGTAGCAAACCGGACGCTCGTCTGGTTGACCTCCCTGCGTTTCCTCTATTTGACATCTCTCTCTCTCCCTCTCTTGCCTTCTACGATTTCGCGAAGGTTGGGTCAAGCTTTACGAAAAAGTGAATTCTGTCCTCGGAAAAAACTCGCAAAGTTGGAAGATGGGGCAGGACAAGATTACACAGAAAAGAAAAAGGAAAGAAAGCATTCAAAAGCTAAATTTCGATGGTACCTGTACCAGCATCGTCCTCCTTGTGTCCATTTTAAGTCTGCTGTTCCGAGTTTGCCGTTGCTTGCATGTGTGCTGCGCGTAAAGGTAAATCGTCATATCAGTATGATGCGAATGCAACCCCGAAAGCTGCGTGCTCGGAGCAAACGCTAAAGAAAATGCGCAAGTGCACGAACGAGAAGAAAGGTTGTGCGTCATCCGTGCCTGAGCAATGCTACCGAGGTACTTCTACATAGCGAAAGTGAACTGCTAGCTACGTAAAGAGAGATCGCGTTTCGGTTGTTTTACCTTATCTGACATGCAAGGTACAGAGGGAGTGATGGGGGATGTGCGGTTGGCGCATGCGCACCGTCTTGTTTCGTATTTCGTCAGCTTGGAGCACCGCATATTCGACTTGCCGATAGGCGGTTGAAACGATGCGCGGGGCACTTTCATATTCTTTTTTTTTTTTTGAGTCCTTAATGAAATGGGGGGGCGGGGACACTCGCGAGTTCTATTATCTTAATGTAGCGCTGCCGCCTTTTATTTTGTTTTTGCATTTTTTTAAAATTTGATTCTTCCGAAACGACGCACAGAGGAGTGAAATAACTCGTGAGAAGCCGTGTGTGGTGTACTCTTATCAAATCATCAGAACTAGTCCAGCACTCAAGCTATAAAAAGCCGTTTCGAGCCTAGCTTCGGTTACGCAAGACAAAGATCAGCCGACTACCGATTATCCACAGCCAATATCCCTTTAAAGAAAAAATAAAATAGATAGGTGGTGGTTGACCAAGCAGGTGAATGTGTAACCTGCCCTTTGCATACGCATTTATCAAAAAAGAAAAAAAAAGAAAGGTCAACCTACGCGTAACGCAAGTGTTAGGGAGGACGACACGCTCTTACGCGTTAGCCCCGATCGATACTATGTACGCGTAGCGTGGAGTCACCGAACTCAGGCACGGGGTCAGACGCGTTGCCACGATCGCGTCCCGTGGTTCCCACGGGTCGTTTTTCTTAATCCGACCCCGTTTAGGTGGCCAGCGTGTCGAGCTATCGCAGCATCGAGCGCTCATGCAGGGGTTCGAGGAGAGAGGTGCGAGATAGGTGTAAGACGGGGGAGGGGGGGGGGGGGGCGGAGACGTCGTTCCGCGCGAGTTATAATCCGCCAAATGCTTCGCGTGCTTCGAGCGAATTTTGCATCCACGACGGCTTTGAGGCTTTATCGCCATTGCCTATCTGTTGCTCTAAACCACCTCGCTCGTCGAAGAGAGCAAGAGTTAGCCTTTTCTTCTTTTTTTTTTCTTTTCGTTCTCGATCTATGCACGCTTGCTAGAACTCGAGGGTTGTTTTCCTCGTGTACTAATGAAGACGTTTGCTCGCATTGGTTTAGAATATGTAGAAATCGTACGTTCAGAGCAGGCTCGTTGAGATTGCCGGATTCTGATGTCAAGTGTTCTCCAAGAGGCCTATTTGCGATGCCGGCATTCTGATATTATCGGGTGCTTTTCACCGCGCTGATTGTGCACCGCAAGTACCGCACGTATATAGCATTCATTAGTATATACGTTTCGCTTCACTTTCGTTTTGAATAATTCTCGAGTCGAAAAGGATCGCGAGCGGCTAGTACTCATCGGTGCAGGCGGTGGTGGCGGCTGCTTCGATGGCTCGTCTGCTGTGGCTTTCGGTTGCCGAGCACGATGTCGCGGGTGCGACTCCTGCTCGCATTCGGGTGAAGTCGAAATTCGAAAATTCCGATGTCACGAGATGTCGAAGCTTGTTCCACGAAAGACGTAGATTCATATAACGAACATCTATCTCTGTCTGGTCTGGTTTGGTGCGCTTTGTTCTGGTCTGGTCCGGTCTCGTCTGGTCTAGCTTAATCTAGTCCGATTGATAGTCTCAGGTTTAGTGGTAGTGAACTTAACGTAGGGAGGGTAACCAACTGTCTCATGTAGAGCAGTTTCTGCCTCCGCGTACGCCCCATATTCCGGCCGTATCGTTCGGGAACTTGAACTATATATGTCGCATATAGACGGGATGTTGGCGTGTATATTCACGGGTCATTCCGTGTGTATGCCACGAGGACTGGGTCAAACTTCTCAATTGCGTTAGAGCGCAACTGTATACAGGGTGTTTTAGCTAACTTTCATCATCAGCATCATGAAAGTTAGCTAAAACTTTAGCTAACTTTTTTAGCTAAAGTTTAGCTAAAGTTTTAGCTAACTTTAGCCAGAGTTTAAAGAAATATGCCGATGCACCCTAAGACGACGCGACGGAATGCATGTTGCTCACTTTTGTATGTAGTATGTCACGCTATTGTTTATTTTGCTTAATTAGATAATTAGTCAATATTGATTAACCAACTTCCGAAGCAACGAAGCTAGGGAAAAAAAAACATTCCAATTAGAAAGTTGCAGAGCGGTTTCGAAAACGTCCGAATAAACAGTTTCTGTCTTTCTATCTATTAAGTATTAGTGTTTTTCAGCTTACTACGGATGCCCGCGAAATTCAAAAAGAAAAGAGGCCACGTGACATGTCCGCTTGCGCGTCTTGATTGCACTGCTTCCAAGGGTTCCGCGTACAAACGAACATAGCATTTAGCCGGTGTGAACTCCCGTCTGCTTCTCGCTATCATGAACAGCAGCGAGGGAAGCACTTCGCTGGCGTAAATCGCACAGCCAACGCCTTCGTCACTGCCCTGTCGCCTTTTAAGCGGCAGCACGCCCTGCTAAATGCTGTTTTTCTGTGCGCGGACTGTTTGGGAGCGCTGCAATCACGCCGCGCAAGCGGGCATGTCACGTGGTGTTCTTTTTTTTTTATTTCGCAGACCATCCGCAGTAAGCTGAAAAACACTAATGATACTTAATAGGTCGAAGGAGTGAAACTGTTTATTCGGACGTTTTGCAAGCCACTCTGCAACTTTCTAATTGGAATTATTTTTGCGTAACTTCGTTGCTTCAGAACTTCGTCAACTAATCTTGACTAATCATCTAATTAATCAGAATGCAAGAAATAGCGTACTAAATACAAAAGTGAGCAATATGCATTTGTCTTAGAGCGCATGGGCATATTTTTAAACTATTGCTAAAGTTAGCTGGAACACCCTGTACATAAAGGCTGTATTAGGTGCCGAATTCTAGCGCTCTCAATAATATCAGGAAAGAAAGAGGCAGGATGTAACCCCAGCGGCGTGCCCTTAATCAGAGTTTTGGCATTCTGGCTGTCCGTAACCAAGCCTGCGTGATCAATACTCTCCTTTCTTTCCTTACAAGTTTTTTTTTTTCTTTGTGCAGGCATAGCGCGCCCTACGTTATTGCAGAGGAGAACAAGCAACGTTGGAGGGTTCCGATTTTATAAGCAAATACAACTGATAGTAGCCCGAGAGGTATGTTACCTTGCCTATGCGAAACAGTAGATTCTGAAAGATAGCAGGGAAGCTGCGCTCAACGTGAGCCCGCGACGAGGCGCCAACACCCAACAAATATTCCTTGCACGAAAAACGAGCAAGTGCAACGGATTCATGGGTCAGCGGGGCCAACGCCACCTACACCAGAGAAGATCTGAGCGCTCGGCGAGTGACGTCACTTAGAAGCGGTCGGCGGCGTGCTCGGGGATATATATGGGTTGAACGAAGGGTTCGCGCCCTTATGGGCAACGTTAACCAGAGCGCAGTTATTATTTTTTTAGACATAGTTGAGCAGATGGCCGGCATAGAACAGAGGGCGTTCCAAGATTATTTTATTTATGCAAGACTATCGACGCGCTGCATTATTAAAAAGCCCGTCCTTAAAAAATGAAATGTTTCAGCCTTAAGATAGAGAACGAATTTCGGGTAAATAATGACAGGGAGCATGGCTTATATTGAAAAGTCACAGTGCTGCCCTCTTCTTTAGAGTAGCTTCGTTGCCTTGAACTATCGTCGGCGTCAAAGAGTTTGCCATTCATGCGACCACAAAAGTTCTTCAACAAAATGTTAGCACTGCACCATAACAAATATCTCATGACAACTTCACTGGTGTGCCCTTCTTCACATTCGGGACACATGTATTTATTCCAGTCTAGATTAGGCTCTAAACGAATAATTTCGCTTTCGAGGCATTATTACATACAGTACCGCAGTCCACCTATATACAACACGTCAAATGAGTTTAGCAACAGAGATGCATAACATTTGTGCAACTATTTATAGAGAGACAGCTGCCTTACTCCGCAGAATTTAAGCTTTTCTTTTCATTGCCTTAGCATTGACGTCCAATATTCTGTCACTGATCTTACGGAAACATGAACACATGATTTTTCGGCCCCGATTTATAATTGCTCCAGCAATTTGGCATGCAGCACTTAGTAGGCATATCCAGACATGAACGTAATCCACATTCCGCAGCAATGAAGGCTTGCCGGACACACAACCGCAATCGCAGCACAAGCGCAGAGACTACATGCACGGTTCACGTCCGGAAAAAGAAAAAAAAAGCGCTCTGAAGCATGTCGCAGCATGCCAGGACTTTTCTAACCCCGAAGCTATTTAAGGAGCGGCAAGGTTCCCTGAACTAATCGAATTGTTATCGCCGTCGTCGCCCATTCGCTTCTCATTTTCAACACAGCCGCGCCGCTCGTAGCTTCGTAGCACGCTGCATGGAACTTCTATGTGGGACTCTCTTGCGTGACGTAGCTCAAGGGGAGAGGGTACAGCCAGAAGGCATTAAGAGGAAGCTTTAGCCTGGGTGCTCCTATCTAAATACATGTAAAAGGAGAATTCGTTTTTCTCGGCAACCACTGCACCAAATTTGACGACGTTTCTGGCATTTAAACGAAAAACTTAAAAATTATGGGGTTTTACGTGCCAAAACCACTTTCTGATTATGAGGCACGCCGTAGTGGAGGACTCCGGAAACTTCGACCACCTGGGGTTCTTTAACGTGCACCTAAATCTAAGTACACGGGTGTTTTCGTCCCCATCGAAATGCGGCCGCCGTGGCCGGGATTCGATCCCGCGACCTCGTGCTCAGCAGCCTAACACCATAGCCACTGAGCAACCACGGCGGGTTTAAACGAAAAACTTAAAATCTAGTGACTGTTGGTTTCGAATTTTTGAGTTAGGTCGTCAATCGTTTATTAAAAATTGGCAAAAATCGAAAATTTTCGGAAAACGAAACTATCAAGTTTACAACCCTGTAACTCAACAACTAAAAATGATAAAACAATTATCTGAATTGCATCTAATAGTACATCTGAAGCGGACAAAATTGATACGTTACACATGAATATAAAAAGTTTTGTCATTTGGAAATACAGCTTTTGCAGAACCCTTGTAACCAACGTAACAAATTCACGTAAGAGGTAAAACGACATGCCGAATTTGTCCGCTTTGAATGGTCTAAGTATGCCGTTTACAGAACCGCGATATCTTTTCTTGATGCAGAGCTATGAATTCGTAAACTTTGTGCTTCTATTTTTTTCAGACTGTCGAATATTTTAAAATCTTTTTAACAAGATTCACGTCCTAAATGGAAATTCCACTTCCAACAGTCACTAGAACTTAACTTTCTCTCTCAAATGCAACAAAGCTCATTAAAATCGGTCCAGTGGTTATCTCACAAAAACGTTTTTGCGTTTTACATGTATTTGAATAGGCCGCGTCGGAGTTGTGCCCGAGCTAAAGCTTCCTCTTAAGTTCTCTAGAGGGTGTTGGCGGGGCCGTGCCGCTATATGTATTTCTTTCGGCTTCGCCTGTTTCGCTTTGTTGTTGATTGCGGTACAGCTGACATTCGGAACGCAAACGAAACGGTCAGAGACCGCGAACTCCGGCGGCGCTGGCGCGTATTACGGAGGCAGGAGGCGTTGCCTTGCGTGTTGTATGCCAGTATAAAGGTCGCCGAGAAGGACAGTTTTGATGCCTTATCTGGCCGTTAGTTGCAGAAGGCGTACCAGACGACGCTGACCCCCTCTCGCTGCCATCGAGGGTTCCAGGAAAACAAATCTACAGAGCGTGATCCAGTTGAAAAGATCGAGAGCTTTACATGTAGCACGCGAAATATTGAGCGTGTATTCAATGAAAACTCCACAAGGAAAAGCGGCACAGAGCCAAACATTAGGGGGACAGAATACGCGGCCTAGAAATTCGCCCGCGACGACTTCTGGCCGTGATATATATATACTGTACACATAGGCGCTCATTTCTCAGGCTCGGTTTTCTTGCGACGAGCCGCTTTCTGATTTGACTTCTGGTTGACTTCTGGCTCGCTTGGTGGTTGTAAGCGTTTTAATATAAGACGTTCGGCACGAGGTCATGCGGATGCAGTTTATGGCGTTTCGAGAACCAGGCTGTATGTGTGGCGTCATGCAGTGCCCCTTGCGACTCGCACGGGAACATAAATTCTTTTGTCGTCTGGAAGGTCGATATGGCAGCGAGATTTAGTCCGACTATTGTAGGTCACCACGGCAGACAAAACAAAAGTGACTCGGCTAGAAGAAATAACGAAAGAAAGAAAGATCGCGGATAAAATATGTACGTGAGTTTTCTTATATTGATGGGTTTGCTATAGCGCCCCGCTCGAGTGCTCAGTTTTTCGAGTTTCGTTCGTATATGAGAGGCCTGTCCGCCGTGAACCAACAGCTCGTGCGGCAATTAATGCGCCGGCACGCTTCTGGCGCCATTTGCAAGCGCTCTGCACAATTAGTGTCGTCTGTCGCTGCCACATTTCATGAACGCGTTCTTTCGCAGACGGCCCACCGAAGTACCAGTGCTTGGCGCCAGATTGTTTTCGTCTGCCCGCTGTTGACATCTCGGAGGGCGCCCGCAATTTCTCTGTGCCGATCATATCTGTTCGGAACGCACCGTTCCGACTTATTTTAAGAACGCCCTTTTACAGCATTTTTTTTCACCGATAAGCCTGATCGCCTGTTATCTCAATTATATTAGATCTCCAATCTTCCCTCCACAACATTTTTAGTAGTCCGAGCTTATGCAGATGACAAGAGTGACATGGGTTTTACAGTACGAACGTCTAAAAAAAAAAAAAATTGTCTACACGCTTTACACGTGGACATGAAACAAGATAGCCATAAAGATTGCGTGATAATTTTGAACTTTTAATCGTAAGGAAAAAAAAAACGTATAAGACAGTTTTTGAGGCGAGGTGCGATTTATTTCATTGCGATTTCTTAGATTTCTTCTGTACAAAGCTCATCGCAAAACCGGAAAGTTGCCTGTAAGCCTACATTGGGAGGCGGTGATGGTTAAAAAGGTTTTAAAATATTTACGATAAAGGCAGACCTCGAGTGCCAAGGGATAATTTTATTGCAGCAGACGATGGCAACTTTCGACACGCGGGGCACATCCTGCTCCCGAGAACCGCGACAACAGTTGTAAAACAGACGAGGAAAACTTTTCGTCTGCTCGTTTCGACGAAGCAAGAAAGTGACAAGAACAGCAAAAAAAGACGAGCTAAGTGGCTGATGTATGACGAAACAGGAGGCAGCCTTCACCGAAACAGTCGATTTGTGCATGTGGTCGTGGACTTTACGACCTCCTATGGCTACGCGTTGTGCATGACAAATGTGGGTGAGCCCGTTAATTTGACGCTACACTGAAGTGTGCACCCTTGACTGTGCTACGGACATGTTTTGAGGTTGGCCAGTGGCAGTCGACGTTCGCTGTAGCCTGTATACTCAAGAGTTCGCCATTATAGCTCGGCTTAACCCTGCACGGGGACACGAAATGCCCAGTCGATGTGCATTGATGCCTTCTCTCTTTCCTAACGGGAGAGGGTTTTCGCTTCGAGCTCTGCACCAGTGTAAGGCTTATCAAAGAAATGTTTACAAAGAATTCGGGCAGGCGAAGGAGTTGAGCAATCGTAACCCTTGGGTGTTCGAAAACACACTTTCGTTTGGTCGTGAACCTGCAGCTGTTTTTCACGTCCCGTTCGAGGATAGCTTAAGGACACGCGTTTCCCAAGTGCTGAAAGTCGTCGTCTGCGAAGTAAGCAGAAGGCGATTATTCTTGTCGTTAACGGTGTCGTCACTATTTTTTTCAAATCCGCAGCTGCCGACAAACAAATTGCAGTTGCAAGTTTTGCAAGTCAGGACGTGCGTGGACTCTTGGCAAAAGCGCAGTAGATCACTGCGAGATGCAGGCTTTCACACCGCCAGTGGTTCTTTCTTCGGACTAAGACCGGTGCGTAGAACGCGCCCTACTCAGTGCCATGCCCTCGAGCTTAAAAGATTGTGGCGTTGATCTTAAGTACACCTGCCTTATGTTCGCTATTGAACATGATAAGCGAATATTAGATAAGATTCATAACGACCGACGAGGGTTGATATGGGTTTGTACTGGTCGGATCAAGTTCCATAACTTGATAGTGACACCAGGCTGAGTGGAGATGAGCAAGTGGCACAATGCTTACACATACTTAGACAACTACCAGAAGAGTTTCTGCGTGAATTTTTCCACGATGTGGATACATGCAGACTGAAACAGCAATGCATTTTTCTAGTTAATAACTAGTTAGTAACTAGTTAATCCAGACTGGTTCCACTCACAAAGTTTCCATCAAAAGCGTTTTCCTTCGAGTACTGGCTGAGTTCAATCCAGCGGAATTCCAACATGCTCCTTGGAGTCATTATCTGAAGAATTAATTAGCGAGAATTTGTTGCTTAATATTAGTATTTCCGATTATCGCGCAAATTATTTTATCTGCCGCTGCTGCGGAGGTGAGCCAGCAAATGCAAGTTAGTATAGAATCCATTATTTTTAATATTCTAAGAGAACGTTCGCAGAACATGTACGTTTTAGTAGATTACTCCACTTTGTTTTAAAAATGACACTGACAAAATGGTAAGCGAAACGTGCCAGTTATCATTCAAAATAACGCCTTCTTCCGATAAGTTATTGGGCCAACAGCTTTTAATATCGCAAATCTACGGCCGATATTTCTCACCTCGTGCGCAGGAAAGCTTATGGAGCATGCATTCCTTGTAAGAATAAACAATCATCACCATCATCATCATCATCATCATCAGCCTGGTTACGCCCACTGCAGGGCAAAGGCCTCCCTCATACTTCTCCAATTACGCCGGTCATGTACTAATTGTGACCATGTTGTCCCTGCAAACTTCTTAATCTCATCCGCCCACCTAACTTTCTGCCGCCCTCTGCTACGCTTCCCTTCCCTTGGAATCCATTCCGTAACTCTTAATGACCATCGGTTATCTTCCCTCCTCATTATGTGTCCTGCCCATGCTCCCATTTCTTTTTCTTGATTTCAACTAAGATATCATTAACTCGCGTTTGTTCCTTCACCCAATCTGCTCTTTTCTTATCCCTTAACGTTACACCTATCATTCTTCTTTCCATAGCTCCTCAATTTGAGTAGAACCCTTTTCGTAAGCCTCCAGGTTTCTGCCCCATACGTGAGTACTTGTAAGACACAGCTGTTATATACTTTTCTCTTGAGGGATAGTGGCAACTTGGTGTTCATGATTTGAGAATGCCTGCCAAACGCACCCCCAGCCCATTCTTACTCTTCTTATTATTTCAGTCTCATGATACGGATCCGTGGTCACTACCTGTCCTAAGTAGATGTATTCCCTTACCACTTCCAGTGCCTCACTACCTATCGTAAACTGCTGTTCTCTTCCGAGGCTGTTAAACATTACTTTAGTTTTCTGCAGGTTAATTTTTAGACCCACCCTTCGGCTTTGCCTCTCCAGGTCAGTGAGCATGCATTGTAGTTGGGCCCCTGAGTTACTAAGCAAGGCAATATCATCAGCGAATCGCAAGTTACTAAGGTATTCTCCATAAACTCTTATCCCCAATTCTTCCCCATCCAGGTCTCTGAATACCTCCTGTAAACACGCTGTGAATAGCATTGGAGAGATCGTATCTCCCTGCCTGACGCCTTTCTTTATTGGGAATTTGTTGCTCTCTTTATGGAGGACTACGGTGGCTGTGGAGCCGCTATAGATATCTTTCAGTATTTTTACATACGGCTCATCTACACCTTGATTCCGCAATGCCTCCATGACTGCTGAGGTTTCGACTGAATCAAACGCTTTCTCGTAATCAATGAAAGCTATATATAAAGGTTGGTTATATTCCGCACATTTTTATGTCACCTGATTGATAGTGTGAATACGGTCTATTGTTGAGTAGCCTTTACGGAATCCTGCCTGGTCCTTTGGTTGACGGAAGTCTAAGGTGTTCCTGATTCTATTTGCAATTACCTTAGTAAATACTTTGTAGGCAACGGACAGTAAGCTGATCGATCTATAATTTTTCAAGTCTTTGGCGTCCCCTTTCTTATGGATTAGGATTATGTTAGCGTTTTTCCAAGATTCCGGTACGCTCGAAGTCATGAGGCATTGCGTATACAGGGTGGCCAGTTTCTCTAGAACAATGTTCCCACCATCCTTCAACAAATCTGCTGTTACCTGATCCTCCCCAGCTGCCTTCCCCCTTTGCATCGCTCCCACGGCTTTCTTTACTTCTCCCGGCGTTACTTGTGGGATTTCAAATTACTATAGACTATTCTCTCTTCCATTATCGTCGTGGGTGCCACTGGTGCTGTATAAATCTCTATAGATCTCCTCAGCCACTTGAACTATCTCATCCATATTAGTAATGATATTGCCGGCTTTGTCTCTTAACGCATGCATCTGATTCGTTAAGAGACAAATCAGATGCATGCAATAAACAATCACCTGGACGGAAACGAAATACACCGAAATACTATGTGGGGCTTTCGGACTGGACTCTGTACACAGGACGTTATGCTGCAAATCAAGCAGCAAGCACTAGACAGTAAAGCGAGGTCCATCAGAGCTGTATTAGTGTTGGATCTCAAGAAAGCATTTGACAAAGCAGCACATTCGGCCATACTCAGTCGGGTCAGTAACCTAAACCTAGGGAGAAGGGCGTACAATTACATTCGTGACTTCCTAACGAATAGGAAGGCTACCCTAACCATGGGGGAACTCAAGTCTCAGGTGAGGGACGTGGGTGATTCGGGCACGCCTCAGGGCTCCGTGATATCGCCCATGCTCTTTAAGCTCATTATGATAGGATTGTCGCAAAAGCTAGAGGACATCGAATGAATCAATCACTCATGCGCGGATGATATTACGATATGGATCTCGCAAGGCAGCGATGGGGAGATAGAACAGAAATTACAGGAAGCGGAAGATAAAGTGGAGGAGTACTTTGCAGGAACGGAGCCTGAATGCTCCCCAGAGAAATCACAGCTCTCTTACAGACACACCCTCAAGGTCAGGCCGCCCAAGGGATACATCAAGGAGAGACAGAGAGAGTACGAGGAGATACAAATTCGTACGAAGAATGGCAGCGCCATCCCCATAGTTAAACAAATTGGGGTCCTGGGACTCAACATTGAGTCGAAGGGAACTAATGGCGAAACTCTTAAAAAGCTCGTTACCAAGGTCACTAGCGCCATTAGGTTGATCAGGAGAATCACGAACCAGTATCAGAGAATGAAGGAGGCTAGCATTCTGAGGCTCATTCACTATTTAGCTATAAGCCGCATCATTTACGTAGCTGCGTACGTTAACTGGTACAAGACAGAAAAGGACAAAATCAATACACTCATAAGGAAAGCGTTTAAGCAGGTCGTAGGCCTGCCCGAAAGCACCAGTACAGATAGATTAATGCAGATGGGCATGCATAACACTTTAGAAGAATTGATTGAAGCTCAGCAGATAGCTCAGTTGGAAAGACTAGCCAGCACCCTCACTGGCAGAAGTACACTCAATAAATTACGAATTAATTACCACAACCAGCAAGGACCCGAGATTGCGTTGGCGAGAGAGGTTAGGAGCAGGATACAAATCCCAAATTTGCCCAAAAATATGCACCCTGAATTCAACCAGAGCCGGAGAAAAGCAAGGCTAAAGTTCTACTCAAACACTATGGCAATGACGAGGAAGCGCTATACGTGGACGTCACGGGGTACTCAAATAACCAAGCGTGTACAGCAGTAGCAATTAATACAAAGCAAAAAGCGTACACACGTGCTCAATCAAAACCAGGGTATCTGAGGTTGCGAAGGAGGTTGCCATCCCTCTGGCTATCGCTTCTCCCGAACATAGATACATAATTAGCGACTCTTAATCGGCTATGCGAAATTACGCCAGAGGAGGGATATCAGTTGAGGCTGCAAGAATGCTAAACAGTAATGCCAAACTCATATCATCTGAGGGATTTCACGACAAGGAAATCATCCGGTTCCCAGCCCATACAGAGTGCGAATTCACCGCCACCCCCAACCTTAACGAGTCTGCCCATCGTGTTGCGCGAGGACTCATTAACCGCGCCTAGCTGATTGGGAAGGGGCAGCTCTGATCGAGGAAGAGATGGAACGTAAGGATAGAAATAGACTCTTCTCATTCAGTGACAGTACGTAATTCTATAGAAAGTCGAGGTGTATACATCCAGCTCCTAGCCCAAAATTGGACAGGTCTCAGGCGCTTGACTGGAGGCGCCTTCAAACCAGAACTTACACGAACCAGGTACATCTTAACCGCGTGTTTCCGGAATTATTCCCTGATACCAAATGTAAATTATGGGATAGAGGAGCCGCCTAGAGCATGTACTCTGTGATTGTGAAATAGTTCAGAGGAGAATTGCAGTCGTCCCGGATGACCTAGAAGCGCGGTGGAGAGCCGCACTGACTAGCTCAGATCTTCAGGACCAACTTTTGGCGAAGAAGCTACCGAGAGGCAGGGTCTCTATTGCCCCGGCGCGGCCTAGACCCAGGTCATCATTTGCAAGATATTTAATAAAGTTGTCTCACACAACAGCTTTCTATTTGATCGTGTAGTTGCGGACGAGGCTTATATGGAATGCAATCGCATGCTTTGCCTGTGTGTTTGGCGATTATCAATTCCGACACTCAAAACGAGAAGGTCCAGGACTTAATGGACCAAACTGAGCCAGAATATGGCGATGGCCGCGTACAATGTGTACACCTGCAAAAAAAATTGGGTTTCACATCCCCAAACGGCACAGTGCATGGTTTATGGAGCTGTAGCAGCTGTAGCAGAGCGGGGCTCCGGATTCATTTTGACCGCAGGGTTCTGTAACGTGCACCTAGTGCGCTGTATATACGAGCGTTGTTTTCTTCCGTCCGCAGTTGTAGAACAGCTGCGCCAAATTGCGCCAAACTGCGCCGAGAGCGGGCCTTTGCAACATCCTGCGCCAGAACAGCATTTTAGCGGATAATTGCGTCGAGCCTGCGCCAAAGCATGCAAGGAACGAAGTCCGCCTCCTTCTGTCGATGATTCGCAGCTAACAAAACTGAAATCAAAACCAACTTCACGCTATCATTATCATTATCATCATCATCATCATCATCATCATCATCATCATCATCATCGTCATCAATGTTCCTTGCGCAGGACCGTCCATAGAGCTTCTCTATGGGCACGCGTCGGAGTCGTCCGGTTCGTCATTCGAGCATTTTTCTCTGACGCACGTACAATTTAGTGCCCCTGTACCGTCTTGCTGGCGCTTTATTTCGGTGTTCATCGAAAACGCGTGGTACCGCGGAGTTTGCCGAAGCAGGATGTCACATTCTAGCATTTAAGTTAAGCTTTTTGGTGTTGATAGGCGATATATAGCGGGGCTTTGCAATATATCCGCTGAGATCAAAATCGCACCTGGTATACAAGTTAAGAATGTATTAGCGAACGTGGTCGAATGCGGTACAGTGCGATAGCCGTCGCTACGGGTTCGCTGATGCAACACTATTACATCGAGTTTGGGTGGCTACGCTGTTTCGGTAAAACGGCGTCGCCGACGCAAACGCTAAGCCTCATTTGCGTCTCGCGCATTCGCAGTGGCGCGGACGCGTTTTTTGCGTCCGTAAAACCTTTGCGAACCCTATTCAGGGTATTTGTGCATTCATGCTATTCATGCATGGTACGTGGTAAGCACACGTTCGTTGGACTCTGCGCCAAAAGTGCTCGCTGCTGTGCCAAATCGGCTCTTCACCTGAGTCAGGACCTGCGCCAAAAGGTGAAGTGGCTGTCCCACCACTGATTCCGTTCCCATGAGAATGCAGCCGCCGCGGCCGGGGCCAAACCCGCGACCTTGTGCCCGGCAGCGCGACGCCGTAGCCACCGTTTCGGGTGAAACTCGTAAGCCCTCCACGTCTTTCCTGCTCTCTCAGCCACAACGGGTTTGAACCGTACGTGCATGGAATATTCTTTCAATATTTAGCAGGTGTCTTGTTTTTGTTTTCCCCTTCTTTCTTAAAAAGAAACAGTGCAGAAGAAGCACAGAAGACGGAAGTGGCAAACCTACACAACGCTGTGGGTTTGTGCGTTTGCCACTCGTTTATCCCGTCTTTTGTGCTGTTTCTTTTAAACACCATGCTGAGCTGTATCCAACCAGCTATGATCCCACTCTCTCCATTGCCGACGTGTCGGCCCATGACCAGGGTAACCCACATCGCGCTTTATATAGAGGGGCATACGGCTAGCGATATAATTTGTCACTGACAAAACCGAATTATTATTTATCGCCCGACGGCGTAGATCCTTGGGTATACCGAGACTTATGACCCGATGTGCCCGACTTGACACCTTTGGCGCGCCACCCTAATAGCACCCCGCTCGTTGCACCATGTCGAACCTGATTGGGAGCATTTACGCAACGTGCCGCCAGGGGGCCATTTTTCGCCTGCCACTTGTCATCTGCAACCGGCCAACTTTTGCAGACGACCCTTTGCAGACGACGGTCTTTCTCTCCGAAGCCTCGCGTGATCCGCCGCCGCACACCAATTTATTATTACACGCCGTCGAGTTCAGCGGGCCGCGCCGAATCCGGCACGGTAAAGCTCCCTCCTAGATTGCCCCGCTCTTGTTCGGGAAAAATTAGGCGGTCGTTTTCTTGTGTCTTTGGTATAGTTTCTTTTTTCCTGTTCCTATACCTCGTCGTCTTGTCCTTCTTCTGCTTCTTTTTCCCATGGACTTGAAGCGCTGGGCTGATGCGCGTCGCAGCACACGAGCACGCGTGGTATATCACAAGAACACCAGCAGACGACGACGTCGTTGTCGTGACGTAGGCGCGCGTGCGCGACCTGATTGGTAGGCAGTTCGGTGTCGTCTGTCAAATCGTTTCCTCTTGGCGCCAACGCGAGGAGGCTTGTCTTTTATTGCCGAAGTTGCCGTTAGTATGCTTGCGGATCAGCGTGAGCCTGCCGCACGCGTCTGCTCCAGTTGATCGCTATCTCACATTTTTTCTTTTTTTTTTCTCCTTGCGTTTTGATTTTATAACGATCCTTCCCCTCTGGTTGCTGTAAGTTCCTTGTGAATGCGCATTTAATGCTTTCACCCTCGCCGTGCATCTCTACCTCTTTCCCATCTTTCTTTCTTTTTCGTGCTTCATCGGATCTCCATCTTTCTGAAACGCAACCCCAATCATCCTATTAGGCCTAGTTTTTTGTTGTCTCGACCGACGTGCGGTTTCGCACACGCACGTCTGCGTCGCGCACGCAGACGAATCCACAAAAGTCGTCCACACTTCTTTTTTTGCGTCTTTTCCTCACTTGGTATCCGCTTTTCGTCTGCTTCCTCCGCACGAACCTATTATTCGCTAATTCTTGTCGTCTGCTATTTTTTATTCGGCGCACCCCCCCCCCCCCCCTTCCCCGCCGGCTATCGGTTTTCGTATTCCATTTGTCGTCCGGACATAAAAAGTTAGCGAAGCAGTTTACGCATGAGTGCTCTACTTAAACAGTGGGTGGCTGAAGAGGATACGCGTTTTTCGTTTATGGCCGATGGGATTTTTCGTTTGCCGTTCTTTGTATTTTGCCCTTTTCTCGCGGCTGATTGACTTTGTGGGAGGCCGTCGTTTCGTCGGAAGTCAATTTTGGGGTAGAAAGAAATGGTGACGTAAGAAGTTCCGTAACGATCTTCGCGATTCCGTTTATTGTGCTTAAGGCGATTCGTTCGGTCGTTTCGATCAACCGGTAAACGGTGATGCGAAGAGGAAACAAAAATAACTAAAAGAAAGAAAGAAAGAAAATGAAGGAAGAGAGAAAGAGAAGTGAGGAACAAAACTATGTATAGGAAGAGAAATAAAAGAAAGAAGGAAAGAAAGAGTCAACTTTACCTCAGGCTTCGGATTCGTCCCAAAAACGTTCGCCTGTAAGTGCTTTTGTGTTTCTTCCTATTCTTCGACTGACCTTGTTAGAGCGTATACTACCTATCGGTTTGAAGTAGTAGATCTGCTCAGGGATCGGATGAAGCAAAGCGCTGCCTTGCTAAGCGGCGAGTGGCAAATCTGCATCAGCAGGCTTCGCGCATGCGCACTGACAGCGTTAACCAATCCGTTGACTTCGGTGACGTGCGCGCATGCGCGCTTCGAGGTCAGCAGCGCGCCTCGCCCCGCGTAAATACGAGGTCGAGGCCGATTCCCGTTCTCAAGAAAGCTTGAGGCGATCCGACGCGACCGGCCAAGTTCGCCGCCTGACATTGCGTGTTTGTTGTTTTCAGCGCGAGTTGAGAGCATGTCGGGAAACAAAAGAGGGCGTGGCTTACTTTGCGCGGGATGCGAACAGTGATCGACGCAACTTGATTCAGAAGCGATCGATACAAAATGGAATTAAGCTGCCTCGAGGACTTGTTTTAAACATGATTAAAAAAAAAAAAGAAGAGAGAGAGAAACTTTTATTTTTTTTTAGAGAGAGAAACTTTTATTAGAAGAAGATTTAAGGGATGCGTTTTGTTGCTCAGCCTGCAGGTGGAACAATAATAATGTGACGGATAGTGAGTTGCACGAAGTGCAAGTTCAGGGATTAGCGCGAGCACCGCTTGCTTCTGTGACTTCTTGGTTTCGCGAAGCCCGTTTTTTTTTTATGATCCTGTGTCTGTGGAGTGGCAGCTTTGATTGTTTTGTTCGTGATTCTGTGTTATGTGAACTGTGACACAACCTTTTATTGGCCATGTTAAGTCTCGACTCTTGAGCTTAGGCTAATTCTTAATATGGCTTCGTAGGGCAAAGTAAGACCTTCGTTCGTTATTGGAGTGTCGCACTTGAAAAGTTACGTACGCAATTAAATATGGAATATACAGCGCTCTAGCCGAGCGCATCCGTTACGATACTGCGTACCCGGACCTTCTGGGCACGCTATACCTAAACGATGGCTATATCATGTTTGCACTCGGAGTTAGAAATTACCAGAAATGAAATGAAAGCTTGCGTTCCCAAGTGCTCCGTAATTTTTTTTTGTTTATTTAGGCAGTTATGTCTTTCCTTTTTTATACCTGCTTTATGAAAAGCCTTCTTGCAGGTACGAGTGTACGAGCTCCTTTCGCTGACGGCGCTGTGCCTTGAAACTAAGTAAAATTTGCATTATTCTTGGAACGTACTGAAGAAATCATGAAAGCCAGGGCGTGCTGCGCCGTGGTCGGAGAAAGAGAGAGAGAGAGAGAGAGAGAAATGGGGGGGGGGCATTTGGAGAATCCTGGAAAGGTTTTCTTGGGGGCATGCCTACCATTATACACTCCAGGTGTGTAAAATGAAATGACATGCACTGCAGTGCACGACACACTGATACAAAACATACACGAAACGTGGGCCACGTACGTGACGTAGCTCAAAGGATGACAGTCTTTGATGAATGTTCACTGCGTTACATAGTAAGTAACCATAGTCTGCAAGCGCAGAATAAGCGGGCCGTTGTCTAAGTAGCCCTGTAGGCCGGCATCAGAAAACTGCAACGCTTTGATTAGGGAATTGTACGCCGGGAGTAATGCTTGAAATGTTTTCGGGGTGGTGGTCTTCAGCTATACAACGAAATGCTTTTGTAGCGGTAGGGATTTCCAACGAACTTCCGTACCAGTAGCTTTGTGCACCTTGTCCAGGTGGGAAACTTTGTATCGATCGTTCGATCTATCTACCTATCGATTGATTGATTGATTGATTGATTGATTGATTGATTGATTGATTGATTGATTGATTGATTGATTGATTGATTCTTCGGATATACTCTAACAACGTGAGTGTTCTTGGTTCTGAATTTGAGTACACGGCGCGTTAGGGAAGCGAACGCTCGACTCCGTTCTCAGCAGCGGAACACTATAGCTATATTGAGCTATCGCGATAATTTCCGACTAGCCTATACTCGTACGGTGACTTGGAAAGCAGTGGAAAACAGTCATCGGCAGTGCACGTGTTTTTGCCTTTCTCGAACAGTAATTGTTGTGCGAACGTCGCTGGTGACGATCATGGATTGCCAGAGGTCCAGTTTGGCTGCTGGTTCCTAAATGCAGCGCTCTATTGGGAACTCGGTTTAACGTTGCAGCAAGCGGCGTCAGCACAATGTGCAGACAAAAATGAAACAAAGCGTCACTCAAGCACAAAGGAGTCGCCAACGTAGCCCTCCCCCTATATCCCTATAGAGTTTATTCCGGGTCACGACGGAATCGAAAACGTAACCTTAAAAAAGATTTAACAGCATTTTGAGAAACCTTGTCCATATGCAAGTGCACCTTTTTCCCCTTAGGCAATTGCATTGTGGAACCACTTACACAGGTTGGTTATTGCTTCAGATGAAGTCTGGGCTTTTGAACACGCTATGGGCATGTAGTACCACGAATCTGATTCTTAGTTCCTTTTAGTAAATTGACTGTTTTCTATAGATTAGTGTTTCTTTAGATGTGCTTCTTGCATCTTTATTTTGCCCTCCCTGCAATGACTTGCAGTCGGGGGTTGACAGCCAGTATTAAATAAATAAATAAAAACATTTCGTCGTTTATTTTGCATGCCTTACTTTTTTTAATGCTAACACTAGGTATGTTTAGGTCAGGAATGGCATGCGCTTTATCA
This sequence comes from Dermacentor variabilis, assembly GCF_050947875.1. NCBI lineage: Eukaryota > Metazoa > Arthropoda > Arachnida > Ixodida > Ixodidae > Dermacentor > Dermacentor variabilis. Next base: position 25,760,868 of record NC_134577.1, read on the forward strand.
GCATGGCGCAGCATTCCTAACAGGAAAGTATTAGCTCAGCGCTTAAGAAAGAAAAATTGCATCCTGATGTTTTACATGCGAAAACCACCATCTTGACTATGAGGTACGCTGTAGTGGGTGACTCCGGATCAAACTTGACCACCGAGGTTTCTCTAACGGGCAACTAAATCTAAGTACAGCAGCATTTTTGGAAAAAAAAAAAAGAGAAATATTTCGACCCCATCGAAATGTGGCCTCCGCAGTTGGGATCTAACCGGCGATCTCGAGCTCAGCAAGACAGTGCCTTAGCAGTCACTCGGCACGTTTTTGAAAGATTCTGACCGTGACCACTAATCTACCGTGGCCGGCCAGTGCGTTAAAGGGAGCCAGTGCATTCAAGATAGACAACGATTACCGCGTTGGAGACAGGATAAGCCTCAGACGGTGCAAGGATTGTTTCGGCGCACGTTCTCTAACCTGATGGCTGCTGGCATTGTTTTGCGCGTTACGACGCAAATCGAGCCGCACGAAAATTATTCTAGCGTGTAAGTACGTAGCGTAATATTTCAATATAGATCAACAGTGCCCATCGCTCTTTGTGCTGTCTTTACTGCGTGAGTGTCGGATTCGTGATTAAAATCCCAACGTTTCTTCCAATTCCGCCGGCCTCTCTATCTCGGACCAGATCGGAAGCCACACAAGTTGTTCTTATCTGCCACCTTCGCGCTTCTTATACTGAACTCGTGACGTTACTTCATATCTTACACGATTACCATTTTCCCCGCATAGTCACGTGGCAGCCTTCATCACTGTGTATTGCCCCAAATTTCCTTGCTTTGGTTTCCATTTTGATGTTTTCGAACGAATAGAAACGCTGTTACACTAGCTCCACAGTCATTGCATCGTGTTTCACTCTTAACCGGTATAATAATGAAATCTAGCTGACGTTGTTTGTTGGCGACGGCAGGAAAAGCCAGCGGTTTTCCGCGAAGTCGTCTGGAAACGAGGATGCGTTCAGTCTACGTACTTTACAGAGAGAACGCGTCCCTCGGAAACGTTACTTCCTTCATCCTAGCAGCGCGGACCCGGCTTTCGAAACACACGGCACACCACGCATCCCGACATCGCAGAAGCAGCCATGCCGGCTCCCTGGAAAGAAAGCAGACACCCCAACCCCCCTACGCAGGCAGGTCCGAAACGTCGCTTCGGTAGTAGGATCACGCATCAAAACAACGCTGGTGTCCGGGTGCGTATGTGTAGGTCCCTCGAAGTGACCAGAAAAGAAAAAAAAAGAAAAAAAAAAAGCTCGGAGAATCGCGACCCGCAAGCGGAGAAGGACCCCTGCATTCTGCTACCACTAAGTCTTCCCTCCTTCCTAAGTACGTGTGTAAGGGTGAGGGAGAAGAAAAAAAAGTGCTTGACTGTTCCCGATCGAGAAATTGAAGGGGGGGGGGGGGGCGGCGGGCAGACCAGCTCGATCTTTGCCGGGACCAAAGTTGGAAGATACGAAAAAGCTGACTCTTTCGTTACTTCGCCGCCAAACCTCGGCGCGTAAAGCACAGCCAACACTCAGCCACGCACGCACACACGCACTCGCAAGCACGGCAATCGTTTGGGGCCATCGACCCAATTCTATAGATGACGGCAGCTCACAAGCCCACCCGTGACCACCAATACCACTAACCCCACACCGGCCTCAAAGAAAAAAAGAAGTCCAGCAAAAACACACATGCACTTGAGCCGGCTGTCGTTTCGTATTTATTCTCTCCCCCCTCCCTTACAACCAACGGCGGCGGACGTGACAGGTTACCCGGCCTTTGATCCCTCCCGTACTCGCGCGCACAACGTGATCGCAGCAGAAACTGTATCAAGTCCAACTTTCGGGACAAGACTCGCTCCTAAAACGAAGAGCCCCCCTCACTGAGTCGGCCGTATAGCCGCCGTATACGTTCTTCTCTTCCTTCTGGTACTGCGCGCCGGGTTCCAGTTTCAAAAAAGGCGTCGTCTGCTACTTACCTCCTTTCTTATTGTGCTTTCATAAAGACCTACACTCCTATCTCCCCTGACACCACCCTAATCTTTGCCTTCAATCTGCCTGCCTCCTTTTGATCCCCCACCCTCTTTTTTGTTCGTTTTTGGTATTTTTTTGTTGCAGAGACAACAGCTCCTTTTAACGCCTCCGTCAAAATAAGCAGACGGATTTAGGAACGAACAACACTTCTGTCCCCGTTCTGCGTCTGCTGTTCATGATTCAATCGGCACACCATTGAAACCTTTTCTGTATCGAAACCTCCTTTTTTTTTTTTAAATTGTGCCTCCATAGAGTCCTTCACTCCTATCTCACTGACACCAACCTAATCCGTGCCGGCAGTCGGTCTCCTCCTCTTCTGTCCGTTGATTCTTCTTTATGAAAAGGCAATAGCTTGTGCTGACAGCTCCGTCAGAATAAGCAGACGGATTTGAGGAGATCTCATGCACTTCTGTTCTCTCTCCGTTCCTTCCGTGCTCTCCCCTGATCCAATTGGCCTCGTCACATAAATATTTATATATGCTGTCTTATATGCCACATGCACGTTTTCTTGTGTTTCACGTACCATTCTTGGTTATCTTCTCATCATTTAGTTTTATTAGCGCTATATATTTGCGCAAGAATACCAGTACGATACGCCTGTAAAATTACTGAATGCCGTACAGAAAACTGATTACAGAAAACGGGCCTTAAATCTGATTCTGCATCGTCATTTGAAGCTAATTTTGATGACGTACACAGCAGGACATTGGATTACTCCTTGTCGTAAAACAGTCGAATTGTACCTCTAGCCCCAAATCTAATCTAACCATTCCAACGAGTTCTTTATAGCCTTCGATTGAGTTTTGCTTCCGTTAGCGCCCATTCTGCTACTCGAAAACCCCTGTTACGACTATTAAACGACTTATGCCCTACGATTAGTAGACGAGTTAGTTGTTACGATTGTTAGATGGAGCTCAGGGTTAATAAAGTTATCGGTTACGAGTATTAGATGGGCTTGTTAACAGTTACTAGTAGATGAGTTATCGGTTACAATTATTAGATGAGTTATATGTTGCTATTAGGTGATTTACTGGTTACGAATGCTAGACGACTTATTGTAAAAGCGTCAGTTTTTGCAAAGGTTATCGACTTAAGGTTGCGAAGGAAATAGCGATCAATGAGCTGTGCAATAAAGGTGTCCATAGTTCCCTTTCGAAACGCTCCCGAATGCGCAAATTTTGGTGCGTCAAGGTGTTTATTGACAGGGTACGTAAGGAGTGAGAGGTCGAACTCGATGCAGTAGTCAAAACCCTGCGAGCAGTCAGAACCGGCCCCGTGCGTAAAGCGCTGGTGATACGCCTGACTGACAGGCACTTGGTTACATTTCATACGCTGGATATGCGCCGGGCTAACCGGCGCTTCTGCTTCGTTGCAGATGCTTATCTTAGGAACTTGTCGGACTCATTAAAAAGTTTGTTTCAGAGGTAAAGAACTAAACTTGTGAATAAATTGTGAATAATTCGAAGATAGATACTGTACTTAAATATCTGCAGCGGTTGAGCAAAATTAGCACGGCTTCGTTCCCTCTGAATTTAGACAAAAAAATTATTGGAATTTAGCCCCATCTTAGTACCGCTTCCTCTTAATAGGAGCGTGTCGAGCGGCGAGTCAGGCGAGGATGTACGCGGTGGCCGAACGGCGCGAGCGAAAACTCATAAAAGAAAACGGGTTTCTGCTTCGACCCGTTCCAAGTGCGCCACTCTCTTTTGCGCTTCATTTTTGTTTTCCACTCCCTGACGCGTGCGATAAGGTGACACCAATGTTAGGCAGTTCCCACTCCTCGTCTGGCAACCCCGCGTTAGCCTCCTCCTCTCGCGTTTTCTCGTTTCTCCCCTCCCCAATCGCTCGGAGCAGACGACAGCCTCTCGGCCGCGAGCAGACGACGCTCCGCGCTCGGTGCCTTTGCTTGCGTGTGTGTGCTACGCTTATCCTGTGGGACGGCGACGGCTTAAACACGGACGTTGTGAGAAGTTCATCATCTTTAGCCCACCGCTGAAGAAAAGGAAAAAGGCTCTTAACTACTCCCGTTTTAGTTCCAGACGAAGTTCCGGAGGACGTCTGCAAACGTTTATAATCCCGGAACTACAGTTTCTCGAGCGACCAGTTGCTCCGTGAGGAGTGAATTCGTCTCGGAAGACCGGGCATCTCGACGTCGAATGTGAACTGTGCATTTTTTTTTGTGCCGTGATGACAGGAGTTGTGCTCGGCCATCGAAGTGCGAGGATTTGACGGCGAAGTGTTAGTTTTGTCAGCTGAGCTCGGCGAGGCCATCGTTTGGATACCTGGCAGGCATCCGGAGGAACCTTGACTCGAGGTTGGTGGAAACCTGCGCACTTCTTAAACCAGCGCAACCCTACCGGAAGGAAATTGGCCATAAACAAGGGTTGACGTGAAATGGAAGGAAAAATTTGCTCTGTAATTGGGAATGGAGGACGAGAGCAACAAGTTGCGCGTTACGGACCTGTTGTTTATTCCTATGCCACATAGATAATCCGAATTCTGTACACGTTTCATTTTTTCATCTACTTTCGGAAATATAAGAAAGCACAAATGTCGATTTCATTTTTTTAGAAAGATTATGGCGTAAGGCTTCTCGTTTTCAATGTTTCCACCGCGTAAAAACTCGACAGGAGAGTTCAAGAAATAACAGAGTTTTTTTTTTTTTTTTTTTTTGCGACCTCCAGACATCAGACGAAAGATCAGACGTCGGAGCGCGGCGCATTGGAAAAGGCCTCTAATGGTTGTCGTGGCAGACAATATCTTTCCACTGATATCTTCGGCCGGAAGGTCTCCAGAAAACTGCGTTGCGTTCTAATTGCGCAAATCAATATTGAGGTGCTGGCTTGACAGATATCGTATCTCAACGATTCTAGGTCGGCTGTTGAGGGTCAACGGGCCAAGTAAACACCGTATAGGAAGCTCGGTGTGATAAGGAATCTATACGTGAAACCAGTGGCGTAGCTAGGTCGTCTGGAACCCGGGGCCCTTAGCTCTCCTGTAACCCCCCTTCCCCCGGGTGTAGTCTAGGAAGGCGCAGGTATCGACAATTTTCGGGTGTCTTCAGACGTATATGACACCCCCCACCCCCCTACTGGCCCCGTGCACCCGGGGCCCACGGCCCCCCGGCCCCCCCTGTTGCTACGCCACTGCGTGAAACCGTTATTCAGTGCGAGAACAAACCTCCAATCTGACGTTATTGGGAATATTTGATTGATTCGTCCTACGCGCCTCGTGGAAAACCGAGCTTTATTAAGCGCCATTCTGAAATGACTGTAATTACGCCGACTTATGAAAGTAGTTTAGTCATTCGGGGTATGACGGCGCGATCTGAGCGGTAATTGCGATCGTGCCAAATGCTGTGTATTAGCATACGGTTGTCGACGTAAGGATAGTAGGTGGGCTTTTGCGCCAGAGACGACTGAAAATACCTTTTGTTTTGAATTGTAATCAGCCCACCTATCTTACAGTTCTAGGATATTGACCTAATTTGCTATGAGAGGTAGAGACTTGGGCATGTAGGTAGTACATGTTAAAATACATATAGACGTATCGGCAGTTCACAAATTCATGTTGACAATTCACACTTGACTAGCTAACGTTTAACAATTGTTAGTAGGTGCAATAATCACTCGGTGTGTGCTGACGTTTTTGTATTGCCCAGTAATTTATTGGTTCATTTTGTTATGCATGAGGCCTCTTGAGAGTCTATCCAGATTTCGTTTGTATTCGAATCGAAGCTCCCTTATTTTTTAGCTGAATTTGCTCCTTGTGTCTGCTATTAGAGCCGACAGTACTTGTATATAGTCTTGATAGTCATTGCTGACAAACCTTTCAATTATAAACTAGGATCGATTTTTTAATAACTTGTGAATACATGTTTAGGCGTGACATGTCCGCACATCAGCAAATGGCTGACTGATTGATTTAATTATGTCGACAGATTTGGTAGAATGTCCCAGAGCAATTGCTAGGCCAAGGGGGCTTGGGATTAACCTTTAACCGCCTGGAAGTTCTTTACCGTGAGCCTAAATGGTGAATACAGAGTCCTCCATTGCATCCTGGCACCCGTGACAATGAGGCCGCCACGACAGCGACTCGAACCGGCGACACCGTTCTCATCAGCAGAACGCGACTGCCGTTGAACCGCCTCAGCACGTGATGACTGCAGGACTGAAGAGTAGTTTTGTCATGACGAACTTCGTCAGTGCTGTAACGGGAAAAAAATTCGCAGAGGAAAGCGACGTGGTCTATCCAGCAACTTTTCGGTCGAAACGTTCTGAACGTGCGGAGCGCATTAGGCGATGTGGCAAAGTAAGCCCAACGTATTGCAATAGAGATCAGGTATTTGTGAAGAAGATAAGTATAGAAATTTTCTTGGGCGCTTCGGTCATTCATGTTTAGAGAGGACGCGATAAAATATAATAACAAAAAAAAAAAAACCTTGCCAATAAGTAAGGCGCACATGAACACACATAACGAAAGCGAAACTGGCAACTTAATAGCCTGACGTGTTTTACGTGATCCTATAACGAAATCATTGAAAAGACACGTAAAGCTTTCTGTTTATCTTTCTGTTTATGAAATATATATATATATATATTTGTGAGACAGCAAAAAGAATACGATGTATACCGACACGCTTGAGACCTTCACTGAGTATTATGGAGGCCCGTGCCTCGATAATATCTCGCGTAAGCTTTGCAGGAGCTGGACTTATATGACGCACATTGATCAATACATGGCACATCCAGTCATGATTTGACAGGCTTTTAATGATTAGATATACAACGCCAAATGCTGCGGAAGAAAACATGCCTTTGCAAGGCAAAAAAAAAAAAAAAGCTTCTGTCATTGGCGTACCCGATGATACAGCGGAATCTGGACGAGGGGCTTTCCTTTATGGCGCTGGCTGTTGTACACGTTCCGTACACCGCCGTAATTGCCGAAACACGGGACAGCAGATTGTCAACATCGTTCGCGCAGAACCCTGAATTGACGTCGTTCTTTAAGTTTGTTTGTTAATATGAACTGCAGGTCTCCAGGGCTACAATTGACGCAGTTTAGTATGTACCAGGGAATGAGTTTGACCTTCCAGTGTACTTTAACAAGAAACCACGGCGCACGAAAGTTTTTGGCGACCCGTGTAATTGAACGGAATGGAGTCATCGCCGTGGCCGTGACTCGTATCCGCCACAGCAGGCATCTCCCGCAGAGTGGAACAGTTCCGCATGGCGTCGTTGCCCGCGTTAGCGAAAACAATCTTTGCAAGGGAAAAATCTTCGTATTGCGCACACTGCGATAAGAACCACAACGATGTTGTGCGATCATTTTCTTTACTGCGCAGTAATAGCAACTTCCTGTGAAACAGAACAGCAACGATTTTCTGTGATCACTTTATTTTTTTTTCCTGCGCAGCAATATCAACGTCCTTTGAAACAGGAATTGTTCTGTACAGGACGCGTCAGTCTTGACTCGACTGACTTTTCCCGACGCTTCTTTTCTAAGACACTCATTTTACCTCCCCGAAGAGTTTCCTTTTGACTGTGGTAACCATTCCCATGCAGATCGCGTGATTAACAATGTGAATCCATAATTTCACAGATCCGGGGGCAGTTCATTCATTGTAGACGACCTGCAGAAATTCGCTCACTATATGTTTCACATCTTCCTCCTCTTATCATCGTCATCCATAATGCGCCTTTTCCTTTTCTCTTTTCCTCTTCTCCTTCCCCCCACATAGAGTAGCTGGCTAGAGAAATGTGCCTCAGGCCGACCTCTCTACATTTCGTATCATTAAACCTTTCTCTCTATCTCTTTGGGACAGCATGCGTAGACATCGTGTGCGTAATTCCATAGCCTTTTCACAGAGTGGTTGCATAAATTTGTTCAATGAATGTTGCACAAATTTAGCTCAACACTGAAACTAAAGTCTAATGAACGCTGCTGCCGCATGTTCGAGGTTGCGGTGCACCCCGCAGAGATTTTGCGCCCGTGTTACAGGGTCCCTGTGCATATATTTATGTAAGTTCTCGCTCACATAGCTGCTTCTTGAAAAATTGTCGTGGCCCACGTTCAACGACGTGGACGCAGAATGTGCGTGGTGCCCCATGCAGAAGCTAACGTCCGACAACAGATCAATCTCCAGTTCCGCTGCACTTTTTTTATGGCATTCAAATGCATCATGACATGTTCGCGCTGCGTAGTAAGCTTAATACCTCAACAAAGAAACAGAAAGCCGAAATACTACTACCCGCAGAGAAAAATTGGAACTACATCGTCACCTTTATTTCTGCCCATGAAGAGTATATATACATTTGTCTATGAGGTCAATACACTGTCTATAGGCACATTCTACAGACTCACTGGTGGAACAGCTAGGCCAATCGCGCCAAACTGCGCCAAAACGACATTTTAGCGGAATATTGCGCCGAGCCTGCGCCAAAGCATGCATAAAAGCGAAGCCCTACTTCCGTCGATGCTTCGCCGCTATAAAAACTGAAATCAAAACCAGCAGTACGCTGTCATCATCATCACAAGAACAAGAAGGGGTCCGTCAATAGAGTTTCCCGCTCTATAGTGAGAAACTATATGGGCTTATCGGACTCATCCGATTCATCATTCGCGCGTTTTTCTCCGACGGACGTGCTATGTAGTGCCCCTCACGGTACCGTCTTGCTGGCGCTTTATTTCGGTGTTCATCGAACCCGTGTGCTGCCGCGTAGTTTGCCGAAGGAGGATGTCACCTTCTAGGATTAAAGGTACTTTTTCGATCAGTCAATATTTGCATGGTATATATTAAGCACACGTGCTTTGAACCCTGCGCCAGAAGTGCTTGCTGCTGCGCCAAATCGGATTTTTGCCTGCGCCGAAAGGTGAAATGGCTGTTCACCCCTGTAGACTGCTCTGTAGACAGTCGAATGGCTAATTACTTTACGCTTTTTATCAACTGCTGTCTATAGAATGTTTATGGAGAAATCATGTAAATTAGGCTATGCTCTGTACGCAGTCTCAGGGCTTATGACGCTATGCCTTTGACACAAATATCTAGGATCTCTATAAACATTTTTTATAATTATCGTGTTGCACTTTCTATAGACTATTTATACACAAATCCCACTGAATGGCATATATAGACGATTTGTAGACTCGAAATCCATTTTTGTAAGGGTACGCATGTAATGATACGTAATGCTATTCGAATTAAAGATTCATTACTATAGTAATTAGTTATGATTGGTTTAATGAGTAATTGCGTAGGTGTGCATTAGAGTTGAAGTATCGCTCCAGTGACTGTTCGAGTGTCAGCAGTGGTTCTAAGGGCTTTTGCTTTGTTTACAGCACTTAAATCACCATTTTAGGTTCTTCGACTCAGCGTACCATATATGACAGACACACTGAGTACTTGCGGGGTTAAAACAGAAAGAATAAAAGTAGAACCGTGTTGGAAACTTGAGACCATGCAGATTAGTAGCTCTTTTGAGGCTGGCCGCACTACAACTTTTGACGACCCACATATCAACAAACCCTCGGAATTAACGTGCCATCTGACGTACTATTTCTATGCTTTCTATGCTGCGAAACTGAAAATCGGTGATCTGCTAGAAGTAAACGCTGTGTATGTGCTCCCATGTGCATTCGGCCTGCAAACTTTGCAGCAACTGGGTATCACGAGAAATTGGAAATCTCAGTCTGAAATGTGTGTAGTTAACTGGCTATGTGGTGCCCAAGAAAGCTGCTATGTGCATATGAAAACTTCGATGCTTAATATGCGCAGGTTTTGTGTGAATTTAGTTTTCACGCAAGTACCGTGTCCCGTGAAATTTCCTCGCCGACCGCGCCCCTTGTGTGTATCTCTCTGTGCTGGCGTTAAGAGGAGTTTTGAATATGAGCTACGAAGACCATACATCGGTGTCTGCCATGTCGCACCCGGGCTTCGCCGAAACATCGCTTTCACTGCGAAGCAGTGCATCTACGAAATGCTTCCAGACGAGGGCGACGTTGTCCGTTTAGCGTGTCGTACGTAATCGACCTTCCTACCTTTCAGTATCAGCATTTCCTCCGTGTTTCCATTTCTGTCCTTTCAGTCGCCCCGGGACAGAACGCGCTGCCCTAAAGACGTCGCGCGCGCCTTCGTGCCCTTCGCCGATGACGTCACCGACTTCCGGCGTCCTCTATTGGCCGCTGGCGACGCTTGTCCTTGGGCGCCGCTGAAGTCCTCGGCACAAACCAAGCTCGTTAGTATGCGCACTCGTGTCGGCTATAAGGAGTCCCTTCTCCTCCCCTCTCTCTCTCTCTCTCTCTCTTCTTTTTTCTCTTTCTTTATTGCCGTTGTTTCGGTGTCAGCGTGATTGCACGCTTGATCATGACCGCCGCAGCGGCCGCACGTTTTGCGAAATCCGGGACAGAGCAAAGGAAAAGGTCGACGCCATCTTTATTTCTGTTTTCCCGCGCCGTCCCTCCCCCGCGATGCACGCGCACGCTCCCGGTCTTCTGCGGCTGCTGCTGCTAAGTTGGCGCGCGCGAAAAATATATCCTGTTTTATGACCTCTCGTGCTGTCCGCGATGGCAAACAGTTCGCCCCCCTTTCTTCTTGTCTTCTGTTCAAATCTGGAACCACATCTCGCGTGGGCAAGCTTTTTGGCACGTGACTTTCCAGACGCGAGCCGCGCGTGGTGCGTAGCAGACGATGGCGGCGCAGAAGACGAATCGAAGTCGGTCACGGATCCAACTAGCGGCGCCGCTAAATCCGCGTGTGAAAGCCGTGTGATAACTGCCAGACGCGATGACGTATCGACTATGGTGCGCCGAAGAAAGTGGTGCTAAGTCTGGGTAGCGTTTATGCTATAGTTTTCACCCGACGTCACGGATGCAGCTTCTCACGGGGCTAGTAACCCAACATGGCGGCCACGATGACGTTAGTGCACCGCAATATCGTGCCTACATTGCGTTCTTTTTTGACGGCGACCGTTTTGCACCTAGTTATCACCGTTATCGTTTTGTCGTACGACGCATAGACGCGCCTATCATGCTCTCACGTTTCTTGCTCACGCAGCTTCTCGACATTCTAGTACCCCAAGATGGCGGCCATGATGACGTCAGTACAAACCACATATAGACAAACAGGCATCACGTGAACGAAAGCAGACGACGATCGTTGATACTTCTTCGTTACTAGGTGATTCGAACAATAATCCTTGCAAACTATGATTTTTTAAAGTTTGCCATGCGTCCATTGGTACATGGACGTCCGTCCCCATCCCAGTTGCGTGGAATGAGACTGCAGCGCCGCCGCAGCTTCGTGACCTCATCTATAGCGTAAAAAATTCAATACTAGAGATAACTACAGCGCTATAGTGTTTACGGGAGCTAAAAATATTATGGTTCCGCCAGCATGGGAATGACAGACATAGATGGATTTGCATAAACTTCATCCTTCTGCGTGCTTTCAAAAGGCCTTGCGACTTTGAAAATCGTTCATTTCCAACAAAATAGGAACAAATCAAATGCAGCTATTTTCCCTGTGCTTAAAAACACATTGCCTTGTCGAGTAGAAATTGCGTAGAAACTAGGAAAGACTAAGCGTAAAAGACAATGCCCCAAGAACGTGGAAAGCCGCAACTGCAAATATTGGACGAATACATCTGCACAATTTCTCGTTACTGTGGTAGCTTTGCGATCGCCAGCACCAGACTTCCCACTAGAAATTTTTTGTAGGAAACTTTATGATCTATACTCCCTTAGTCTTTCGGACACGCTGAATAAACGAACGTCGTGCGTCGCGATCGCCTGGTTTGTCAATATAAAGCGCACTACAGCATGTAAGGCCACGTTCCGTGCGAGTGGGTATATTGTTTGCCATATTTTCCATCGTCGTCTGCCGACTGTTATCGGTAACAGCAGACGACGCAGCCGCGTGTAAGTTGCACATAAATATCCTATCTCTGTATTGCATTACGGAGGCTCCATAGCTCACGCTGGTCTGTGCGCGTGTCGCAGAAACCAGACGACCGAAGCGAACGCATTCCATGGCACGCGCTCGGGAGCAAGACGATCGACGACAAGCGCTGAAGTTGCGGACGACCTTTTCTCTTTTTTTTTCCCCGACTCGCTTTTAGTTCTCGCTGTCTCGGCACCCGGACGCGGCTTGATAGCTTGAACAGCTTATGGCGAAACTGTCGTCTCCGAGAGCTTGCGTTCGCCGTTGGTGCCGTGTTGATACGCTACTTGCATGGTGTGCAAATATAGCTTACGATTTGCTTTCTCTAGCCAAAAGTACGCTCGCGGCTTGTTTCGAAACCATCTGCTAAGAGCAAAGTGACGCAAGCCGTTGCTGCGCAATACTTTTATCCGCCTACGCCTCTTGCTTTAGCGTTCGGTGCATATTTGTATCAGCGCATCCTACTTTGGATCTGACACACTGGCTTGCAGACGACACTTTTCATGAGTTTTTTTTTCTATCTCTCCTTTCTCTCCCCCCCCCCCTTTCCTTTTTCGCCGGTTCCGCCGTATCGTCTGTAGTTCATTCCCTACCCCCTGTGCAGCGCGGTTGAGGTGTCCTCTGCTGAGAGACAGTTACTGCGCTGCACTTTACCCCAACTTCTCCTTCCCATCAACAAGAATCTCCTTCTCTCTCTCTGTAGATCTTCCGAGATCGGTTTGGCACGCGTTGCTGCTGCGCACGCCTCGCAATCTCAAAACACATGGTCGTTGTTATCGTGTAGCTGTATGGCGAAAGAACACTCCGCTCTCTTCAATGAAGCTGCCGGTTATCTTCCACGGTAGCATTACTGAATATATGCCGTGGCTTCTCGGTTATCTCGCCAAAGTCCTCCGCTGACGTGGCTCTCGCTTTGTTGTCCGTTCTGGATAACTGTGCCATCAACGTGTTGATATTTTTCCATATACCTGTCTCCTATCGCGCACGATTGCCCTACGCCATCTTCCAGAGAATGGACATCCCGTTTGGCTGTCGCGATAAGATATTTCGCTTCTTTTTTTCCAGATCGCGCTCAGCGTTTGTTGTCAGTTGTACGAGGGCAAATTTCGACACAGCCATTTTCCTGTACAATTGGCCCCTTGGCGTGGAAAGCGCGTGTCCTGTACTGCGTGAATACGTTCGAATTACAGCTGGTTAGTTTCCTGTAACTATAATATTTGGGGTTTTACGTGCCAAAACCACTTTCTGATTATGAGGCACGCCGTAGTGGAGGACTCCGGAAATTTTGACCACCTGGGGTTCTTTAACGTGCACCTAAATCTAAGCACACGGGTGTTTTCGCATTTCGCCCCCATCGAAATGCGGCCGCCGTGGCCGGGATTCGATCCCGCGACTTCGTGCTCAGCAGCCTCCTGTAACTATGGGTTCGATCACAATCACTTGGGACGCGGAGGGTGTACGTGCTTCTGAGTGTTGCGGTGATATTTACGAGCGCGTGCGCCAGATCATACGCTGCCATGGGGGCAGCAGCGTTTCGCGCACTCCGCTACGAAGAACTGTGAATGTATACACGAGAATAGGTTTATGTAGTCTATAAACATCTTACACAGGTGCGATCGGTTGCCATATTATTATATTATATTATGGGGTTTTACGTGCCAAAACCACTTCCAGATTATGAGGCACGCCGTAGTGAAGGACTCCGGAAATTTCGACCACCTGGGGTTCTTTAATGTGCACCTAAATCTAAGTACACGGGTGTTTTCGCATTTCGCCCCCATCGAAATGCGGCCGCCGTGGCCGGGATTCGATCCCGCGACCTCGTGCTCAGCAGCCTAACACCATAGCCACTGAGCAACCACGGCGGGTACGGTTGCCATATGCATTTGTTTCTTTGGTCTATATGCATGATATTTTGCCTGAGGTGTGGGGGGAGGAGGAGAAGGAGGAAATAAAGAGAGAAGGCAAGGGTGTTAACCAGAAATGCGTCTGGTTGGCTACCCTACTCTCGGGGACAGAAAATAGGGAATAGAAAGGTAAGGCAGAGAGAAGGAGCGGAGGGGAGGAAAGCCGCGGTGAGCTCGCGCACGAACGCGGAGTGCCCGAGCGAGTCAAAGACGTTCAAATAGGCCATTCGCCCTCAAGAAAGACAGAAGGGCCTTCATAGCTTTGTGGGCCGACGAGCGATGGGGACGGTCTTCAAGTAGCACCCGCACAGACAACGGCCGATAGTCCGGACGTCGCAATACGATATATAATGTTTCTCTTTCCGACTGAAATCTATGATCGACAATGGCGCTATACATGTTCGGTGTTCTCTTCCACGGTGTATGGAAATGAACCTATATATGGACTATGGCCTTATCTATCTTATCTATGATCTTATAAAACATATAGGCTATAGACAATACATATGCTGTAGACGCTCTGTAAGCAATATCCGTGGACACCTTGCAGAGTTCATTATAAACGCCAGGAGTCTGTAGCATTCTTGTAGTTCGGCTCAGTAAATTTTTGTAAGGACAGAGTGGGGATTAGTCTTTGATTGGCGTCCTACACACACTTTCAAGCACACTGAGCGCTCTGTACGACTGTGTTCGGGTCTGTATGCCTACAGTCGGCAGCACATGCAGCGCAACAGTGCATGCGCCCTACCTTCATCACGTTACGCCTAACTGCTTATGGAGAGCCTCAAAGACACGCCAGTATATAACTTGCGCACCGCCATATCATTCACATTAATTGGACTGCTCACGAGAAGGAACGTTTCCCACGCCACTCATGAGCGAAAAAATTGGTCACGTTGCTCAGAAAACACCGCGTATACACGGCTGTCCATGCGTTGCCGAATGCATATATTCGTCCTCCATTGTTTTGCGCCCATCCGCTACCTGTGGCGCGCATCGCTCATCTGTTTGACCCCGTATTTGCAGACGCGCCTCCATTGCTTCAACCTCTACCCCCATTATAACGCCGTCGTCTGCATTTCAATCGCTCGCGTACAGCCGTCATCATCCACTTCTGCTCGGCTCCCCTCTCGGTCTTCTGTTTTTCTCACGGCACTCACACCGGTTTGTCCGTCTGCTCTTCTCTCGTCTGCTTCGAATCATTTTAATTTTCCCCCTCTGGAACTCCCCCGCCGAAGAGGCGAGCGCGATCGCTCAAGGGATACCGCGTCATCGCTCATCGGCCTTCGTGTCTTCAGCAAACTCCGTTTCGCGCTTCGTCTGTTCCGTCTGCTTCATGACATGAAAGCACGGAGCGAGGGCGCGTCCAGACGACGCAAGAAAAGCAGCAAACACCGAGGCGGCTTTGTACGTGGCTTCGACTACGTCTTTGTCTCGGTCATTCGGTGCTGCTTCTGGCCGCATGCTCTCGGCGCCGCGCGTCCTGTTCCATTTATAGAGCTGGCAGCTCTGGGTTGTCCGGTGGCTGTTGGGACCTGTCATCTCTCCTGGCTTTCTTATATAGAACAGTGGCTTTTGTTGTCCCAGTTTATGGCTTTTTTTGCTTGACCGGCTACTATCGCGCGCGCGTCTGTTGAAGACACGAAGCGTGTCAAACGGAACGCGAACATCTCTCCATTCGTGTAAACTGTTCGTGTGCGCATCAGATTGTCATCATTTGTTAACCCGTTTTACTTGCAGCGCCATGATGCTTGCAACCAATTTTGTTTGCTTGAGTGCGTGTGTGTGTGCGTGCGTGTGTTTCTTCTTTTTTTCAATCTCGGTAAGATTACCCGACATACTGGAAATACTAGAAGCTATTTAGTTTCGATCATAGCTCCAAATCGATGGTTGCACACAACATGAGTGATTATATAATGGGTGTATCATAATAAGCGAACAAACAATGACACCAAAAACAACATGGGGGAAATTACTTGTACTTAGTAAATGAAATAACGAAACGACAAATTAATGGAAATGAAAGTGAAAAAAAAAACTTGCCGCAGGTGGAGAACGTTCCCACAACCTTCGCAAAATCGGGCCCCTCGGTTAACCCCCTTCTCGTTTATTTTATGGGTACATATATGTGCTCGTTTCTGCAACGGAGCGTTCTTAATTCAAAGTATAACTTTCGAGGATACATAACTACTCGAAATAATTTCCTGAGTGCGATAAACAAACGAACATCGTTTAAAATTCGCGTGGGCGCTGAACATGGTATTTAAACAATGCCGCTAAAAACGTGTACGCATTTTTTTTTTTTTTTACTTTGAACGTATTTCTCTGGAAAGGTTTGTCAACTACTTAGCACTACTCATTCCTTTATGATACCGAACCTGTTTTGCGAGTACATGTGCCTGAAACGCGGAAGTTGACGAAGACGTCAAAGAGACACTACGAACTCGTTTTTTTTAAATGCTGAGCTTATCGCCCACGGGCTTTGAATGTGCATCCTGACCCACTGTAACCACCGCAGTTGAACTGAGAGCGTGTGCAGCTGCTGCAGAGAGAGAGAGAGAGAGAGAGAGAGAGAGAAGGGAAGACGGAAAGGCAGGGAGGTTAACCAGACTGAGTCCAGTTTGCTACCCTACATGTGGGGAAGGGAATGCGGAGTGAAAGAGAGAGAGAGAACTTAGGTGTAGGATGTCTATAGTCGGGCACTCAAGTCTGTTGCCCTCAGGTAACGAAAAAAGCGCTCGAACTGCTTTCTGGGCGCTCTGTATTGAACGCATAACTTTCGAACTGATAAATTTCTGGTAGAAGAATAGTGCGATGCGAGGTGCAATATGCGCTTAAGATCCGCAGTTCCTGGCGTTGTGCAAGGGCCGTCCTCTCGGCTAGGAGTGTCTGAAGGCGCAGTATTGACGTGACTCGTGTAGCACACAGTCCTTGCCAGTCAAAGGCGAGAGAGGAGGTTTTAGGTCGGGGTCAACTACGACTTCTCTATTCAGGTGCTCCTCCCTTCGCATAAGTGTGCGGACCAGGGATTGCGTGATTAAGTGATTTCTTTTTTCCTCCGCCTGTGAACGTGACTTGAGATTGAAGACTCCAATCCAAACTTGACATTGAAAACTTTATGAGGTTTGACGCACTTAAAAGAACAAGATCTAGCGATGATAGGGAGCAGATTTTAATTAAAGTCGATGAAAAAAAATGACACAAACAAACAATATTAACAGAAAATGAAGCATTAAGTTTACAATTCCTTCTCTCGGGAATAATAGACGATATCTAAATTCTGTAAAATTCGTCATCTAATGGGCTTGATATGATAGCGCAGGGACGCTGCCTATATAATTACTGCCTGCAATTATTTTAGATCTGTGGAGAAGTGTGTGTAAGTAGACAACGCTCAGTACTCGTATAGATCTTGCAATATGTGTGTTACGGGGCAATTAGCTTATGAACGGTGGTTATCTGACATGATTATTTTTTTACCCACCGCACATGACGTTGCTTGAGTGCTGGGCCGGAATTATTTGGGGACCTTTGGGAACAGTGATACGTGTGATAACCTTACCGCTTAAGAAATTTAACCAGCTGCTCTTAACAATAAGTCCCATAAAGGTGAAACCGATATTTCTGCAACGAGTGCAGGTCGTCCTTAATATGTCTGCCGAGAGCCTCTAGGCTCCGAAAGTCTAATTCTGTAATGATGTCCATTTGAAACACTCGCAACACACACTGCAGCCCGTTTCACAGTATAATAAGCAAAGTGACACCTAATCGGAAGCCTCGCGTGATGTTTTGACACCCGCGATTGATTGATTGATTGATTGATTGATTGATTGATTGATTGATTGATTGATTGATTGATTGATTGATTGCCATTAGCTTCCCTCAGCAACGCACGGACTGCGAGAGGCACTTTAACGAAGGGTGCCGGTTTAATTACCACGCCGTAGTTGAATGTGCATCGATACCTGAATACGCTAGGCTAGATTTCCTCCGATTCGCCTCCATCAAAATCAAGAAGGTTAAAAAAAAAATAATTCTGGAGTGTAGATGGTGCCCTGTAATTGAAGCTGGCCGCCACCATCTTGCTCGGGGAATCGATTAACGTTAGGATGTGGCGGAGTAGAGGAAGCGCTGTCTTCTCGCTTTCAGCCGCTTCGAAACGGCCAGTTTCGCCATGATACTTGATGTGTCGGTCCGTGTCACTCGTTTTAGAATCAAAATTTAACGTCTTGACAACTTTTTATGGGAGGTCACGATGTGACGAGTGAAACCTCCTTGATTGAAACACTGCGGGAGCGTCCGGAAACTCCACCCACAGCCTCGCCGTTCAGTCGCGTACGTCACAACGCCGTGTAGTCGCCGAGACCCCGCCGCCGAACTGTCCCGGGTGTACATAACAGACGCGGCAGCACGCCCGCGCTATCGCACACAGCGTCTCTCGCTTCGGTGAGTGTCCGTTACGCGTCGCCTCGTCTTGACTGGGCTGGCACACGGCCGGGCGGGTGCGCACGCAAAATGGACCGCTGTCGTATGGAAGAGGGAGCCACGAGAGAAGCGTTTATCACGTTCTCGCCGGCCACCGCTCTCGGTCGTCGGGAGGGGGTTGGCCCTGTTTCGCCGTTCGATGGCACGACAAGACACGCGCAACCGTCGTTGCGGCGGGCGTAAATATGCGAACGGGGACGACGGGCTCGCCGCTCACCGGCTTGCCTGCCGGCCCGCTCGCGAGTGCGAGCCAGAAGCCAAGCCATCTGGCGAGCCGCATCCAGACAGACGGCGGCGCCACCCACGGGGATCCTCACTAAACTTAATATATAGAGAGAGCTCTGGCATTGTGATTGTGCGGGTGCCACGGGAATTGTGGGCAGTAAGCGTGAATTTGTGTAATATCTGTGCTTGTGGCTTCAGAAGTTCTTGTGGCTTTGTTTTGCTACGCTTCATATGCTTTATTGACCTAAATTTCTAGGCAGTCACGTTTTTCCAAACGCAGAAGACCATAAGACACGGCGCACATGCGCGGTGATTGCGAATACAGGTGCCCTTGTAACGCAATGTTTCGTTGGAAATTATCAGTAACGCGTAATAACAGAGCCATTTGAAACCGTAAGGATGAAGTTTAGGCAAATTCATGCGCTAATCATGATTCCCATGCTGGATCAAGCGTCAGAGTTCCTTCCATAATTGCTTTCTTTTTTTTTTTTTGTAAGAAACTCATGCCACTAAGCTCGGTTGCAGCCATAAGGTTCTGGAGAACAGACAACACGTAGCTTGCGATATGCGCGGACACGGAGCAACCCACTGCTGCTCATTAAAACACTCGGTCTCCTAACTGGTTGGTGCGTTCTCTCGTTTTCACGACTGCGCAGTTTTTTCGTGCCTTTTTTTTCCCCTTTCTGTGTGTGACAAAGGCACAGGAAAGGGAGGGGGGGTTGCACGGCGATGCCATCTCCCTGGATGCGAGAATGCAGTTAACTAGAAGTAACACCCGAACAAGAGAGTGTAAAAGAGGAAAACGTAGAACAAAGAAAAGTTAAGGGAAAGAAAGATCGCTCGGCCTCTGCAGGATACGACATAATGCAGAAACGAAACTAAGGGAAGTGGCTATCCGTCTGCGTTTAACAGGAGACAGCACTAAGTCTTACACACGCCCATAGACAGGTCGTTTTAGGGCAGACGTAAGATACATCGAGAACAAGAAACAAAATGGCAACGACGACTGTAAGAGAAGGCACCGTCGTCTGCAATGCATTCTTCTGCAAAAAAATGAGGCAAAGTGGCGGCGCCGGTGAGCCAAGAAGTCGTCTTCTGCCACGCCTTGCTGTAACAGGAGACAGCAGCACCGGGTCGCTTCAGCGTTAAACAAAAGCAGACGGACGAGAAAAAAAAAAGAAGTACGCAATACTAAATGACGGCGACGTTGAGCCAACGGGTCGCCGTCGTCTGCCAGTGATGCGTGCATCGTCTGCATATGTGGACGCAGAGGGCGCTCGCGTGGTTTGTGGCGGCAACCGGTGCCACTGAACAAGTCGGTCGAGCGTGATCATAGCCTCGGGAAGTCCATGCAGCGTACGCCAAGGCGCGGAATAAATATAGAAAGGCAGTATTGAGATCGCCGCTGCTCTGTGCGGTCTCGGTGTTTGTTGGCGCTGGTGATTTCTCGTTGTCCTGTTTCTGCCAACGGAACAAACACGACTTCAGCCTGACGCGTAAGAAGAATACTTTAGAGAAGAGGATGTGATGTGGTCGTGGGTATGACAGTGTCGTGCCATTCGCTTGCGTATACTCTGGCGTCCGATTCGACTGTCCATCTCGTAGCGCACCTTGGGAGTATACGGGTGGTATCCAAGAGGCAGAGAAGGAACCGGGCAGGGCGAATTATAAGGTCGCGATATTGAGTTCGTGGCGCCATCCAAGGGCTGCCTTCCCAGAAGCGCATCTTCGTCGCTGCTGTAATAAACTATTAAGCCGCTAAAGATAGTCTTAATACGTTGATGTGCGACGCGTAACGTCGTAATCTTGCTGCGTCTCAAAGCGTTAGTTTGCGCGAGGGTAGGATGAATAAAGTTGTTCTCTCGCGCCATCCATGCTTCTGTATAGTGTGTTTGCGGTGCGCAAAAGAGTAACGTGAATAACATTCTCCCTACGTTGATCGCGATAATTTTGCGTAATAAAGAAAAGAAAACTCGTCTGAGGCCTAATGGGTGGAGCATCGGGCTGCTGGCCTGGAGGACCCGGGTCGAAAATGGCTCGATGACGATCGCTTGACGGTGAAGATGATGGTACGACGGCGATGGCGACGACTGTGGCATGACGAGTGATTCATTGTGTTCAGACGAAAAAAAAAAGAAGGTTACCAAATGTTTCGTTGCAACCTGATTCGAAGAAAGTGTTTTAATCGCACCATCATACTCGGAATGCTCTTGAGAAGCCCGAAACAAGGTTAAGCAGGAACAAATTACAAAGTGCCTCCTATGAGTCAAAGAAAGATTCGCATGAGTTGTGAAAAAGGCAGAAAACTTCGGCAGTTCTGAAACTTTAGAAGAGGGACAAAAAAGCCTGAGTGGGAGAGAACTCACGCGTAACGCTTGGAGTCACGCTTAGCCGAGGCGGGCAAAGCATACAGGCGGCGGAGATGGCGCTTCGCTTCGCGAGTCTGTCAGGTGCACGGTAGAGAGCAAACAGAGCCGAGCGTTGAAGCGATGCAGACAGAAAAGACCGACAAGGAAAAATAAATGTAAATTTACAAGCAAAAAGGACACACCTAAGTAAAACCATAGAGTACAGAAAAAATACACAGAATAATGAAGAAATAAAAATAGAAAGGTAAGTGGCCGTGAGGTGGTAGGGAACGAAAGAAAGAAGCAAAAGTAATGAAAAAAAAAGAAAAAGAATGAAACACGATGACGGGGGAATCAAGCACCTGGGGAAATCTCGGCGGCTGAGCCAATTCTCGCGGCTCCGTGAAAGTCGAGCGTTGCGTCGTATTACGGTGATTATAGCGCCGCCGAGCGTGAAGCGAGCAAGAAGGAAAGAAGCCACTCAAAGAGGTGAGGCTATACGCGAAGAGGCATCGATGCCTATGTCTCTTGTGCGTCAACAGAGACCTTAGCGTACTATCTGCTGGAATAGTGTTTCATTCCTATAGCGCAAGAAGAAAACCTGAAAGACAGCTGTAATATCAAAGGCTGTTTTCCCGGCCGTTCCCGGCAAATGCACACTCGTCTGATCGCTCCTCCATTTTAGTGCGGTTGCAATTACGTGGACACTGCAGGCGCACTTTTTGCCGTCGCCGTTGTCGTGATGTTCCGTATAAAGTCCAAATGTGATTACACCGTCACCGCGCGCCGTATGCTGTATGTGCGAGTGAAAGCGTGCGCGGTAAGCCGACGATCACGGCGCAATTTCGCGCGCGCAAGCAAGGGGGGAGCGGGGTGTGGGGTGGGGGCGTTGTACTCTGGCAGCAACTGCTAACTGGCGTGGTAGCTCGGGCAGTCTTGAAAGCAATCTGCGTTGGGTGTAGAGTCTAGGGTGCAGTCGTATGGTGCAGCTTTGTGCGTGCTGTGTTTTCGCCGGTCAATTTGCAGGGAAGCAATAGACAACACGTAGGTCACTTCGCTCGCTGCTGCGGCCGCACTTCCTCACGCCAGCGTTTTGACAGCAAGTGTCCGCGGTCATCGACTGTGATGTTTTCATGTTTACCTTTGCGTGCCAACACGATGCTTGCTAATTTAGTTAATAAGTGTGTTTACAAGTTTATTCGGACGATTAAACTACTATACTTACTTTGTATTGCTCTCTACTAATTCCTTATCGCTATAGATTCTTCGCCCGCCTGACAAAACTGTCTTTTTTCGTTAACCCGTTAATTAGTTACCCCGCAGGGAACCTTTCATTGCGCCTCTACGGAGAAACTCCACAGCGTGATAACGGGACGATGCAGTAGCGCTGTCGTCAGCGTACCAGTCTGTCGTCTCTGTCTCCTTCCTGTGACGTGTGTGCGTGACCCTTTGAGCGGAGTAATCAGCACCGTTAAGAGGAAGCTTTAGCTCGGGGCCCAACTCCGACGCGACCTATTCAAATACATGTAAAACGCATAAACGGTTTTCTGAGATAACCACTGGGCCGATTTTAATGAAATTTGTTGTATTTGGGAGAGAAAGTTAAATTCTATTGACTGTTGGTAGCAGAATTTCGATTTAGGGCTTTAATTTTGTTACAAGATTTTTCAAAAATTCGAAAGTTAAATAAAATAGAAGCACCAAATTTACAAATTAATAATTATCCACCAAGAGCAGATATCGCGATTCTGTAAACGGCATCTATTGGATCATTGAAAGCGGACAAATTATATATGCCAATTTATATCTTACGTGAATTCATTGCGTTGTCTAGAAGGGTTGTGCAAAAGATGTATTTCCATTTACTAAATTTGTTGAGACTCATGTGTGACACAGCAGTTTTGTCCGCTTTAGATGTACTATTAGATGCAAATCACAGAATTGTGATATCTTTATTGCGGAGTTACGTAGTTGTAAACTTGATAGTTTCGTTTTCAGAAAATTAGCGGTTTTTGCCCATTTTTAATAAAAAATTGATGATTTAAACAAAACATTTGACACCAACAGTCACTAGATCTTAACGTTTTTACCCGGCCGCGGCGGCCGCATTTCAATAGGGCCGAAATGCAAGAATGCCCGTGTCCCATGCATTGAGGGCACGTTAAAGATCCACTGGTGGTCGAAACTAATCTGGAGTCCCCCACTATGGCGTGCCTCATAACCGAATCGTGGTTTTGGCACGCAAAACCCCAGAATTCAATTAAAAAAAAGCTTGCACCCTTTGGAACTCATCCTGTCCCGCAATGATAATCGTCATCCGTCTCGCGTGTCTTTCCAATCTTTAACAAGGCGCGGCCGCTAGTTCCAGGTCATGAACGGCATGCATGCACGTTATCAACGTGGCAATGCATTTTTGATAGAAAAGTAACGAGCGCAGTGGGTTTTCGAGAAATGAAACGCAAGCAAGGCAGATTACGATTATTGTTGTGCTTCAAGATAAGCCCCGAAGGTTGCAAAACTTTTTATGTGAGCGAGTGTTGTGCTGAATATTGTCGCTAAGAGACTTTGCTTGTCGATCGAAAAGCATGGGGGTGTTCATATGCTACTTGGAGTTCTGCTAGACGCTAAGTGCACTAAAGTTCACAGTATTACGGCCCTAGAGTTCAAGCTGTGCTGACGCGACCTCTAGTGCTCGAGAGAACGCTCGAGACCGAGCAGACGACATATTCATAGGAACAAACGCTCATTCTGCTACCAGGCTCGACCCCCTCCCCCAAATTCTGGTGCAGCGCCATGTTATAGTGGAGCGGTGTGTAGACGCTTTTCTGCTCTATACGTAGCCACAGTTCCTAGCTGTGTTGACAAACACGCAACCCGCTTTCTTTAAGACCGAGCAGCTCTCACGCCGCGCCGCGCCTCCGCCAGAGGTCGCCGCGTTAGTGAGGGTGTTCTCTATACCGTACGGTTCCTGTACAGGATATGTTAAGGCGTGTTTCGTACAGCCGCGATGCCTGGCAAGGTTCGACCGGACCATCGCGTCACGGAGAAACGTGACTCCGTCCGTACGTGCCTTATAGGCTTTCGCGTTGTTAAGACTTTGCAGAGGACGACGCACGCGCGATATAACGCCATAGCATGTGGCACGATCCGAGTTGCCTACCGCTAACCATAACAGCAGCGCCGTGATGTTCGTCTCGTTCACTCTTCGAAGCTATTGCCGGTGGTTTTCTTTCTCTCGAACTATGTGCCCCCTTGCCAATTGAACGGCCAAAGGAGAAGTTTGCCTGGGCGACCTCTCGGTCGGAATTACCCGTTAGGTTTCCCACCAAAATCACTGGAGCGAGACTCTGGCGCCGCTGACTGTGGTGTCTATGGAGCCAGGGTCTCATCGCGCACCGCCTATATATGCGCGACGTCGATCCACCCCTGCTGCAGCGCTTATCTCCAAGCGAGCGTTTTAATGCATTAGCATTGGTGGTATCAAAGGTGGAAAGAGGTGTATGGATGTACAAGTGTGGGAAGCCGGTCATGTGGTAGACGTAGAAAGGGGATGGCAGAGCTTAGAACGAGTATATATAATGTACGAGAAGAAAGGAAAAAAAAAGAAACCCAAGCGCCCCATTCATATTAGTCAAATCATAAAGACCCAACGAAAAATGGCACGAAGGGGAACAAAATGACCCGACGCGTAGGGGAAAATATTCGTAATTCTTAATTCAAGCAAAGAAACTATAAATGATAGTGGGTGCAGAAACAACTGATTGCAGGTGGAATGCGAAAGCCACGTGTTTACATTAAGTAGTTGATTGCGCAGCTTAGATGCCTTCGGGAAGCATGCGAGGGTTTATTGACCAGTTCGCTTCGCCCAATATGCTCACGTATACGGGATGCCTGCGGTAGTTAGGGCGTTTTACAATCACCGCCGTGGCCTTGAGTGGTGGCGCTGGCTAACACTCCTAGAGTTAGTCTTAGTGGAGAGACATAAATACCCCAGAAAGTGGATGGAATAACACGCAAGAAATGGTATGAGTGTCTAATAGACACATGTAAGCCGTTATGTGTATTTAGGGTGTAAATTATTTTGCAGTGTGGCTTGCTGCGTCGCACCATGTCGCGCCCGCCTAGAGAGAGAACATCGTCCGATGAAGCTCGGCGCAACGCTTAAACTTTTCTAGGCTTCATTTTTCGTACGAAAATGACTATTTAAAAAATCTGTATACCACTATTAGGCGTCAGGAGCAGAATGTTGATGCATAGAGTAATCGTCTCTTCATGTTTGAGATTGTGAAAACTGCTTTTCTTTATTTCGATAGTGTCTTTTTTCAATTCTCGATATTTTAAGACTGTGTGATGGTTTGGTTTCTGCTTGTTCCGTTCATTTCGTCGCTTCGGCTTTGAGTTGTACAAAGCGCTTAATTTAGTGCCAACAAACTGTATACATGCGCATGAGCAGAAAAAACAGCCTAGCATTTTAGCAGCCTTTCGACTTTTAAGCCGTTTTGTTTCAGAAATGCCCGACTTTCACTGTCTTGCAAGCTGGTTTTAATTGCAATCTTGGCAGCGTTCGACGCCTCATTTGGGCCGTCGAGAAGCGGTGTTTCCTCAAACTCACTTTCACTGCAGCAGACGCGTCTGTTCATCACGTCGCGTTCACTCGCTCGTTCTAATGACGAAAACGTAAGCAATTATTCCATACTCCTTTTCCTCAAGGTCCGTGTTTTTTAATTGGTGTTTATTTATCGTCACTGTAAATGAGTGGTGGAACAGCTGCACCAATTGCGCCAAATTGCGCCTAGAGTGACCCCTTGGGCCATCCTGCGCCAAAACGGCATTTTAGCGGAAGATTGCGCCGAGCCTGCGCCAAAGCATACGTAAGAGCGAAGCCCTCCTTCTGTCGATGCTTCGCAGCTAGCAAAACTTGAATCAAAACTAACATCACGCTATCATCATCATCATGATCATATCATCATCATCATCATCATTATGGTTCCTTGCACAGGCCCGTCCATAGAGCTTCCCATATAGCGAGAAACTCTATGGGCCCGTTGAGGTCGTCCGGTTCGTCATTCGCCTATTTTTTTCTCTGACGGACGTACAATGTAGTGCCGCCGTACCGTATTGCTGGCGCTTTATTTCGGTGTTAATCTAAAACGCGCGGTACCGCGGAATTTGCCGAAGGAGCATGCCATATCCTAGGATTGAAAGTAAGCTACGGGTTATAGCGGGGCTTTGCAAAACAGCCACTGTGATCAGAATCGCACGTGGTGCATAGATAAGAACATCAGCGAACGAGGTCGAATACGGTACACGGCTAGAGCCACTACTACGATGGGCTACGCCATGTTCAAGAATGCAAAACAATTGCGTCGAGTCTGGGTCGCTGCGCTGTTTCGGTAAAGTATATATATAGCGACGCAAACGCTAAACGTTACTTGCGTCTCGCGCATGCGCAGTGGTGCTGGTGCGTTTCCTTTTTTTTTTTTTTTTTTTTTGCGGCCGCAAAATCCTTACCAGCCCCATTAGAAAACTCTCTATTGTGCACGGCATGACGAGTCTACTTTGTGGTGTCAAGTTCATTGCAGACATGCCTACTCGATCGGTCTTGCGGTGAGCCTTTGCCCACGAGCCATGACTGTCGCACTGTGTTGCATCCTGGGCTAACAAACGCGCGTTTGTTGGCGATCTGTATCTCCGGCCGTAGCGCCCTTTGTGCTTCGCGGTGTGGAAGAGTGTCGCTTCCTTCCCTGACCGCGCTTGCAGGGTAAGCCACGCGCGAACCCGTTTCCACAACATTATCGACTATATCAGTTAAAATTTGCATGGTATATGGTAAGCGCACGTGCGTTGGACTGCGCCAAAAGTGCTTGCTGCTGCTGCTGCGCCAAATTGGGTCTTTGCCTTCGCCAGGGCCTGCGCCGAAAGGTCAAGTGGCTGTTCCACCAATGCCGTAACTGCTGACAAATGTTAACAAATGTGTTCTGCAGCTCAAAACTGAAGCTCTTCCATCGGGTTTGGAAGCTTTGGAAGCTTTATGAGGACTGGAAGCGCCCGCCTCTGCTGCTTGCGGTGTCTCTGAAATTTTTTTTTCCATTGCATTCTTTTTTTTTTTTTTTTTTTTTAGAGCGAATAGCTTTCTTCGTCTCCTTCACCCGTCTTCTTGGTGGCCAGTGATTGGCAGTCGGACGTTTCTCCGCCAATGCAAAGGTGCCGATGCAGAAGGCACCTACTTTTGCGCAACCGATCGGCTGGCCGGCGCGTCCGTCGCCGAACACCAACTATTTAAAGCTCTATTCACTAATGTATTCACATGAGTGGTGCTCATGTAATGAGCACGTCTCCATGAGTCGCACGTGCTCTCGTACAGCCAGTTTGCCGCTAAGGATCTTCCGGTTAATCTTTTTTCATTCATTTAGTCATCCTTATTCACCCCCATCCCATACGTCTGTATGCCCTGAGGCATTTACCCTCGCATTAAAAAAAAAAAAAGAAAAAAATCTTCCGGTTATCGGATCCGGTCTTGACACACTTACGCTCTAACAAATGTCTGTATAAACAGAAAAAAATACGTATTTTACATGTTTTCTTTTCACGTATTAAAAAAAAAGATCTACCTGCATGGCGAATGGTTTTACACATTTCCATTGTAAGATCAGAATCGCACGAAAATGACAAATAACCGATGATGATGTGCACAGCGCAGTTGCGGAACGAGGTTCTATGCCTTATTTAATGTAAAATAGTAAAGAAACACTTGTGACAAAGGTTACAGAAAAGGCCTACAAATGCGTGACGTTTCATGGGAGCTACGGCTGTGTAAGCGATTCGCGCATGTTTGTCTACAGCTGTCGCTTTTTTGCAACTTATAAATCAAAACATTGAATATTTTCCGCTACTTTGCAACGTACGTGTTCGACAAATGCTGTAGAAAGTGACAGTGGCCTTATTCCGCTGAGACAATGACAGAGCGTCTCTTTTGAAACAAAACACATGGGTGGGTTTGTAAAAGCATTAGCAGGTCATTCCGTTCAACAAGAAAAATTTTCCATTGGAGTACATTTTTATTCCGATACCTTTCTTGAATATGTTCTTGGAGCGTACGCGTTCAAACAACAAACCCACGTACCTACAAGCGCATCATTTCCTCAATAAGGCGAACAGATTTCCAGAAGCTTTCTGCAGAGCGATCAAATATTCTCTGTTTCTGTGCAAACAGGTACCCTGGTAAGATTCCTGTTTTCACCATAGAAATAAATTGTACAAGAAAGAAAATGGCGACCAGCCGACCTGTATCTACACAGAACCCTGCAGAGTTCCGACAGTTTTTATCCGCAGACGCAATCACAATCACGGTTGCCGCCGCATAATCCGCGGCGGAAAGTTGTAGATATGTGCTTGAGGCATGATAACTGTCCTTTTATTCGATAACGCATAAGGGGGCGTCTTCTACGTTGAACTAACGTCACGAAAAAGAATTTTTTTTTCGACATAAAGGACTACTGAGACGCACTACCGGAAGTTTCTTGGCACCCACAAACTCGCTGCTACCAAGGCGCCAATACGTATAGCTCCCGATTTGTCGCGGCAGCCCAGCAACTTCCAGCCATGCGAACATGTATCTCTGAATGCCTACGCTTACCCTTTATCACAAGTGTAAAGAAAACAACAGCCTGCATGACTCATGACAGGTCATCTTACACCATTTTGACAATTAACAAAAACATACAAACAAAAAATGGACCGCGCATTAGTTTGCAATTTCTTGAATGCACTTTCAAACTAAGTGGTGAATTGCTCCACATCTTTGTTCCCTGAAATTTGACAAGCCGCCCTTATGACAGATAAGCAAGTTAGAGTTACCATTGAAAGAGTGTCGAGTTTCACGAGCAGTTAATGTAGAGAGACTCCACATTCGAGAACCAAACCCAATCTATAGCTTTACGTTCGTTCGTAGCGTCTCTTTCAAAGGAGGCGATGGAGCAGCGCAGACTGCGCGACCTTCTCATCCTCCCGCTAAAATAGCTCAAAGACGAACGACCACACAGCAGTAAAATTTCGAACCGCAGGCGAATCGCCTGACTCACACAAACACAAAGGGCTTTCCGAGAGCTTCAGAAATAGGCATGTGTTTGGTCAAAGAGGAATCGTGGAAGACGGGCGTTTTGGTTCCTTTCGGTTTTCGTCTGCGTTCGATAGACACCTGCCCCCCCCCCCCCCCTTCACCTCAACACGTCAACACGTTTTCTAAGCGCATCATCAGCGACGAGGTATTTCGGGCGCTTCGTACACACTAAATTCTTTAGCTAACTTCCTTTTCTTTTTTTCCAGCGTTTGCATTCTCCTCCGACCATTCTCAAGCAGCCAGCGAATGCGGTGGCCGCAAACTATTTCCTCCTCCAGAGTGCGCTTCGCGTTCTTTCCTTCCCGTCTTGTTTATTTCTAAGGGCAGCGCGGTGTAATGATAAGTAAAAACGACATCCATAAATACATCGCTGCGGCCATCAGTTATATCCTCTTCCCACGCACGTCAGCGCTATATAATGCCCGGGCGACAGAAGCCCGCTCCGCTTTAAACAACGAGGTCGTTTCAACACCAACGACATCGACGAAGGAGAGAAAGCAGAAATAATAAAGGCGGGCTCGGATCTCCGGCGATACTAGCTCGAGAACAAAGCACGGGGGAAAAGCGAGAACAAAGCGCCGGAGTTTTCTCACATCGTTCATCGTCTGCTGCCTCTACATCCACGGAGGAAGCAGAGGAACTGTACTACGGAATGACGGCGTGGCTGTTTCGGTGAGGCTTCAGAGTATAGCCAGAGGAGAGGTACTATTCTGAAGCACTATTCTGGACACAGTGAAATTCATCCATTTTGTCGAATTCTGCAATGGCGGTGTTTCGAGCCAATCAGAGAGGCCGTAGCAGCACTCTGGTCAAATCGGAGTGAAAAGATGGCGAATTAATTCGTAAGTAAGGCCGAATTTGGCAATGTCAAGCACGGGGAGGGGGAGGGGGGGGGTGTATTCTGCAAGTGTCCACTTGTAGAATGGCTGCTGCTGAAGTCCTGATTGACTGGGTTGTAGTACGCGTGAGAAGGAGACGGGGGCGCCCAGTCAATCTGCACTTCCGAAGCAGACCTATCAAGTATATGATATATCAAGTATATCAAGTATACCTTATCAGACCTAAGAACGGTAATCAGAGAATAGCATCAGACTGTCCAAACAAGATGGCGGCTGGACAGTCCGCATGGAAACTCGACGGCGGTCGCCTGCGCGCTAGAAATCGTATAATCATGCTTTCTTATGAGTTTAATGTAAGCTACGTACATTTAGTTTTTATAGTTGCACACATGAGCAAAATGTAAAATACACATATAATATGTACTTTTCCTGGCTTTCTTTTGCCAGCAAACTTGGAAAACGTGGAAAAAGCGAGAGGCAGACATATACAAAGCGACAGGAAAATGGCTTTGTCCAGCCACCTTCCTGTCGCTTTGTCTTTGTATGCCTCTCGGTTTTTTTTTTTCGTATTTTTTTTTTCCAAGTTTGCTGGCATTCTCCTAGCCTGACGTAGACTGTCTCAAAAGCTAGCGAAAATTGGAACACTTGTTGGCACATAGGGCGTTACAGCCTCTCGGATTGGCTCAAAATTCAAACATGGCGGAATTAGACAATATGGCGGTAATTGACTGTGTCCAGAGCAGCACACCCGTGTGTGTGTATGCGTATGTGTGTGTGTGTGTGTGTGTGTGTGTGTGTGTGTGTGTGTGTGTGTGTGTGTGTGTGTGTGTGTGTGTGTGTGTGTGTGTGTGTGTGTGTGTGTGTGTGTGTGTGTGTGTGTGTGTGTGTGTGTGTGTGTGTGTGTGTGTGTGTGTGTGTGTGTGTGTGTGTGTGTGTGCGCGCGCGCGTGTGTGTGTGTGTGTGTGTGTTTAACGTGTCGATTGAACAACTGCATTTCAAAACACGCATGTCTAACGCAAGAGTAGGTTGAAAAAGTAATGCATTGTATTCGCTACAAACTTGTGAACGACATTCCAGAGACGCGTTTGTTGTAGAAGTTCCATTGTTTCTTCGTGCTTCAATATCCCGGTGTCGCCCTCAATGAAAGTATCAGGACATGTCACATTTCTTAATGTATGGTGAAAGCCACTTATAACAAATCGCTGGATGGAGGAAAATGTGTTCATTCCAGTGTTTCTACATATGCGAACTCGGGTTTATAAATTTTTCTTATCTTAGATCGTGAATTCGTTATTCTCGGTTCCATAGGAAAACAGTAATACAAGTATTGTTGCCATAACCTGTAAACACAAGCACGATTTTGGCAGTTTCGTGCGTAGCTTCGTGCTAGTTTTGGGCGGATTACAATATTTCCTTTTTCAAGAACACTTCTTAGTGTGGCTGAGGCAGATTTCATTTTTGCAGCTTCAAACATGACCTGCTCTTTTTCGAGTCGAGAGATAGGTGGCGCCATGGTCCGACGTGATTACCAAATAACACGGGAACAAATACCGTGTAAATTTAGTGGCAAAGCAAAAGGGATAAAGGAAAAAGCAAAATGGACCTTCCAGATTTCCAAGTTGATAATCACAACCGCGTAAAAAGCGCTTGAAGAGAAGAGTTGAAACCACCAATTAAAGATGCGAAAAGGGGCTTTCGTTTTGCTGAAATAGTCGCAGAACTGCTATCGTAGGCGTGTCTTTCAAGTGGCGACACATGCACGGAGGTCGATATAACCAATCTAGAGTTCGATATATGCAATGCATCTTGCGTTGGTTCCGTGCCTCGGTCTTAACTGCATGGTTCGATGGGGAGCATAATTCGCTGTACCAATTATAGCACAGTTCGTTATAACGCGATTCCGTTGCAAAGTTTGTTGCGACCGGGTTCCACAATGCACGAGTGACAAAGCGTCAAGGCAGATATGCGTTCTATAAAAGCCACCGTATGGCTCCGTCTACTTAACTTTAGACTACTTTAGCATTGATATACAGATACTGACGCCTGCTACTGAAGCCAGAGATAAAACCGGCTACGACACAACGGCTGGGGTCAGGCGGTAAGCCGAAACGACCAATGGCAGTACGCGGCGCCCTGGCTGCGTTGCTCAGGCGACGAAACAGTCAACATCGTCGTTCGGCACGCTTTGCATCAAGCGAGGCAATGCGGCTGCTCACGCGAGTCGAAACGGATTTGCTTTGGCTTCGCTCGGTGCAAACGCTTCCAAGTAAGAAGGAAAGCCACTGCCGTTTTTGGCGTGCAAAGACAGCGCCATTTTCCCCTCCACGTGTCGTTTATAGCATCTGCGCCGCACGTTTTCTTCGGGCGAGCGGTAATCTTGTCGTCTGCTGGCCGTGGCATCGCACGCACCATTTCGTAGAGAGTGAGAGAGAGCAGAGCTGTGTAAATTCAGGCAGGGAGAGAGGAAACGTTGCAGACGACAGAAAAAAAAAATCGTTCGTTTTCTCTCTTTTTCTCTTTTTCGCGTTTCGTGGTCGACTTGGCACCTCCACCTGCAATGAGCCGAAGAACACGTTTTGTGGGCATTTCGTTGCTTTTCTTTTTTTCTTGGCCTTGGAGGAGAGGCGAGCCAACACAAGACAAAAGAGGAAAGCAGATAGGGTCGAGAGGCGGCGGCGCTGGTCTCGAAACTTTGCCAGAGGCAGCGCCGTGCCGTGCGGTGTCCAACGTGCGCGACTCGATTTCTGGTCGTGACGAAGTTTTTTGCACGCCGCGCGCGCGCGATCTCTATCCGACCGTAAGGTTTCCTTTCCTTACTGACTGGATGCAGTGCTCATTCCTTGCCTCGCATTTTCAGGTTTCCTTCTTTGTAATTTTTTCTTTCCCTTTTTTTTTCCATTTCTTTTTCATTGTGCCAGCTCCTCGCACCCGGTGAGGCCATCGTAACCCCGCTTCTCTTTGTTCTGCTTCACCACGATGACGTCTGTCTCTATTTGGCGCGCTTGTGCTCTTTTCTGAAGAAAAAGAATAGAAAGAACGTCCGCTCTCGAAACGCCTCTTTTCCCCCTGCTGCTGTAGAATACCTTCTGGCGTCTCTCGTCATATTTTGTTTTGTATGCTTCTTTCTATATTGACTTCTTTATTTTTTCCTGGAGCACATCATCACATTTCCTTCCAGTCCGAAAGCAGCAACCATCGCGACCTGCTGCAGCTGCTGCTAAGTGTTATTTTTTCTTAACTCTTGTCGTCATGGCTGCCGCTTTCACAAAAGTCGTCTGCTCCGGGCGAAGGTCGTCGGTGTGACGTAATTCTGTCTCATTTCTCCGAGATTTCTCTCTCAAGCGCGCCACGAGACATTAGCGCGAGCGTTATGAAGCAGACGTGTCTCCTCGTAAGGTTTTGCACGATGCCTGGCCTTGTCTGCCCACGCAGTGGCTCTGCAGACGAAAGCTCGTGTAGCTAGGGAATCGCCATGGGCTGTGCTCCAATGCTCGCTGTATACGGCTGATTAGACAGCTAAGGTGCCAAATGCCATTTGTGCAACACAACTCTTAGCAGTGGATAGCAAGGCT
This sequence comes from Dermacentor variabilis, assembly GCF_050947875.1. Lineage (NCBI taxonomy): Eukaryota > Metazoa > Arthropoda > Arachnida > Ixodida > Ixodidae > Dermacentor > Dermacentor variabilis. Next base: position 25,794,350 of record NC_134577.1, read on the forward strand.
ATACGTATCGCAAGCGCAGGGCACGATAAAAAAAACGAATTTTGCTTCTCGGGAGCCCAGTTAGAGGTCTCGAACCCCTGTGACCCGTCGGTCGTGGCAAGCGCGCGACCTTTGCGCATTGTGCGGGAAACAAATACAAACCGAGTATGCCGTTCGTGCTGCAGAATACACGAAACTGGTCGTCCCATAACTTAAGGGGGCACTGCCTAACAAAAGAAATGCCGTGTGGCCTAGGGCGACACGCGATATTTCCATCAGGCACCCACGGCCTCCGCAATGGCACGCATAGTTGTGGGAGGGGAGCTCGCTATAGCAGAAGACAAAGAAGAAACTTCCAGAAGACAACGACGTCTGCTCCGTCGTCGGGTCGTCGTCTGTCGAACCCAGAGCGGCCGTCTGCGCGGTCACCTTCTTCGAGTTCGTGCCGAAACCGCGCCGTCCGAAATTGGTCGGCCCAGTTCTCTGATCTCGCTTTCTCGTGTTTTATTCGGACCTCACTCCGTCAAGTCCGAGAAATTCGGGGTCGAGGGGAGAGCATTGATGCCTCGAGAGGTTTGGCATGGTGTCTGCTGCGTGCGCCGGTCAAGAGTCAACCTGCGCGTGCAGAAGTTCGTGACATACTTCGCGTTTTATTTCGTGTGACCCGCACTTCAACGTTGCAGGCGCTCGCTTTGTTGAAGAAGCTCGCTGCACAGGCGACGTTCTTGACAGGAGACGAGATCGAATCAAATTTGTTTGTTTTCGTTTAGCGTTTTGCAAATGGCAGTCTTAAGTGGCCACGTATCCTATCAGGAGTGACCAGACAACGCGCGTGGCACGTAAGAGAATATCGCCGATTTGGTGTTTTCGTAAATAAACATGACGAATCGGTGTACGCCCAGAATATATATATATATATATATATATATATATATATATATATATATATATATATATATATATATATATATATATATATATATATATATATATATATATATATATATATATATATATATATATATGCTGTACAGTGCTTGTAAGCTGTACTGCAGAGAAAAGAGGCCGTATGGTCGTGATTGAAATTTGCCCTTAAACAGATTGTCATCAGTTCAGACATTGTTGTTCACAAGTAGACCACTTCACGGTTTTTCCTCTAAAAAGTTTCAGAATAACCGGTCTGGTTTATATTTATAGCAACGCGAAGAACCTCTCCCAGCTTTCTCCAATTACTCTTGTCTTGCGTTAGCTGACTCGATCCTCCGCCTACGTTATCTCCTAATTTAACCACAACACTTATTCGTCTGTCGTCCTCGACTACGTTTTCCTTTTCTTGGCATCCAATCTGTCTCTTTAATTGACCACTAGTCATATATTCTGCGCACCAATACGGCTTACCCACTTCCATTCAGTCCTCGTGTATACAACTAGAATATCGGCCGGATCGACCCCCGTTTGCTCCCCAATCCACACCCCATCGTACGTCATTTGTGTCTCTCAACGTTAGGCTTACCATGCTTCGTTCCGTCGCCCATTGTGCGGTCCTTAGTTGCTTCTCAAGTTTCTTCGTTATCGTTCTTCTTGTTACAGCCTTATTATTATCTTCTTCGTTACCTCCAAGTTCCTACCAGATATATTAGCCTATAAACATTGCCTATGCAGCGAAAAAACCGTCGGAAATTCGATGTCCTTTGGTCATCGGGACTTGCAGACTGACTGCATTCAGGATAGCTATAGACATTAGGCAGCGAAAAACGTATGAAAGGCCACGCATCTGTGGATTATCAGTACACTGTTAAAGATATACAAACGCGAAGGTAAACGGCATGGGGAGGTCGACACTTGTGTCACTGAAAGGATGTATGCGGAAAAAAAAAAAATTAAGTGCACTACGTGGAAGATTACCCGCGACGGAACTTAAAGGCGCTTCGAAGAGTCGCTTGGAACAAGGCCAACGACTTCGGTGCGAGAAAAAGCAGTGCGATAGGGCAACGCGAGGAGGAAGTACTGCAAGGATCGAGTGGAGTCGAGATGACGTAATTGTCGCGACGCCAAAAGTGAAGCGGCTGGAACCGGTCAGTGCTGAGAAGGAAAGAAACAACACGGCAGCGTTCATGTGATGCGCATGCATGCATAGGCACGACGGGTCATCGCGTGACTATACATACAAGGGAGGATTATTTTTTTTTTAAGTTTCCCGGAACTCTTTTGAAAGAAATCGCTCGTTGCAGATTACGTAATTCTGGTCCGTGAGCTGGGTTGTTCACAGAGGCGGACGTTACATGAACGTGAAATTGAAATACGTATTCAAGTAATTACCAAATACTCACTAGTATATCTTCTCGATTGATTACTTTGCGGGACATATTGCAATCTTTCGAGTTGCAGCCGCAGAGTTTGCAAGGCGTGTCCAATTGGAATGGATTTCCAGGATGACACCAGTTTGACGTATGCGCCGTTAAACTCTCGCCGTAAAAATAAAATAAAAAAAAGAACGCTGTTGTTCCACACACCCTTTTGACAAAACTCTCTTTTGTGCGATGAATCAGAAAAGCGGCTGGATCGCCCATGTGTTTCGTTGGTCCCACGCGTTGGGAAATAATATATAATATAATATAATATATCTATATATATTATATAGATATATCTATATCTATATATGTATAATATATCTAGATATATTATATATATAATATATCTCGAAACTGGTGTCATTCTGGAAATTCATTTCAAGTGGGTACGTCTTGCAAACTCACTATTCGTGAAGTCCAATTCGTAAATTCGTAATTTGGCTACATTTCGCAAATTGCAATGTGTGTCGTAAAGTAATTAACTTGATTGTTGAATTCTTGGTAATTAGTTAAGGATATGGTTAATTAATTCTAGGATATGTGTTTCAATTCCTCGAGCTACTGTAATGTCCGCCTATTCGAATAACCCAGCTTCAAGATAAGAATTAAGCTATCTGCCACAGGCGATTTTTAGAAATCCCGTAAAACTTAAAAATGATCATCCCGTATAATACACTACTGTTTTGTTAACGGCTTTCGAGGTTTTCGGAGTTCGCTGTTCTCATCCGGAGATTGCGTGTGTCTTATGAGGCGTGCATTGAAAGGATATGTGTCAGAGTCAACGCTTAGTCTACATCTTTATTTAACACATAAGGGTGTTTCACGTGATTACAACGCTTTTAAACATGTGGCTTAGACAAGTGCGACCCACGACATATTGTTCGGAGTCGTCTCGAGTTACTGAGATTGTTCATTGAAGTGCGATTATTTATCTACTTAATTGAGTTTAATTAAGAAAAAGACATTAAGCGTTCGTTTTAGGGTATACGTCGTAGCTGAGAAATCGCGCAGCGCGCTCGGAAAAACCCAATCAACTTGTTTCTATGTCATTATCTTTTACGTGAGTCCTTTTGCCGAACTCTGAAAAGAGCCCACGATATATATATATATATATATATATATATATATATATATATATATATATATATATATATATATATATATATATATATATATATATATATATATATATATATTTCCGAGCGCGCTGCGCGATTTCTCAACTACTACGTACCCTAAAACGAACGCTTAATGTCCTTTTCTTAATTAAACTCAATTAAGTATATATATATATATATATATATATATATATATATATATATATATATATATATATTAAATTATTCCATATTAATTTGCACAAAACTAAAGTAATGTTTAACAGTCTCGGATGAGAACAGCAGTTTACGATAGGTAGCGAGGCACTGGAAGTGGTAAGGGAATACATCTACTTAGGGCAACTAGTGATCGCTGATCCGGATAATGAGACTGAAATAATCAGAAGAATAAGAATGGGCTGGGGTGCGTTTGGCAGGTATTCTAAGATCATGAACAGCAGGTTGCCATTATCCCCCAAGAGAAAAGTGCATAACAGCTGTGTCTTACCAGTACTCGTGTACGGGGCAGAAACCTGGAGGCTTACGAAAAGGGTTCTGCTTAAATTGAGGACGATGCAACGAGCTATGGAAAGGAGAATGATGGGTGTAACGTTAAGGGATAAGAAAATAGCAGATTGGGGTGAGGGGACAAACGCGAGTTAATGACATCTTAGTTGTAATCAAGAAAAAGAAATGGGCATAGGCAGGACATGTAATGAGGAGGGAAGATAACCGGAATCCTGCCTGGTCCTTTGGTTGACAGAGGTCTAAGGTGTTCCTGATTCTATTTGCGATTACCTTAGTAAATACTTTGTAGGCAACGGATAGTAAGGTGATCGGTCTATAATTTTTCAAGTCCTTGGCGTACCCTTTCTTATGGATTAGGATTATGTTAGCGTTCTTCCAAGATTGCGGTACGCTCGAAGTCATGAGGCATTGCGTATACAGGGTGGCCAGTTTTTCTAGAACAATCTGCCCACCATCCTCCAACAAATCTGCTGTTACCTGATCCTCCCCAGCTGCCTTCCCCCTTTGCATCGCTCCCGTACGGCTTTCTTTACTTCTCCCGGCGTTACTTGTGGGATTTCAATTTACTATGACTATTCTCTCTTCCATTATCGTCGTGGTTGCCACTGGTACTGTATAAATCTCTATAGAACTCCTCAGCCACTTGAACTATCTCATCCATATTAGTGATGATATTGCCGGCTTTGTCTCTTAACGCATACATCTGATTCTTGCCAATTCCTAGTTTCTTCTTCACTGCTTTTAGGCTTCCTCCGTTCCTGAGAGCATGTTCAATTCTATCCATATTATAGTTCCTTATGTCAGCTGTCTTACGCTTGTCGATTAACTTTGAAAGTTCTGCCAGTTCTATTCTAGCTGTAGGGTTAGAGACTTTCATACATTGGCGTTTCTTGATCAGATCTTTCGGCTCCTGCGATAGCTTACTGGCATCCTGTCTAACGGAGTTACCACCGACTTCTATTGCACATTCCTTAATGATGCCCACGAGATAGTCGTATATTGATTCAACACTAAGGTCCTCTTCCCGAGTTCAAGCCGAATACCTGTTCTGTAGCTTGATCCGGAATTTGTCTATTTTCCCTCTTACGGCTAACTCATTGATCGGCTTCTTATGTACCAATGTCTTCCGTTGCCTCCTCAAGTCTAGGCTAATTCGAGTTCTTATCATCCTATGGTCACTGCAGCACACCTTGCCGAGCACGTCCACATCTTTTACGATGCCAGGGTTAGCGCAGAGTATGAAGTCTATTTCATTTCTAGTCTCGCCATTCGGGCTCCCCCAAGTCCACTTTCGTCTATCCCACTTGCGGAAGAAGGTATTCATTATTCGCATATTATTCTGTTCTGCAAACTCTACTAATAACTCTCCCCTGCTATTCTTAGAGCCTATGCCATATTCCCCCACTGACTTGTCTCCAGCCTGCTTCTTGCCTACCGTGGCATTGAAGTCGCCCATCAGTACAGTGTATTTTGTTTTGACTTTACCCATCGCCGATTCCACGTATTCATAGAAGCTTTCGACTTCCTGGTCATCATGACTGGATTTAGGGGCGTAGGCCTGTACGACCTTCAATTTGTACCTCCTATTAAGTTTCACAAGACCTGCCACCCTCTCGTTAATGCTACAGAATTCCTGTATGTTACCAGCTATATCCTTATTAATCAGGAATCCGACTCCTAGTTCTCGTCTCTCCGCTAAGCCCCGGTAGCACAGGACGTGCCCGCTTTTTAGCACTGTAGATGCTTCTCTTGTCCTCCTAACTTCACTGAGCCCTATTATATCCCATTTGCTGCCCTCTAATTTCTCCAATAGCACTGCTAGACTCGCCACACTAGATAACGTTCTGGCGTTAAACGTTTCCAGGTTCATATTCCAATGGCGGCCTGTCCGGAACCAGGGATTCTTAGCACCCTCTGCTGCGTCGCAAGTCTGACCGCCGCCGAGGTCAGTTGCTTCGCAGCTGCTATATATATATATATATATATATATATATATATATATATATATATATATATATATATACAAACTGACGTCACATCGCGCTTGCGCGTCTGGATTACAGCACACTCTGTCGTGTTTCCAAAGAACAAAGCCCCCATACCCATCAAAAAGCAAGATCGAAATCAGTCATGGTCTTAAATGATCACAGATAGGGACACATCTAACACGCGTCGGCTTTCAACGGGCATGTGGGCTACGCACCAACCTACCTTAGTTAACTTTCCGCGTGTCAATCAATCGCTCGGCCGCCCAATGAACCCCGATTCGACCGACCGATAGATCGATCGATCGATCAATCAACCAATCAATCAATCAATCAATCAATCAATCAATCAATCAATCAATCAATCAATCAATCAATCAATCAATCAATCTCTAATCAGCCAAATTCGGCGTGGCAATGCGCGTAACGCCGCTGTTGCCAGTACCGCCTGGAGACTCCGGAGAAACCGCGCATTCTTCTGCCCTCGATCCCCTCCCGCGTGCCGCTGGGTGTCGATGCGTACCTGTGCATGCGAGAAGCGGGGAGAAGGAAAGCGATGCCAGTTCCGGCTCGGGAACTGTTCTCGGAACGGTCCTGCCGCTGCGGTGTTGGCTTCCGCGTGTCGCCACTCATTACGCCCATTGTTCTCGTTCCGTTTGTTTCCCGGCCGCCTCCGGTATCGCGTGGCCGATCCCCGCGGCGCCGCGGTGTAGTACGCCGTATACGTACACCGAGCACGCGCCGCGCGGCTTGCCGTACGAGCACACCCGCTTTGACAGACCGCGACGAACGTTCGGCCAAAGGACAGCGGGTGTGCGCGCGGTTTCTCTCTCCTACGGTTTGTTTGTTGTTACCTGAGGTCGGGGGGGGGGGGGCCTGTCAGTGGACGTGGGACTCCGGCTAACTCTTTTGATCGAGAGCGGTGTCCGGAGACCAGACGGCACAAGTGCTAGTCTGATCAAACTGCGATCTAGCCAGGTCAAACGGTACCAGAATCCACTATACGGACGAAAAAAAAGAAGGGGGGGGGGGCTTCAAAAAAGGACCAACGTGTCTCTATGCGGGGTGTTTCGCCGAACACTCAAATTTTTGTAAGGGTTGCTTGTGGCAGATAGCACAGTTCTAGTTCGTGAGGTGGTCTTATTCGAAGAGGAGGACATTGATTGCACAAGAAATTGAAAGACATAATCGAGTAATTAACAAAATTAACTAAGTTTTGAACTAGTTGTGACCGATGTTTCAATTTACAAGTTCTAGCCGTGGAGTTCGCAAGGCGGATTCACCTGGAAGGAATTCTCAGGATGGCACCAGTTTCCAGATATTAATTCCCGAACATTGCGGAGAAAGACACTGGCGTTCCAGTTACTTTCTTAACGAAACATCGTTTTATACGTTCAAGCACAAAGGTAACTGGAACGCTGATGCATTTCTCCCCACAGTTCGCGAATTAGTATCTCGAAACTGGTGTCATCCTGAGAATTCGTTCCAATTGAATCCGCGTCCCAACCTCCACGCCTAAAATTCGTTAATTGCAATATTGGTCATATGCTAATTAGATAGAAAGTTAATTACTGACTATTTTGGTAATTAGTCGATTATACATTTCAATGTTTTGTTCAAGTACTGTCAGCCGCTTCGAGTATAGGCCACCTCATGAACTAGAATTGTGCCATTTGCCGCAGGCAACCTTTAAGAATTTTTGAAAGTGTTCGCTGAAACTGCCTGCATATAGGCATCATTAGCTGCATCGTGTACGAACAGCCCTGGTCCTTATGCTTCGACGATGTCATCATCCTTATCGACCTGCGAAGGCGTTTCGAAGGCCACCTCAATTGATGTTTTCGTCGTGTCAGCCAGTGCTGAAGGTTTCCGCGCCATCGTGGAGAGCGGCGTAATTGTTCGTCTACGGAAACGCCATTTTATTTTTAGCGCGACGGACATGCGGCCAGACAACCGGAGGTTCCGTTTCTTTAGTTTGTTATTAAGAAAGTCGTGTGTGAATGGTGTTGAAACATCGGATCGCGTGAGTGTTGGTTAGATGTAACTGCACGACACAGTTTTACTTCTGTAACAACTGCGCCAATTGCGCCAAACTGCGTCGAGAGCGGGCCTATGCGCCTACCTGCGCCAAAACAGCATTTTAGCGGAATATTGCGCCGAGCCTGCGCCAAAGCATGCTAAGCGCGAAGCCCGCTTCCTTCTATCGATGCTTCGCAGCTAGCAAAACTGAAATCAAAACCAACAGCAAGCTATCATCATCATCATAGTTCCTTGCACAGGCCCCTCCATAGAACTTCTCATACAGTGAGACACTCCATGGGCCCGTTGGAGTCATGCGGTCCGTCATTCGCGTATGTTTCTCTGACGGACGTGCAATGATAGCAGTGCCGCTGTACCGTCTTGCTGGCGCTTCATTTCGGTGTTCATCGAAACCGCGTGGTACCGCGGAGTTTGCAGAACGAAGGTATCACATCCCAGGGTTAAGGGTAAGCTTTTACAGCCAAGCTACTTATGCGGACCCTGTGCCGTGGTTGTCGGAGTTCGCTAAAACCATCATCTTCAGCAAGGGCTCGAGCATCGTTGCAACAGCTAGCTCCACGGTTGGCGCCCCTCGGCGCTACCGCGCGAACGCGATCATGCCACTGCTCCCGCGTTCGTCGTCGTCGTCGTTTTCCGCAGCTGGTTTCGTTGCCGCTCGTCATCCCGGCGTAGAATTTCACATCTGTCGTCGTAATGGCGAGGCCGCGTTTACGGCGGTATGAGCCATTGCTTAAGGGGGTATGAGTCATTCATTGTCTTACGTGACGGACAGATGTAATTTTGAAGCAACTTAATTTTGAAGATTCACAAGCGGCGATTCCGTACGTATGCTGCTAACCACGCCACCGAGCAAACTCGAGACATCGAACGCAATCGACAACGGCGGACGGCGGGTGTACCGTGACTGATGTCGTTCTCTCCGTCGCATTACCTAACCTAACCTCATTAAAAAGAACAAAGACGTCAATCGTCGAACCAATCCAGCCAATCGGCAAGAGGACTGCAACGCCCACATATCCAGTAATGGCTCGTGGGCCTCAATATACGGAGCTTTGGATTAGTGGCTCCGCACATTCCATCCCAGCTGTAGATATATACAACTATGGGAAGTCCACGAGTAATGCGTACTGCTGAGGAAGAAGCTGCCTACCGCGAGCGTCAGCGAGAGTTGGCTCGTGAACGGGCTCGTCTTCGTAGAGACTTGCTCACGCGCAAAAAAAAAAGAGAAAAAAAAAAGCACTCCTAACGCATGCTCACCACGCGAAGCACGCAAAAGCCAAAATGAGGTGAAAGAATGGTGAAACGAAAGATGTATAATATAGGCTGCTTGCGAAGTCGGACTTACATGGTGTAACACTCTGTGTAACTAACACAGCTTAGCTGTTCGATCATCTTCACGAGTTGAAAGGGGCGGCGATATTTTTTTTTCGGTATTTATAGATGATAGCGGGGCTTTGCAAAATAGCCGCTGTGATCAGAATCGCGCGCGGTGAATAGTTAAGAATGGTATTAGCGAACGAGGTCGAATACGGTATACAGGGCGAGAGCCGCCACTACGATGCGTTCCGCCATGTTTGATGATGCAAAACTGTCGCGACGAGTTTGGGTCGCTGCGCTGTTTCGGTGAAGTAGCGTCGCCGACGCAAACGCGAGACCTTAATTGCATCTCGCGCGTGCGCAGTGGCGCTGACGCTTTCATTTTTTTGTGTGTGTGTCCACAAAATCTTTGGGAATCCTATTCGTGGTATTTATGCATTCATGCTATGCATGCAAGGTATATGGTAAGCACACGTGCGTTGGACTCTGCGCCTAAAGTGCTTGCTGCTGCGCCAAATGGACATTTTGACTGCGCCAGGACCTGCGTCAAGATGTGAAGTGGCTATTACACCACTGCAGTTGAAGAAAACCCGCCGTGGTTGCTCAGCGGCAATGGTGTTGGGATGCTCAGCATGAGGTCGCGGGATCGAATCCTGGCCACGGCGGCCTCATTTCGATGGAGGCGAAATGCGAAAACACCCGTGTGCTTAGATTTAGGTGCACGTTAGAACCGCAGGTAGTCGAAATTTCCGGAATCCTCCACTACGGCGTGCCTCATAATCATAAAGTGGTTTTGGCACGTAAAACCCCATAATTTAATTTGCAGTTGAAGAAAGAAAAGAGGAGGAAAAAAAGTTCCAAAGCGTTCTTCAGGGAATTATTAGCTGCGTTCTGTACGAACACGTCATCAGGTATGCTTAACTGGGAGATCCCAGTGGGAAATTACATGAAGGGTGAGCTGAGAATACTACGGTTATCGGTAACACATCATGTTTTATCGCTGTCTTTAACTGGAGAGAATATGTTACTAGAGTGACGGTGCGGGAAGGGACGGTTGTTTCTGTCTTTTGCCGTACAAATGGAACACTTATAGTCACTAGGACTAGCTTCTGCCTTTGTGGCATGCGCTTGTGTGACCGAATACGTGTCATATTCATGTCATATCACATAAGGCGAAGCTGAGAGCCACAGCAGTTCTAGAGCATGCGCACTGGTCTGGATCGTTTTGGCACCGTCTCTGGCCGTATGAAATATCCGCATGCATAGAGACAATGTGCGTCGTTTTTGCATTCGTCGCCGGCGTAGGCTTTCGTGCAAAAACCACTACAGGGAACTCTAGCGCTGCGATCGCTCGGCTATCATATGAATAATAGTATATCGATTTGTCGAATCTTTCTGCTTGTAGCTTCAAACGGTCTTGCAATGTTGTTTGTTACGGCTAAGGAATAGGAGGAATAAGAGAAAGTAAGACAAGGAGGTTAGCCAATGTATGTACCGGCTGGCTACTGTGTGCGGGGAAAAGGGCTGAAGGGAATAGAATGTGATAGGAGAGAAATGATATAAAATAGAGAGAGACGGAAAGATCACACAATCCTGAAGTCCTTAAGTATCCGTGTAACCCGTCTAAAGCTTAAAGTACCGAAACCGGTGCGGACCATTGTCTTGCAGGACTCTGTCCTCGGTCAAGGAGTGATCGTCCAGTTTGTCGCGCACGACCGAGAGCGCTTTTCCTGCCACACTGTGTGACGGGGACAGCGCGAAGCCTGGTGGCTGCATCCACCGGCCGTGGTTGCTTAGTGGCTGTGGTGTTGGGCGGCTGAGCACGAGGTCGTGGGGTCGAATCCCGGCTACGGCGGCCGCATTTCGACGAGGCCGAAATGCGAAAACACCCGCGTACTTAGATTTGGGTGCGCGTTGAAGAACCCCAGGTGGTCAAGATTTCCGGAGTCCCCCACTACGGTGTGCCTCATAATCAGATCGTGGTTTCGGCGCGTAAAACCCCCATAATTATTTTTTTTTTATGTAAGTAACCTGGGGAAGTCCGGGTGAAATTGAAAATAATTTTTTTTTTTAATGTGAACACAGAAACTGTCAAATTTACGATGTCATAAGTTTTCAAATTTGCCACCAGAATAAAAGATAATGGTCTGTAGAAGAAACTAAATACTTATTGTTGCTGATTTAGCATGCAGCCAAGTTTGTACACCAATTTTTGTGGCTGCATCTGTTCTGCACTGTGGACACCATCGGGGGCCGATCAGACAGCTTCATCTGCGCTGTCGTTACCAGAAATGCCGCATTGACCCCGTTTTTCTGCTCTAATTTCCAAGCGCACATAGTTTTCCAAACACAAGGCAAATAATCTCGGCCCACACGCGTAACCATTGCGAATCGTCGCATATTATAGCGCAACATGTTCTTGAACATGATCAATTTGCGATGACTCAAAGGCGTTTGAAGACAAAAGGACGATGTGAAAGTCCAGCCCTTTGTACTGCCTATAATCTCAATGCTGGCCCATCGCTCGTAAGCTGCCCTTGATTGCCATACATAGGCTTCACTTGACGTCACGGACGCAGCTTATCGCTTTGCTAGTTCCCGAGCATAGCGACCACGATGACGTCACTGCTTCACTTATGGCAATGGTCGTTCTCCCCAATGTTATCACGGTTACTCTGTCCGGCGCGAGACGCTCGTGTTTCTGGCCACCTGAACATTGTAACAGAGCTTTCATTGTTGCGTCGGCATCCCTCGCAAGTCTCGACCAAAAACGTCATGAAGCACCGTCATTAAAACGGAAAATTTGTTGTAAAAGTGTAGATTTTCTTCCTGTGCGCGTACCTTTTATCCTACTTCGACACGACGTTAACGATTTCGCGAGCAACAAATTCCTACGTGCCGACATTGTTGTGCGAACGAGGCGTCAGCGACGGTAGCGTCGAACACCGAATACGGCAACGACGAACGGCAACGCGTGGCGCTGACCAAGTCAACGCGACGACGCGCACCGCCGGATCTCCGAGGCCACTGTATTATCCGGCACGTTCTCCGCTTTCTCTCCCATGTCTGCGCCGCAAGGGGGTCTACGTGGACAAAACGCATCGACGCGCACAAAAGCGTGCACCAGGAAAAGCTGACGACCGCGCAGCGGCAGTGACCACAAGCTCCGCGCGCGCGCCAAGTAGGTCCGCTTCATTCTCGGTCGTTCGTCAACCGCGAAGCGAGCAAGAAAATCAGAGAAACGTATCCCGCTTCAGGGGGGTAGGTAGGCGTCTACGCACGCGAACACGCGCACGGACGCTTGATGAACGGCGAAACTGGAGTGTGTACAGTGCACGCGGTTTCAGCTGGACTCCGCCTGGGCTCTTTGACCGCTCCCCCGCCTTTTGCAACTCGACGCTCTCATTGAGCGAGGCGTCGAAATGCGGCGGCTGCGCGGCGCAGTTCTTTTGTCTCTGGCTGCTGCTCCGCTTTCTGCACACTCCGGTTTCGCTTTTGTGCGCTTTAAAAGAAAGAAGGAAAGAGAAAAGACGGCGGCTGCTGTAATTGTTGCCGGACTGCGCGGAGGCCGAGAGGGATTTGTAGTTGGTGTCGAGAGAGGGAAAGCGAGAAAGTGAGCGAGATGGGGGTAGTGGACGGAGTAGGACATTATTTCAGGCGCGTGGGCCAGATTAGCGTACGCGTATGTATACCGCTTATATGCCACCACCGCCACCTGCACCACTCCCTCACGGCGCCACGCGCTCGTAAGGAGCGACATGGAAATGGGGGCCCGGCCCCAGTTCCGCGTTATAGTTGCGTGCAGTGTGCCTCGTCGCAGGGGCGTGGCGCGTGTGGTCTCACACGCGGACGCACTTCATTCCCGTACCCTTCCCGATGACTACTCTGGGCGAAATTTGTTAGGCATTGGGATACTCCATCTCGCGGCAGATTTCAAACGCTGTCGAAAACTATACTGCACGGCTTCCTCGACGAATCGGCGTGCGCGTTAGTTTCGAGGTTGCGCTATCTCTCTAAAGTGGACCGTATAATAAGCAGCATTGTCAAGGCCCTAAGACTTCCTCGACAAGTGGGCGCATGCTCGGCGGTTGCTCGCTTAGCTTGCGTAGTGCGGGAAGCCACTTTTGAAACGGGGGGGGGGGGGGGGGCAATTTTACCAGCGGGTGCCTGCTTTAGAAGATGGCGATGGTGCTAGGGGTGTATCTATGTATCTAGGTCTAGGTACCGAGCGTCGAGGAATCAACAGTAAAATTTCGTAACTAGAAAAAAAAAAAACCTTTTCGGTCGACCATATGGAAGGCAGTATTGCAGAACTGCCTTTTGCGCAAGCCACGAGAACAATGAAAAATAAAGTAATAATAATAATAACGAGAGACGAAGTAAGCGGGAACGTCAGCTACAAGGCGAAGTGCGAGCGGTAGTCTCTGTACGGCTGTGAAAGCTTGGGTACATAGCACGATCGTCTATCGTGTTTGCATAGAGCGCGTTTCTTCGCAGCTACGAGCGCTGTGTATCATAGGCTGCAGACGACCAAATGTTGCCCAGACGGATCGAACGTGACAAGGAGAAAGCGTAGCATTTCCCACGCGTAACGCATGGCACATGGGCTTTCTTACAAGAATTGCCAAGGGAACTATGACGCTAGTGTATAGGAGAGCTGCAAGTATGTGACATGGCGGTTCAGCGAGGCATGGGAATGATGGCCAGTGCTTGGATTCGCCTAAACTTCGCCCTTCTGGCTTCAAAGGGCTTTGTGAGTTTGCAAATTGATAGTTTTCAACAAGATAATGAGTTGTACGTCAAACAATTCGCTGTGACTGTGAACGGGCGCAGAAATTAGTTACCTTCGTTCGCGTAGAAGGATATCACTGCTTGAAAATTTAGAAAAATGGAGCGTGAGAAATTACACTGACAGAACGTTCGGTGCCACTATAGCACGAAGATAACACGAATCTGCATAATATACCGATCGTTCCCATGGTAACCGAGCCATCTCGGCGTCAGAGAGCTCCCTCTAAAGTCTATTCAGTTGAGCTTCAGTTCACTATTCTTTCGTCATACAATCCGTTATATGAGAAAGAGAGAGACTAGAGAGAGAGAGAGAGAGAGAGGAACATAGGAAGGACGTTAACCAGACAAGGCTCCCAAAGACTGCATCGGGAACCAAGCCTGGTTGGCAGACGACAGCCGCCCGCTCTCTCTCCCTCTCAAGACTGCACCGAACTAAGGTGTAACGAGGTGCTGCGGGCATCCAGACAATGCCACGGCAGCTCGGCGGGAACCGTACAGAAACGCGCACAGATATATAAATAATACCGCGGCGGGCCACGCTTGGGAGGGCGGGCGTTATACGCGGCGCTGCTCGTACAGTATTACGGCGCGGCGCTTTTTCGGCCAGGCCCGCCGCTCCGCTGGCCTGGACACCCCATTGTTTGAAAGGGAACGCCACACTTTTGCATTTCTTCTCTGCCTTCTCCGCTGCGCATTTGTTTTGCTCTCCGAGTCGAAAAAGCTGCGGCCTGCTCCTTACCCTGCAGTGTTTGCGCCGACTACCGAACGCGTTGTCGCGCGTCGAGTGGCCCTGTCTTAGCCCTGTCTTGGCTGCCTCTTTGGCTTGAGACCCATACTCCAGCGGTCGTCCACACTTCTGGCTACAGCGAAGGAGGCGCTGGGTCGCAGAGTTAAGGCGGAGGAATAACACAACCGCTGATAGGTTTAAGATACACCGGGCTGAATACTACGTTCCCGGGTGTCCTTGTGGCTTCGGCTACAGTGGTCACGGGCATCGGCCTCTCGAATGAGCCAGCGACGCATAGATATCGATTTCTCTGCGTCCCAACGCACTCATTCAGCGCTGATTGATTGACTTGGTGGGTTATTGGATGTTTATCGGCGCAGTGGCCAGGTGTGGCCAAAGAGTGCCAAGGCCTGATTCAGCGCTCTGGAGAAAAGTGTGGATGACTGTGTATCGCTTGTTTGTGCATAGGTTGGTGCGAAATACTTTAAATTTAAAGATAGGGCACCGGTGATCGCAGTGACAGATTTGCGAATAGATTTTGATCAGAGAAGAGAAACGAAGACAGCGGTGTAGATATATAGTTGAGATTAAAGAGGAAGAAAGGAAGTTGGACACACCGTGTTGTGCGTGGGGCAGATAACGGGCGGCCTATTACAGTTGCAGTATGGGTGCCAAAAAAGGGAAGCGAAGGTAGTTTGATGCAATAAAGAAGTTTGCGGGCATAAGATGGAATCATCTGGCGCGAGACATGGGTAACTCGAGATGGCTGGGAGAGAGAGGCCTTCGTCCTGCAATGGACATGAAATTTCTGGTTACGACGATGATTATTCGGGGAGCAATAACCCCCGACGAACCTGTAATACTAACCTGTGGTTACTTTCAGTATATCCCTGTTCGAAGAAAAGAACGCGTTAGGGTCATGGCCATCAAAAGTGCATCACAAGGCAATGAAAGCACTTCAAGGCTTCTTTTTGATGGCTGTAGCATGTATGAGAGGAATGCTCGCCACACATGTGCACATAGGAGTGTCGTGTTCGCGTGTGTTCAGCTTGGCCTCGTTCATACGTCTGAAACAAACTTGGTGTACCTCACACATACTAGGAGTCGAGACGGGAGGTCCGCTTTTATACTGCCCAACTATCGATACGTATTCTTTTGTTTGAGTATGATCACTTGCGAGGATTTGTACACCTTTATTTTTCTAAATCCCATTTAACGACCGAGTGAACAAGCGCAGCCGTCGCCAGTGTAATGACGGCAACTTCACTATGTATCTAAATTTAAAAAAAAAGAAAAGAAGATGAAGAAAGGGGAAACTGAGGATCGACCACGCAACGAGCTACCGAATGCAGAATGCCGAAAAAAAAGAACAGTGTCAGTCCCTGTCCCCTCCCCATTCGCCTTCTCACTCGGAGTATATACGGTTAAGTCTATGTCGGAAGCCGTGTCGTAATCACCATAACTATTCTCGATCCGCGCTCGCCCGTGACACGTATATTGTTAGATACGGGACCTTTTCCTGAGCCTACTTCGAGTTCACCAGACCACATCGAATCGCGACACAGCTAATTAAGGAGCGCAGAAGCACATCTACCCCGTTCCTGAGGCGCGGCACGTGCAAACGAGTTGGCGTCCCCCACTTCGTGCACCGCAGGTGGAGCTATTCACTGCTTGGCTCTTCCCGAAAGTGAAGCGAGAGCCTGGCACTGTTCCAGGTAAAGTGGGTCCCGAAGCAAAGACGGCTGTAATGCACCGTGAAACCCTGGCAGCATCGCCCCCATCCGCCTATTGTGACGGCACATTGTAAGCCGGGAAGGCAATACCGCAGAGAGAAGTAAGTCCTCGGACAATTGGGGCCCAAGGAGCGACCCTCTCCGCCGGGTGTGACACAATCGCACGGGCGCCTACCATTGGCCGAAAATGACGACACCTGAGCGGGCTTGCCGATTGGCCGAAAATGGCGTCACCTGAGCGGGCTCGCCGATTGGCCGAACGTGACGTGACTTCGAGACACCGAAGGGCTTAAAAGCCAGAGACCGGGAGCTGCAAGAGAGCATTCCTTCATTGATCTCTTTCGAGCTTCTTGCCACGGGCCGCAGCGTCCGAGTTGCTGCCGGCCCGTAATGACTCTATAACTGTTAATTTCTTGGTCGTCTCACTGTAAATAATGCAAATAAACCTCCAGTTTTTAATCCCGACGTCCTCCTCAACTCCTACAATATACAGCGGGACGCACCGGAAGTCTCGCACAGTCGGGAAACCGCGAGAAAAAAGAAAGCACCGTCGCACGGGGGCTGAGCGTGGAACCGATTGTTATCAACACCAACAATGCATTGTTGTTTTTTTCCCGCGTCCTATGCAGACGTGCCATGCCTCCCAATTCATTGCGTGCACTGCTTGCCGCGAAAAGTGCGTAGTGTGTATATATACTTGTCTTAATTGCTGCGTTGACTTCCTGGTAAAGCTCCCGCACTTTCTCTGCGGGCATGGCCCGCGTTGTCTGTATTATTTCCGTTAGCTGTCCGGAACCCTTTAATTGTCCCGCAGTGGCCGCCTCTCGAAGTCACGCGCAAGTCACGTATATGTAGCGGGACTTATTTCGGTTCGTTATCTTGTGCGCGTTCTCTGTCCGCGTTAAGGCAGCCCGGGTGGTGAGAATTAAGTCACTAAGGCATCGATCACGTACCGCGCACTTCTTACAATTACTTTTGTAAACGTGGTTGTTTCTTTTTTTCCCCGTTCTGTTGAACTCCATTTTCTTCAGAGAGAGTGAAAGGCTCCTTAGCGTGAATCTTGGAGAGGTTTGAAGCATGCTGTGCCCCACGTGAGAGTGATGAGTAACGGAATGACACGCACACTGCGTGTCACACGCACACCACATACGCGAAACACAGAAGAATGCGCGACACGCAAGCTAATTAAAGTAGTACCGGATTATGACAATCAAAATGGCAGACTGTGAAGGGCTAGCTAGTATGGCATTCTTGTACACTGCATGTAGCGCAAAGAGTATCCACACGACGACTGATAGGATTGGGAGACGGTGCTACTGGTGTGTGTGTGTGTGTGTGTGTGTGTGTGTGTGTGTGTGTGTGTGTGTGTGTGTGTGTGTGTGTGTGTGTGTGTGTGTGTGTGTGTGTGTGTGTGCGTGCGTGTGCGTGCGTGCGTGCGTGCGTGTGTGTGTGTGTGTGTGTGTGTGTGTGTGTGTGTGTGTGTGTGTGTGTGTGTGTGTGTGTGTGTGTGTGTGTGTGTGTGTGTGTGAATCGAAGTCGATAACGTTTCTAACGGGAGCTTCGCGATTTTGCCGGCTGCCTGTAATATAATAAGACGGCAAATCGCGCGTCAGAGATCTGTGCCGTCTCTGTTGGCTCAGCTAGCAATAATTCAGGTCTCGTCCACTGACGAAGTGGCCTCATCTCGGTGGTCGGTGCGGTCATCTGCAGTTTAACCAAGTGCAAACTCTAGTCCTCACCTTATCGAGCTCACCATCAGACGCGCTTAGACGCTGTCCACATGTCCAGTCCCAGACCTATCAAAATAAGAAGTAGGGTGGGGGGGGGGGGGGGCTTCGAACTTGGTGTATACTTGACCAACCTTAGCTAACTGGTGGTATCACTACACTTCTCGGCCTTATTACCTGGAATTCCAATGCATTCGCGTCTGTGGTCGCTCTGCGCTTGCGGTGGTTCCACTGAGCAAGGGCTTCCCGAGTCAGTGACAGCCGCTCGCCTTTTGGTCGAAAGTTGCAGCGGGGTGCGCACGCAACCACTCTGCGCGCGCACAGCCAATTAAGGGCTTCGCCTGTCCGTGAGCATGCGCAGATCGCGACTTGATGAAGCGCACCGGTCTTCTCGTGCGACGTGCGTACACGCTATTCTCCAGCTCACGCAAACTCCTCTGTGTCGACGCATTGCAGCAGCATTATGACTTGTCGCGCGCGTCCGCGGTATTTCCTTGTCGTCGTGTTCGCATTTCAGGCTGTAAGTAGGCGAAGCCCCGGTAGCGACACTGTTGTGCCAAACGGGACCAGCAGCACGTATATAATTTGCGTGGTCTAAGGCTTAGCTGAAGGCGCGATATTTACATATGCTTTTAGACTAGCCACTGTCTTTGGCTCGGTTGATTATTCGGTCCGTTGCAGAAAAAAAAAACCACAAAAAGAAAACAGGCTGGTATGTGTCCTGGCATAGGTATTGCCGTGACCTTTTTTTTTTTCGCCTAAGTTCGTATTGCAGTTTAGTGGCTCTACAACTGCCCAGGAGGGCCGGTGTCCTTCTAAGAACTTTTACATGGACACTGAAGAAAAAAAGGTAACTTGAGCTGTCTTAGTATGTTACGCCTTCACGGCAACCAAACGTTTGCTGTTATAGTGTGCCTAAAGGAGGCTCAGTAACTTGTAAGCCAGAAGAAATGTGCGGGTGGCGATGCCGCCTTGGAGCACCCGCACCTGCTGACCGTGACGTCGTGGATCTGTAAGCCGTCTGCTCAGGCCTAGGTTAACTTTTCATCGGTAAAAATGGAATTAATATCGCTTTCTAAGGGAGTCAAACACTAAACTCAGCAAGCTTCGAGAGCTTTACGGAGACACAACGGCCCAAACACGAGAAAGTACATTCAAACTGATGACGTCACATTGTCATATACCGGCGCTAAGTTTCGGCTCGAAATTAAAACAATACAGCAACAACAACAAAAAAAACTTTGTTTCGCCTTCATTTTATAAATGGGAGTAATCGACATTTTGCTGCGAAGTTAACGAAGATAGTGTTTTGGAAGAATGCCAGTCTAAACTGACGCGTATATAGTACTCCTTAGTGTCCGGCCTCCCGAAGTACACCGGGCCCTAATCCAACGCGCCGCCCGTGAGGTCGTCGAGATCGTCATAGGGACCAATAAAAATTTTCACCCTTCTTTAATGTTTACCGGTGCCACCGTCCGTCTGTGCATTTTCCAAACACGAAGGGAAGGTCACATATTCGATGCTGTCCAGGAGCTCTCGTTGCAACTTATCAGATTCCGCGCTATAGCATATGGCGGTCATCCTTGAAAGATGGGACACAATGGACGGAAGTGCGTCGCAAGCGCCTGCGACTTCGCAAACATGTCCGTACGCTAATGTACCGTCTGTCTGTGGTGATGATTTATATCATCTGCTCCAGAAGAGAACAGCCAACTGCGGAAGTGATAGGAGCATGCGTCCTAGTCTCGCGACGGGGCCCCTGATAACTGGAATCGTCTGCTTTCCATTATGCAGAGAGCCCTTGGACGTCGGTGATATCCATTCGAATGGATATCACCGACGGAGTTTTGACGGAGGCGCTGGCACCACGCCTAACGCGTACATGGTCGAGTAATTATGTGCGGAGTGTTAGACGTTTGTTTTTAACACGCGCAAACACGGGGCACATTCGTGTGGCTTGGCAGTGACGCAGCATTGAGAGAGACGAGGCTTTGTGCGATAGGATGTACGAATAACAACAGCACTCTTCCTGCAACCAAGCGAAATTTAATTCACAAGCGTTCGTCACGTAGTATTTACTAAACTGACCGTAGTAGTCGGGGAGGGATCCTTGAGCCTGACGGTCGCCTTCCTCCAAGACGGTCATTTGATGGACGCTTGGTGAACCGTTCCCCTGCCATAGACATCTGCCATCAGGCTGAACAACGGTTCTCCTATCTTACAAGTATGTGAAGCTTAGACGGGTATGGTATCACAGTGCAGGAATTGTATTAACAATCAATGGACAACACGAGCAGGCCAAAGAAGGTTGTCTTTCAACCGGTTTCACTGGTTTCTTGCCGATAATGACAGTGAAACAGTTCCTCTCTATTGCATTTATAAACTGTCGTTGAGCAGCGGATACAATGGGCCCAGAATGATTGGCTGACGACGTCTGTAGCAAGAACCACGTCACCAAAGACAGCAGACACAACACCGGTCTACAACGATTTTCTGATCAATTGTCTTATCACAACTGTCTCCTTACCAGTACCTCTGATCAACTTAATTCGGTAACACTAATTGCGTTAGTGTTAACTAACACAATTCGTTAAATAATAATTCGTTAACACTAATTGTGTTAGTGTTAGAGTTAACACTAATTAGTGTTAACTCGCTAACACTAATTGTCCACTTCTCCTCTGCGTTTCCCACACACTCTGCACCGCGTGTTCCCCAGTGTACCGCTAATGTGGCGTTTACATCCGGTCATTCGTTGACGCAGGCTTTCTTGCTCGCGGTCGCGATTCATCAACGACGCATTCGTGGCCTTCCCACCGACGGCTCGTCATTGGGAACAGCAGTTTATTCTCTCATTCCTCGCGGCTGGATAAGGGCACGCGTCCTCCCCACCTGCAGCTCTCTGACCGTCGTTAGCTTAATCTTCCCGCACGCAGAACTCCGGACCACGCGCGCGATGCATCTTCAGAGCCGCGTCCGCTTTAAACGACCGACGTCTGTGAAAATCGCGCCTCGACGGAACCAAATGGCCCACACTCGTCCTTGTTCATTTTTTTTTTTGCCGTGTTTCGCTCGTTACGCGAAACAAACTGTCGGCGGCGATTTGCGGAATCGCCTTTTGTCCGTACCTGTTCCCAGCGACAAGATGGCGCAGCTGTGCAGGGTGTACCTATATCCGGACGCAGCTAGCTACCTATAAGCTATAGACTGGAAGTGGCGATCGCCCACCACTAGTGTAGGTGAAAGCCCGGCTACGTAGAGGAAGAAACAAAGGAAGCTCAATACCTCCTCTACCATCGTTCTGATCAAGAACAAGAGGAAAACGAGAAATGGAAATGGTTCTACGGGTCTCCTTGTTTTTAGCTCGACACTATTTTCCTGCTTCGAGGAAACAGGTGTTCCATTCTGTGGGTATCCCATTCGCTCCATCGTTATACTTATTTTGGTACCAAAAAAAGAAAAAAGAAGGCGATAAAGCCACCCACCGAGTGGTCGATAAAACGTATGTTGCGTCTATGAGCCTTTCGTGCACGGGTTTTCGGGGCTTCGTTGATGCTGCAGTTAGGGAATCTTGGATTCTAGGCGTGCGCTCGCTGATTCGGCGTGTTCCCAGCAGAGGGGGCACAGCCAGTGACCTCTGGTGTGGATATATAGAATTCGGTGCGCGTCAGAGGAGGCGACCACGTTCTTGGTGTTGTCTTCCAATGCGATCTTCCAACGCGGTCACTTCGCTTCCTTTTCGGCCCAAAAATGGCGAGAAGCAGTTCTTTTTAGAAAAAAATTGCACTTACTTTGTTTCACTAACTCTCAAGGATAATTGGTAGACGTGCGTTGTTTTAAGTCCCACACAGAGCGAAATCGGGAACGAACAGACGACGGATTGCAGATGGTAGAAATAGATATGCTTCGTCTGTTCCGCGTCCACTTCTGCACACCGACACGTATACCTTCATTTCGTCTGCTTCAACTATATATAGGTCTCGATAGTTACTCTAAACAATGTCCTCGTAGCCATCGAAGGATTTACATTTGCCTAGTGTTAACGTATAGGTGTGTAACAGTGAATTGTAAACATGAGACCGTATTGGAATACGATTATCTTTACTGACCCACACTGCAACGTCCGTGTTTTTAACGACCAACCGTAGGCGGCCAGCGACTGTTAAGTCTAAATTAGGCAGTGGGCAGCTGCACTATGTGACACTACGTTGTTTTAAAAAAATTAAGTTTACTTCATGCACTGCTTTCATCGGTCCCGCTTAGTCGATATAGGGCGTGGACTCTGCTCACAGAAATCAGGCGCAGGCAGGCGATAAATTGCAGAAGGCTGAGCCAGTTCCCTCCCTCTTTTTTTCGTTCGATCGTCTGTTCACGCTCGATTATATGCCCTGTTTCGTAATTCATTACCATATGCGTAAACAGCATAACTTCTTGCAGTAAGGTCTTTCCTAACTCGCTGTAGCCATGGGAACACTAAGTTATTGCAGCTTAGTGTTAGTGTATTTATATACGTAATAATTACTCCTCTGATAGCAATAAACATCGCCGGGCCACACCGGATCGTCCGTTTCCCGGACGACCAAAGCTATTCGGCCAACGGCTTCTTTTCGTTAAGCCTAACCAGTTAGCAAGAAAAGCATGGAGGAAGTAATCAACGTTACTTACGGGGGGAACGGACAAATACTCATTATTTCAACGGAAAAGAAGAAAAAGACAAGAGAAAAAAAAAGAAACCTGTTAGCCGGACAGGTTCGGTAAGTGTGCGACGCTTGTAGGAGCGCCCGCTAGGCGGCGTCTTGGTCGCGGCGAGTGTAATCTAGGACAGCGAAGCTTGGCGACAGATGGCTTTTGGGTTCTAATCCGGCCCGGCGACGTACGTCTCAATGAAAAAGTGCCGTTCACGCTTGTGCTCCTACTCATCGCAGCGCGAGTGACTAAGAGGCCAACTGGCCATTATGCCACCGCGACGACGACGACGTTTTTACCAAGCTGGACAGCAGCCAAATTCTGTCGCTGCATATACATAGCATTTGCATACGGTTGCAACACAGAGACTTGGGGAGTGTATTAACTTTCTGCCGCATTTGCGTATTCCGTTTTCGCGTCTTCGGCTACAAACAGTGACGCTGTCGACAGCGTCCTGCGAGTAAGGTTTTTTTTTTCTCATTAGATAAGGCTGTTTACCCGTAAACGAGGAAACTTTGTTTCGAAGTATAGTTAGCCAGCTGGGCACTTGACGGGCAATAAAAGGGTTGCGCCATTAAGTAGGCGGGTTCGAAGACCACAGCGAGAGATGCTTCGATCAAGTGGGTCCTTCTATAGATAGCAGTGAATAAATGGTAGGTACTTCGTCGTTATTCCCGGAGTCCTCGCTCAAGAGCATTTCTACTGATGCGTAGCGGCGATACCCTTTCGTAAGATTCTTCGCTTCTGTCAGCCATAAAGTCTTGGTCTGCTCATCGGTCTAGGAAAGATATGAATCTGCTGTTTAGAAAGAGGAGATTAGGTGGTGGCAAATACGATTTCTTTATTCAAAGAAATGTCAAACGCAGAAACGTTCTCATTGGGCAACCGACTCAATTTAATGCAATTTCTTGCATTTCGAGGGAACGAGTGAATTCTAGTGGCTTTTCGGAACACGTTGTTTCGACCTTCATTGCATTTAAAAGCATAACAGCAAATTCATAGAGTGCATAAATCGTAGCACGAAATTAACATCTTGGTAGCTCAGCGCACCAAGCTTTCCGGCGAGTTCATTGCAGTTGCCTAGATTCGGTGATCTGACGACAAGATATAAGTGGCCCTCAGCTATAGCTTTGCTTGTTTTTCTACGTACACGCACACGCATGTGTTACCTTTCTTGTTTCTCTTCGTTTCTGTATTTGTTTGTTTGTTTGCTTAAGTTACACAGACACTGTGAAGTGATTGTGGTGGCTCGATTTCGCTCTTTCATAGGGGGCGCCACCTCACTTCGGAAAGCAGTGACCGTTTTTTTAACATTTTCCTTGTTCCTTTTTATCGTTTCTCTTAGGATGAAGCGGAAAGGAGTGATGCACTGATCGGAGCAGCGGTTCGCGCTATTTAAAACAGGTGAGCCCTTGTCGGTCCCCGACTCAGAGTCATTGTCATGTCATGTATCAGAGTCATGTCGGCTCAGAGTCATTATCTGCCCGCGAATGACAGTCATGTCTGGTGCTAGATAACAACATACTTGCACTTACTCTTACGTCGCGTCTGCCCTATATCTGTCTTTCTTTCTCTTTCTTTAAAATGCAATTCTCAATGTTTTATTCGTCCTGCATCAAGGGGAAAGTGCCTCGGACGAAAAGCTGCGAGCATTACAGCTTGCAGAAAATTCGGGCCCACAAAAGATATCTGACACACATTAAATGGCACACATTAAAAGAATACTAGAAAGAACCAGGTTCAGCATACAGGAACATAGTTCCGTGTACATTTTAGTAGACACACACGCACAATATAAGCAGGTGAAGACGAAGAAAGGTATACACCTGCATTAAGCGGTCTGCGAGCGTCCAGGCACTACTCTGCAAAAAAAAAAAATAATAATAATGTTAACCACGACATGGCTGCATTGGTAAAATTAGATAACGTTAGAGGAATATATTAGGGTAGTGATCGTGTACTTTCACGCGGTTACCGGCATAGTCTGGTGTTTCCATAGGGTATAGTACTACTGGTAGCGATATCCCGGTGTCCGTTTTGCTTTTTGACCGGTGCTTTTAATACGGGACTGCAGTTGAAGCCGGATAAAGCGAACTATTCTCTATATCGAACACGTGAAACTTACTGGCTTATACTGATATAATATACCTCACTGACAATGAACAGAAAACGAATATACCGAAGTCAGGGCGTCGGCTGGCTGTGCGTGCCGCTTGCGGAATGGGCTTTTTTTCTTTTTGCCTTTTCAAGCATGTTTACGAGAATTCGCGGACGCATATTCCAAAAGCCTATCTGAAGCATGTCGAAGCGAGATCCTATCGAGTCGCCATTCTTGGCGACGCCGATGAACGGCTGGCTGATGATGAAACTTGCTGGCTGCTATACGGGTAGTTCTTTTTTCTTTTTATTGATTTCATCCTTGCCTCTTTTCTTCTCTAGAATAACAAACTCGTACATAAAGAACGCATCACAAAAAGTTCGTTCGAGTCTATTATGGGCGAGTTTGAGTATATCGAATTCTCCGATATATCGAACGGTTTTTAGCCCATGCGAACGAGTCTGTTCGTTGTAATCGGGTTCGACCCAACAGCGCTCTGACAAGTTCTCACTGCCGGTGTTCTCAGTAGCGCGGCGTCGTGTAAAAACCAGTCGGCTAATTGCCAGAGACGTCTGGAGATCGCACAGGGACTTCGAGTGATGACGCTGATGCGCGGTATTTTTAATTTTTTTTTCTCCTGATGCCCCTTCGCGCTAAAACGCTTCTTCGCACGAAGCTACGCCTTCGGGGGTAGTGAGGCGTGCACGTCTGCACTGTGTTTTCCTTTTCTTTCTTTGTTTCTTTCTTTGTTTCTTTCTTTCTTTCTTTCTTTCTTTCTTTCTTTTTTTCTATCCGCAATGCACACTTTCATCAGACTGGCTCCCGTGCGAAAACAGGTATACCGTGCATTTGCCTGGTTACGCAGGTGTGCCCTGTATGTAAACCAGTTTTATAGCTTGCTGAAGACGCGCACCAATTTCGAGTCGTCGTGAAAACGCGAGCTTTCAGTCATTGTCAAGTGCTTCTTTTTTTTTTTCTGTCGCAGTGGTATTTTTTATTATTTTCGACAGTATTTTTTTTCGGCAATGTATTTTCGATAGGTATGCACAATGTGAAGACAAGTTTTGACTGATGACGTGGTTTCAGGTGATCACACCGGTAAAACCAGTCACGTGCGCGTGTAGAAATTGGATTGCCGGTATCAAGGAAACACACGCACACAAGATTGATGATGATCGTTCTTTGTATTGACAAAGTATGCCCTAAAAGGTGTACTTATTTTAATGAGTGTACATGCACCCTTATACGAGTGCCGCAACCTACCGTTTGCATTGCCGACAAGAAAATGCCGTGCGCACAGCACTAAAGAGATGAGCCACCAACAAGATTGATCAATATTACTGTTTTGATGAAATTACGCCTTAAGAGGAGTATTTCTTAAAGAGTGCACACTCCTAAGTGCGTGTCTCAGCGTCCCGTAAGATTTCTGAGGAGAAAAAAGCACGCTCGCAGCGTTAGAAGTGGAACTGCGAGCAACATAGACGAATATTATTGTTTTGACAAAAGGTACGCCCTTAAAAGGCGTGTATATATATATGGATATATTTTAATGAGTGCACACTCTGGAATGCGTGACGGCGTACTGCAGCGTTCCTGACGCACAAGTACCGGGAAGGCAGGAATATCCAAATAAATTTACACAAAAGAAAAGGGAACCGAAAAATTCATGATGAGTATTTCTTGCGACGTAATTACACCCTAAATGGTGAATAGTTTTGAGGAATGTTTGTTGCGGTCGTTTCGTTTTCTCTGCTTCTTCGTTTCCTTTTCTTTATTATTATTTTTTTCTACTTCGAGGCGTTTTTCATTGCAACGAGTCCTGCTTACGTTCTCTGACACAAATACCTTTCTTTTTCATCCATTAACTGCCACAGTAAACAAACAAACAAGCAAGAGAACAAAAAGCTGCGGTTACAAACATGGCCGTCCGATTCAACTGCGCGGGTATACTTCTCGCTTCCGCGTTTAAGCGCACTCGAATGAGGCCTGGATCCTTGGCGTTTAGACAAGGGACGCGCCGAATCGTTTAGTTCGTGTGAAACACACTGCGTCGGGCGATTTGCTTTCCCTGTTGTTTGTTTATTTTTTGTCGAGTTCCTCGCGGATGAACCCTTGTAGACTTACACATTGCGTACGGTTACGCGTCACGACGCAATTGTTCCCGAGATCCGCGCACGATTTGTTTCGTCTCTTCAAAGTAAACAAGGCTGTCGCTGCGTGCCCGTCGTCTCTGCCTTTGTATTCCGGATGTGTCCCCATTCTGTCCTTGTTTGTCGGACATGCATTGTCAAATGGCCTGCGTGGGGAATTACTTACGTTGTAGTCCGTTCGCGATGCATGATGCATGTTTTCTCTACCCCCCCTGTGTGCGCGGTGTACGTAATGGCCAAATTGCTCGTAATGTGCGTTTACTACATGGTCGTACATTGAAAATGTAGCACATACCGTGTGTGGTGTTCAGACCTACATTGCCTCCAGTTATTTCTTTTTTTTTATTTTTGCTAAAATGGGGGTAGTAATCGTCGTGCAGCATCTTAAATGCTTTGTAGTAGCCTATTGCTCCCGCCGGTAACGTTAACATCTGCATTTGGGGGCAAATAAATGCGTGTACGTCCCTCTTTACCTCCTACTCGAGAAAGATGCGGTTGTGAAGAAGGACGACATCTGCGGGAGCGACTAGTTCGACTGTGAACGGTCTACGGAGAACTGGCATTGATCCATAGGTATTTGCAAGTTGGAGAAGCCAGTCACGTGACCGCCTAACACACTGCGTTGGTATCTCCGCGTCGCAAGCAGTGCATCTACATGAGGAGACAGTGTATACTTGGAAAATGTTGAGGACGGTTGAATTTTCTGGAACAGTAGAACACTGTTATTATAACAAACATGTTGAGATGTTTCACAGGACCATCGCAAGGCTGGCAGGAAGTGACTGCGGACTTGCTCCAGTATATTTCAGATTATACAGCGTCTCCGACTATTAGAGGAGACGCCTGATTGGCTTTCGGGCCGACATAACCTCAGCACGTCTGCTATATCTTACGCGGAATGGGGGTCGCGTGGCCCATGTGACGCCTAGCACCACATACCTGCCAGCTCTTCCGAATTTTTTCGTCAAGTGGACGAATTTGGGCGCGTGCTACATTTTACGAATGCCTTGTCAAGCTTTACGAAAAATCGGTTCGGTCCGCGAAAAAGCACAAGGCCGCGGCTGCGCTCATGATGTGCCACCCTTGTGGCCGCCCAGGTCAGGCGGTTATGTTTCGAGCAAATTTGTTCCCATACATATTTCTGAAAGTGACAAAATCGGTACCAGCAATGTAACTGAAAGAGTCACCTTCGTCTTGATACAGTGCGCTACTTTTCCCTATCTGCCGTTTCCGTGGAAGCAGCTTCTCGCTACACAAATTGTCCACGTGTACCACAAATAGTGTCTGCTCCGGGTTACACGTTTAGAAAAAAAAAAAAAAAAGAGAGAGAGAGTGAATTATCTAGTTCTTCGTGCCGTGGACCGACTGGTTGGTTCGTAACCATTAAAGGTAACCATCAATATATATATAGCGACATCGGCGCTTACGCGTGCTTCTCCTCGTCGCCTGGGTGGTCTGTCGTTCTCCGCGGTTCGTTCGGCATGCGCCATTTCCCTTTTTTTTTTTTTTTCCCGCGCGCTCCGAGCTTCTCCTCGGACGACTTGCGCGCGGCGATGCAGTCATGGCTGAGCGGGCTCGAACCCTGCGTTATCGGAATCGACGGGCTACGCCTTAGGGGCGCAGTGAGGCGTGCGCGTCTGCACAGCGTTCTCTTTTTCTTTCTTTCTTTCTTTCTTTTTTTCTTTCTTCGTCTTTGGGTGTGTGCGGCAAGTGTGCAGGATTCTGTGAGATTACTGCTTCTTTTCGGTCTGATTTTGTTGGCCTATAGGGATGAATCGCGAGCCACTCCAGCTCTGATAAGCTGCGGTAACAATCTACGAGGAGCAAGGCTTCTTTGCCATCTCCAGATCTGTGTGTGTTTGCGTGTTTGCGGTAGAAAGAGACATCGTACAGCTTCGAAACGGCGCGTTAACTTCGGTCCAGTGACCTGCCCTCCCGAAAGCACTCGGAACACTTTCGTCGGGGTCCGCGTTTGTTCTTCGCCAAATCTCGACATTCCTTCTGTTGTTGTTGTTACTCTCGCTTTCTTCAGTATATTGGCCAAAACAATCCGTTTGTGTATACTTTTGTTACGTAGTGTCTACGTGACTGTAAGGTACAGAAATGAAATTGAGTGTAATGTCTCGAGATGGGTGATGGCGGAAGAGAACGAAACGTGGGTGCAGGGCTAAAGCAACCTTGCGTGGGAAC
This sequence comes from Dermacentor variabilis, assembly GCF_050947875.1. Classification (NCBI taxonomy): domain Eukaryota; kingdom Metazoa; phylum Arthropoda; class Arachnida; order Ixodida; family Ixodidae; genus Dermacentor; species Dermacentor variabilis. The sequence continues at coordinate 25,823,749 of NC_134577.1, forward strand.
TTTGCCCGGTAACATTGCCAAACGGCGTTAATTTTCTTTTTAATATTGCGAGTGTTCGTTTACTTTAGACAACATTAGATTTAATTTGCACTGTCTATTTTGCGATCTTACGTCTAAATGCGATAGTGTCTCACTGCACACCTTCACCCTGATTTTTCAGCCGACTTATCTGGCTTGAAAGTTGCCCTAACGTAACCTACACAGTAGGGCATGGTAGTGACCGTCAAAGTAACCTTTGTGCTTAGTTTTTGCGTATATTTAGCGCCACTAATGAAGGCTAATGAAGTCTTATTAAGTATGCTTTTTGCGCACCCCTACACACCCTCTTGAATATGGCTATCCTGCCTCGATTCCGTAGCAGCATAACGCACATAGTAGACCACGGTAGGTCCGCAGCAACATAGTCACAAGCACTAATTGCAATGTTCGTTATAACCTGCGTTGTGGGCACTGGTAGCCTACTACCTCGGATATGATCTCGGTAGTCGGCCATGGCAGCATAGATATAGTAACCTACATAGGGAGTAACCTACGGATATAGTAACCTACATAGGTTTAGTAGGCACCAGTAGTGACTTACCTTATAGGCCATGGTAGTAACCTGCTTACACTACATGGTATTCACGATAGCGACGCGGGCAAGTTGTTTGGATCCATCGTACATTTGATCCCTGGAGGTAGTTTTATCGCTGGAACTGGGATACCATCGCTAGTTTTATAACAGCTGCGCCGTTGCAAAATATTACAGCAATCGATAGAGCAATCCCCGTAGTCGCTAAGTGACTGAAAAACATTCAACGTGTCAAGCCTTTAGTAAATTCTGCACAACGAAAACACTCTTTCACTTTAAGGTTGCTTATTAAGCGCGATAACAGTTCTTTGAATACATCCACCCACTTTCCTCCCGAACCTGGTTGCCCGGCCCTGAAGCTGTCCGAACGCAATATACAGGATGCTTTCACATATTCTTTTTTTTTCAGTGCAAACACTAGCTCCGAACCTAACATAACCTAGCCTATTCACTTCACAAGCTTACTACCTTACTGGCTGGGGTGCACCCCGGAACTGTGTTCCTGCTCCAATAATAAATTTATTAATAAGTAATATAACCTAACCGATTCGCTTCGTAAGCTTACTGCCTTACTGGCTGGGGTGCACCCCGGAACTGTGTTCCTGCTCCAGTTATAAATTTATTAATAGTTAATGTGATGAGGTCGATTTTTTTTTTTCCCCGCCTTTTACAGTTGGCAGTGGACCTTCGTTCCGTTCACCCCTCACGGCTCCGCGCCGTCTCTCCTCGACTAGCGGCTTCCGCTATCGCTCTCGGGCCCCCAAGTCGTGACTCCCGCGGCTCCGTGCAATAATCGATGAAGTTTCGCCACCCCAGCCGATCATTGTTATTATTATTTCTGCGGCATCTCTCGAGTTCGAACACACACACACACTCGCATGGCACACATCGCACGGAGCGCTTCTTTCGCCGACCATTTTTCTTTTTCCCTCGCGAACCTCCTCGCTCGTGCATTTCGCGCATATAGTTTTTCGCTTGTTGCGCAGCATTGCTCGAAAAGAAACTGGAATAAGTGAGCGAGCGAACGTTGCTCGCTATATACGAGTCGAAAAGCAAAAAAGAAAAAAAAAGCAAGAGAACGGTGCAGAAACCTTGGCTGGGAGGAGCGGACGCCACACGACCGAACCTGAATGGCTCCTCCGTGACAGTTCTGGGCCGCTCACTCGAGTCGGGATTCTTTTTTTTTTTTTTTTTCACTGCGGTTCACCGAGGCGAGCCGGCGTATAGTTTGCGCTGGAACAAAGAGATGTAGGGAGCATATGACGCGCGAACGTGGGCCTGGTGGGCCGGTCGAGATGCAAATAAAACGTTTTATGCGCAGCAAACGTCAACGTCGTCTTTTTTCTTTTTTTTTTTTTTGAAATGCAACGAATGTTGAAAAAGCGTTGTGCATAAGCGACGGTAAACGGGAAGGATTTTTAAAGGTTTACGGGTTGTTGAAGCAACTGGAGCAAGACTCTTGGCCCGTGAGAAATACACATGAAAAGCGATGGCTTAGACCTGTCACTCGTGTGTTGAGGAGGTTAACTTGCATAACAGTGGAGTCACTCGCCCGAAATGACCGCTTCGTTGGCTCGTTTCTTGGAACAGCGGAGACAGTCGCGCGGTTGACATTATCGTGCGTATCGAGGACCAACACGCGACAACCAGCGTCCGTGGTGTTGGAGATATGCATTGTTATTGTTGTTTAAATGGTTTAATCGCATTTAAATGTGATTGGAAAAGTGGAATCGTGGCCTCCAGGTCTGCGAAAGTACTAAAAGTGTGCCTGTCTCTACTGCCTCGGGGTTGGTGTCGTCGAACAATTGCAGGAACCATCCTCCGTGTGAGCAGAATACGTGGACTCCACGTACCGTTATTGTGGCCAGCATTCGTTCGAAACTACTACAAGCGCTACAAGGGGCAGCAGTGGTCGAACAAGTAATGCCGCTGAAACCGTTTATTTAAGCGGTATAGCTAAGCGGTATAGCTAAGCGGTATAGTTATGCGGTATAATTAGGCCGCATATTATACGATATAGTTAGTATCACCCCCACGCATTATAGAACACTCGACACCGTAAGACTTGCTGATGACGATGATGAAAAATTGAAAAAAAAAAGTTCTTGCAATGTTTTACTAGCGTTGCAGCCTTCTCTATTGTGTTTTTACACTTGTACTTTCCCCTTCTGCTTAGGCCTGCAGTACGGGGTAGAGTAACAAAAAGTAAAGATCAAAATCCAACTTAAAACTGGGTAGCTGCATATGTCACCGAACAAGTGCTTGGCAAGTCGGCAGTCTGTTTAGGCACACCAGCGCCGTCAAGGTGTGCCGAAATGCGAACACCGAATCGGGCAAAGGTGCAGTGTGAGGCGTCGCATGCGGCTGCGATAGTAGTCACGAGGGCGAAAGAGATGTGGCATGATTTGTCGAGTGACGAAGGATGGTGCGGATTGATGTACGCCAGGCAGAAGAAGTACGACACGTACATAACTACATCTCGGCATATTATACCCCATGCGTCGCAGTTGCGCATACCCTTACTTGCGGGATTGACTTGGAATGAGCAGGTACGCAGTGGCACACGTATACCCAATGGTCCAAGAATGGCGCAACCGAGTACGAGGGATTAAGAGTGTCGTTGAATATCAAGCGCTATTCCATTAAGAAGTCGGCGGGCTTTCGAGATACCCTTGAGTCGACATCGTATGTACAGTTCTTATTCGTGATTTATTGTTTGGTTTACGCAGGGACATGTCTCCGGCTAGGGTTTGAGGCGAACTCGAAATACCTCGTTTAGAGAGAGAGAGAGAGAAAAAAGAAGAAGATTGTGTTTGTTGTACCAACGGCGAAACGCGAGCTTGGCAAGTTCCGACAGTGACGCAATACCACAAGAACGACAAAATAATAGCAACTATATACACACTAACACACAGCATGTTTTCCGCATAAATGAAAGGAGTCCTTGCACGCTATATTTCTGCGTTGCGGTGGACACGATCAAATGCGGCATTACACTTCGTCTAGAGCCAATTTAACCTAATCAGTAAGACAAGCGCGGTATGATATTAAACCTCGGTACTTCAACTGAACTTGCATATCGCTTGCGGTCACAAAGTTTTTCATTGCACGTGAAAAACGGCTAAATCCTAGTGCAAAAGTAAACCACTTTGTCCCCGACGTATGTATAGCTTGTACAGCGGGCTTGCTAAGTAGCGCCACTCCTCGAAAAAAAAAAGAATAAATAAAAAAAATGTGACAACATTTTCTCGACACGCGCCCACGGTTCTTGGACGAAAACAGTATTATAGCCTGGCACACTCATCGCCAACTCTGACGCAATGAACTATGAAGGTGTGTTTCTTAAGCACCAGCAGTCGTCCTAGGGAATCCCCGAAGAGCGTTATTGAAGCGCAGTGTCTTCTAAAGTCGGGGGCTTGCGCTGTGATTCATTCAGAATTAGAGTTTCTGTATATGGTTCCCTATTAGAGAGCCATACACAGAAATGTGGCTCCTTAAGGGAGCCTTATTTCCTCCCTAAGGCTCCCTAAGCAGCATGTGGCTTCCTCTTAGGGAGCCATGTGCAAGATTGCATTTTAGGGAGGAGCCTAAATGGAAGCGTACATTTAGGCTCCTTACTCGGAACGAGTGAAGCGCAGTGTAGAACAGTGAAGCAAGCGCCTCGGAAGGCCGTGGATATTTGCAAGTGTGACAAGAAAAGAAATCACAAAGGAGGACCTAGCTGTGCGATAACAGAAAAGGCAGTGCCTTGCTATTTGAAGCCTGCGTTGGTTGCCTAGAGACAAAGAAAACATACCGTAGCAAATGTCCGCAACAGGACGATGTCTCCTGCAGCGAAAATCGGGAGACAACTCGGCACATCCTAACAGAATGCGAAGGCGTTCACCCGCTCGGCGAGACCCCTACAAGAAGTCCACTGCGATCCAGAGCGGACGTACGGCAGCATTAAGATGTCAGCAGTCGAGGGCAGCAAGGGACGTTTAGAACAGTGGCCGAAGAAAAAGGAAAGGAAGAGGTTCATGTGACCGGACCATTTACGCGTATAGGTAACTAGCTGTCCATGGTATACAGGGTGTTTCAGCGAACACTTTCAAGAAATCTTTAGAAGTTGCCTGTGGCAGATATCACAATTCTAGTTCATGAGTTGTTCTACTCGAAGAGGCGGAAAATAGTTGCAAAAAAATTCAGATGCAAAGTAGACTAATTAATAAAAAAAAAACGCTATTCAAGTTTTTTAACTAATGATATTATGGCCCATATAACAATTTACAAATTCTAGCCGTGGAGTTCACAAGGCGGATCCACTTGGAACGAATTTTCAGGATGACACCAGTTTCGCGATATGAATTCCCGAACTTTGCGGAGACATGCATTGGCGTTCCAGTTAATTTGTTAACAAAACGTCGTTTCATGCACTGACGCACACAAGTAACTGGAACGCCAATGCATTTCTCCGCAAAGTTCGGGAATTTATACCTCGAAACTGGTGTCATCTCGAAAATTCGTTCCAAGTGTATCCGCCTTGCGAACTCCACGGCTAGAATTTGTAAATTGCAATATGTGCCATAATGTCATCATTAAAAAAACTTAACTAGTGTATTTTTTTATGAATTAGTCGACTTTGCATCTCATCTTTTTTGCAAGTATTGTTCGCTTCTTCGAGTAGACCAGCTCATGAACTATAATTGTGATATTTGCCACGGGCAACTTCTAAAGATTTTTTGAAAATGTTCGCTGAAGCACCCTGTAGATGCAGATGTTAAAGATTAAATTATGGGATTTTACGTGCCAAAACCACGATCTGATTGTGAGGCACGCCGTAGGGGGGCACTCCGGAAATTTGAACCGCGGCACAAACATGAAGCTGGACAAGAGGTCCACCACGTGGCATTTTACTAGCGTACGCGGTTCCTAGTCTTTTCGTTAGTATTGAAATGCAGTATACTTTTTATTATTTTAAGTTTTTCCTGACTTGCAATGTGTAGATAAGCCTTCGCTTGTAGTGAGCAGAAAAGTGGCGCTGCTTTCGCTTTCATTTTGGATGAGTTAGCTTGGCTCGTCTATCGACAGAACAGCGACGACGGGGGCCAGCCAGTCATGACGTATGAGTGTACTTGGGGGAAAACGCGGAACAAATATAAGAAATGTCTTTACAACAACGCGAACTTATTGCACCAGCTCGTTATTGTCAAAATTGGTTGACAAGGTCAAAATTAAGGTGGTTATACACAGTTACACTCACTCCTGTGAAAGCAGAGCGATGGGCGGCTTTCACAATTTGCGAGGCGGGCTATCGACATAGCTCTAACTTCTCAGAGGGACTCTTACTTGTTTAGAGGCAGCTCAGATCGAAAAATTCTGCTTACTAAATAAATATCCACGCGCTTTTGGGAGTAACCGCTGCAGATTTAAACGCCACCGAGGGTGAGCTTTGCGTTGCGTTGTAATTAACTGGGCCCTTACAAATGGGTGGTCGGCCTCTTGAAAGGTTTAAACAGCACACCAGAAAGCTTTAAAGACCAAGCTTGGCGTCATGTGCTACCGCGCCGTTTCAAAGGATGTCCTCACATCATCATCATCGTCATCATCATCATCGTGGCCTTGGAGTTAAGGAAAAGGCCGTGGAAGAGCTTTGAGCCAAGGCCCGTTAGTGAGTATACCAGGGTCTGTCTTCAACCTTAATTTCAATCGTGGTTTGAATGTACGCTTGAGGGGTCCACGACAGAGCACAAACAGTAGTACCCAAAGCATCACTATTTTGTGCTGTTCATCGTTTAACGTTGCAGGTTCGAAGCGATTGAAGAAATACAGGGTGCGCACCGTATGCACTCCTTGTTTTTTTTTCTGACCTCGCGTTTTATTGACGTGTACAATGATCCGATCACTACGTGCACACCGCCGATGTCTATAAGCGAATAGAGACGACCTTTCGTACAGCATTGAAGCGAGAAAAGAAAGAAGACGTATGAAAGAGAAACGATGCTACAAGTATAGACATTTCCTTAGAAAATCGCCGTCTTGTGGTTTGAGAGCTGGGGTATTGAAGGAAACGATGCTGAGGAAAAAAGAATAATCGTAAACATGACGTTCACAGCAGCTTCGCATCGTCTTTCTCGATTCTACCGTTCCTTGCTTTCGTCTACAACGCCGGAAGAACGAACGACCGGCGACCGTTATAAGAAGTGCCGCACGCCATCCCATGTCGATCGTATACACATGCGTGGTGGCGCACCACAATCCCGCTCGCGGCGCAGGATGGGAATCGCTCTCTTTTATAGAACCCAGAGTTCACTAAGCAACGCCGCCGACGAACATCTTCCTTCAAAAATTATTGCTTATTCTTCCGCGTTTCGCTGGCGCGGCTCTGTGGCTGAGCTCGGCACTAACCGCGCGCGAGAGGTTACGAGACTCATCCGAGAGGGACGCCGTCAGTCGCCGACCGGCTAGCGCTGGGTGCTGCGCTCCTGGCGAGTCTCACGTTTTCTCGATCAGCGAGCGGCCGCGTCCTGGAAGCGTCGGCGGCGACGACAAGGTCGCCGTCTGTGGCTTTTGCGCGCGCGCCGAGATGGACGTCGACACAAAAGGGCCGGACGGGACGGTTTCGTCTGGGACGTGACCGACGGCGCGGCCGAGTTCGTCTGCGCTGGCCGGTCCCGTTACGTCCGGGTTTTCGAAACTTCCTGCGCGGGGCAGGCCCCCCGAGTCTTCTCATTCTTCTTTCCGTCACCTTTAGTTCTTTTTTGTTTTTTTTTATTTCGGTGGCGTAGGCAGCGGCGACGACAGCATTCAGACGAGGAGCGTGGTGTGACGTCACGTAGATGCTGGCTGGAGTATAGAAGGCGAACTCTTCCGGCCTCCTGGTATAATGACCACTGGGAAAAATGTTCTCGGCAACCTTAGCGTTATACTTGCCGATGCAGCAAAATCGGAACGCACGAAGCGTGTTTTTTTTTGTTTCCTTTCCCGATATACCGCGTTCTTTCTTTTTTACATCTTTGTTTTCGCATAGTCACTGACGCTTGTGCAAAACATAGCAACCCTAATTTTTATTATAACCCCATTTAAAAGCTTTGACGAAATGTTTGCAGGCAGGCATATTTCGGTTTCCGTCACCGCCACACGTTTGTTGCGCTATATCGCGGGAAAATGTAATGTTGCAATGAACATATAAAAACTATAATATCGGCATATAGTTGGTGATTACACGATAGAAAAAAAAGGAAAGCTAAATACACTCTAACTTTCAGCTTTTACAATTTTATGCGAATGTTCCTTTCTTGCGGAACATCGGTATTTTACAGTAGCAAAAGTAGTATAGACCTGTGCCCGCACTAGGCTCGATGACCTGGCTGGTTTCCCTTTCTGGATTCCCTGGTTGACCAGGGACTACAAGTGACGGGGACTGCACTATAGAGACGAGAGCCGGTGGTTGTCCGGTGAAGAGCTCGAAAGACGTTGGAAAAGCGGAAAGAGGAGTTTTCCACTACAAGTATGACGGGGCGGTCTGCGCATGCAGATCGACTGACAACGCGGTAGTCTTTGTATTCTCAAAGCATCTCAACCCACGAGCCTATTGCTTCCGCATAACGCTTCTCACGACGCTCCAACAAGGAAGCCGACATTCCTCGATCACATTTGATCAAAAATTGCAACGAGGGCATGCATGGGGGGGGGGGGGGGGAGGTGAGGGGATATAAGCTATCGCCGAAGGCTTAGAAGCAAAAAGTGGTGGTGGCAGCAATGGTCCTAACATGGCTGTCGTGAAATGATGGCTCCTTCACTGCGATCTTCTCCGGGGGAACCGATGCCACCATGAGGCACATATCTTCTTTTGGCGAGACGTCGCATGTCGCCATGTCCGGGACGAACCCGCCTCGAGTTCGTCCCGGAAGCGTGGATAGGAAACCTTACGTTCACTACATTTTAGTGGGAAGGTGCGTTAGAGTGCAAAAAGGGGCTGCACTAGGAATGCTTTGTAGCCGACCATGGCTAGCGAAGCGCCCACTGCCGCACAGGTAACACGATGAAAGAACGAATTATGGCAAGCACCGTTATGACTTTTTGTATTCTTCTTCCGCACGGGGGGGGGGGGGGGATGGCTACGGAATAATTTTGATCACCTTGAATTGTTCACCGCGCACTTAAATCTGCGTACGAATCTAAGTACACGAGCGTTTTCGCATTTCGGCCTCATCGAAGTGTAGCCGGGATAGAACCTAGAGCTCCTGGAGTTCCTGACACTCGGAGCGACCTGGAGCTCGGCGAAGCAACGCCCTCGTGACGCAACGCTCGCACTTTGGCGATGATGAACGTGTCGGGTTCTATATCTGTCCGATAAACGGCGTCTTTTTCTTCCATCTTTTATTTTTATTTATACTATAGGCGTGGCAACGTGATAATGATAGTTACGATAGAGCCGCTGCGACAACGCCGACAGCTACGCCGATATGCGGCTGCGAGGACTCTCAATATTCTTAGTAGCCACCGCTGTAAAACGAGGTAGCATATGCCTTAATATATACGCTGTCAAAGCTTTTTTTTTTTACACCCTTTTGGGCTTATCGTGTTCACTGGTCATCTATGTTTGGTGCATACCCTTTGACTGACGTTGGGCTCCCGGAACAATCGGGCCACAAGCGGCAACAAAGCGCCTATCAGCGTGACGTATACCGTTCCTGACAGGACAGTAGCGAGCTCGAAGTGTTAAATGAAGCAAGGATGCATTTCTTTTTCTTCTTCTTCGAGTGCAGGCCATGGCGGTACGGCGGGAAGCCGTATTTTACGGTTTGAGCTCGTCGATTCTGTATTCGTCTGTGAAGTATGCCGTATGTCTGTGTATATCTGTGAAGATCTGTGTCTGCGAAAGTATGCCGAACAGCTAGCTGCTCGTTTGAGATTGTCGGTGCGGTTTCTGCTCCGGCAGCTGGTGGGCGGGAAATCTGTTTCGAACGCCGGAAATCGATGCGTCGTCAACACGTGTCCGGTCACAAGAGAACGTGCTCGTTTACCCGACGAAAATGGCCGTGCCTTTTAATGCGGGCGGTGCGCCATCGAGCGCTCGAGTAACGTACTACACGTGTGCCTGATTCAAAGCGAATTGTTCGTGTCGCCTTGTTAGCAGACTTAGGTTATAAAGACGCACACTAGCGGCGTTAGTTGGTATCTGGTCGCACCTGGTGACAGCCTGAGTTGGTTTACAAAGCGCTGGTAAGTGTTTTCGCAAGCCATCGCGGGACTGTGCGAAATACTGCTAATCGTTTTAAGCACTATTGTGTTTGTGCCGTCACGTTTTTAAAGCGGGTACAGTCGAGTGCTTATATAATGAAAGGTCCTGTGTAACGAAGGAATAGTTCTGTCCCGGTTCTATTGAGGTGTGCGATGCGTAACCGAAGTGACTAAGTGACGTGTATAATGAATTATTTCGGAGGCCACAAGCACTTTGTTGTAAATGGCGTTCTACATAGCTTTATTCTTTCCTTTCTTTTTTTTTTTTTTGGGGGGGGGGGGCTTTCGTTAGCTTTCATGGTTGGCGGTCGGTCGGTGGTCGAAATCGGCAAGGAAAACGTTCCCTTTCTTTCTCGTTCGCTCTTTCGCTCGTTTTATTCGTTCATTCGTTCGCTCACGCTATTCGCTCAGATTTAAATCGTCCATGATTCCTGCGCAATTGTTTTCTTTTTCGTCTCTTGTTTTCTTTTTGCCTTATCTTTTATACGCTTGAGGGTAAACGAATAATTGTTTTTTTTTTTATAATGCAGTCGTTTGTTAAAAACGAGCACTTTGCGAATTGGCAAAGCTGTTTGAAACCAGAGGAACAAAATTCAGACAAAGCCTATGCCTACAACACCCATAATTCCCATGCTTGGTTGAACCGCCCGCCATGCCTGCAGCTCGCGACACTAGCGCCAGACTTCCCTCTAGTGATTTTTTTTTGCAGAAAAACTAGATACGTTACACGGTCATCCCTTCACGAGGCAGCCATGACAGCAGCAGCAGTAGTCTCTGCAGAGTACTCTCTGCTGCAAACCCCCATGCAGCTGTCATGACAGCAGCAGAGACTGCTGCTGCCATGACAGCAGAAGCAGTCTCTGCAGAGTGCTCTCTGCTGCAAACCCCCATGCTGCAGCAGAGACAGCTGCTGCCATGACAGCAGCAGCAGCATCCGCAGGGTGCTCTCTGCTGCAACCCCCCAGGCTGCGGTCATGACAGCAGAAGCAGTCTCTGCAGAGTGCTCTCTGCTGCAAACCCCCATGCTGCAGCAGAGACTGCTGCTCCCATGACAGCAGCAGCAGCATCCGCAGGGTGCTCTCTGCTGCAACCCCCCAGGCTGCGGTCATGACAGCAGAAGCAGTCTCTGCAGAGTGCTCTCTGCTGCAAACCCCCATGCTGCAGCAGAGACTGCTGCTGCCATGACAGCAGCAGCAGCATCCGCAGGGTGCTCTCTGCTGCAACCCCCCAGGCTGCGGTCATGACAGCAGAAGCAGTCTCTGCAGAGTGCTCTCTGCTGCAAACCCCCATGCTGCAGCAGAGACAGCTGCTGCCATGACAGCAGCAGCAGCATCCGCAGGGTGCTCTCTGCTGCAACCCCCCAGGCTGCGGTCATGACAGCAGAAGCAGTCTCTGCAGAGTGCTCTCTGCTGCAAACCCCCATGCTGCAGCAGAGACTGCTGCTCCCATGACAGCAGCAGCAGCATCCGCAGGGTGCTCTCTGCTGCAACCCCCCAGGCTGCGGTCATGACAGCAGAAGCAGTCTCTGCAGAGTGCTCTCTGCTGCAAACCCCCATGCTGCAGCAGAGACTGCTGCTGCCATGACAGCAGCAGCAGCATCCGCAGGGTGCTCTCTGCTGCAACCCCCCAGGCTGCGGTCATGACAGCAGAAGCAGTCTCTGCAGAGTGCTCTCTGCTGCAAACCCCCATGCTGCAGCAGAGACTGCTGCTGCCATGACAGCAGCAGCAGCATCCGCAGGGTGCTCTCTGCTGCAACCCCCCAGGCTGCGGTCATGACAGCAGAAGCAGTCTCTGCAGAGTGCTCTCTGCTGCAAACCCCCATGCTGCAGCAGAGACTGCTGCTGCCATGACAGCAGCAGCAGCATCCGCAGGGTGCTCTCTGCTGCAACCCCCCAGGCTGCGGTCATGACAGCAGAAGCAGTCTCTGCAGAGTGCTCTCTGCTGCAAACCCCCATGCTGCAGCAGAGACTGCTGCTGCCATGACAGCAGCAGCAGCATCCGCAGGGTGCTCTCTGCTGCAACCCCCCAGGCTGCGGTCATGACAGCAGAAGCAGTCTCTGCAGAGTGCTCTCTGCTGCAAACCCCCATGCTGCAGCAGAGACTGCTGCTGCCATGACAGCAGCAGCAGCATCCGCAGGGTGCTCTCTGCTGCAACCCCCCAGGCTGCGGTCATGACAGTAGCAGCAGCATCCGCAGGGTGCTCTCTGCTGCAACCCCCCAGGCTGCGGTCATGACAGCAGAAGCAGTCTCTGCAGAGTGCTCTCTGCTGCAAACCCCCATGCTGCAGCAGAGACTGCTGCTGCCATGACAGCAGCAGCAGCATCCGCAGGGTGCTCTCTGCTGCAACCCCCCAGGCTGCGGTCATGACAGCAGAAGCAGTCTCTGCAGAGTGCTCTCTGCTGCAAACCCCCATGCTGCAGCAGAGACTGCTGCTGCCATGACAGCAGCAGCAGTCTCCGCAGGGTGCTCTCTGCTGCAACCCCCCAGGCTGCTGTCATGACAGCAGCAGAAGTCTCTGCAGAGTGCTCTCTGCTGCAAACCCCCATGCTGCAGCAGAGACTGCTGCTGCCATGACAGCAGCAGCAGTCTCCGCAGGGTGCTCTCTGCAGCAACGCCCCTCCCCCCCCCCCATATTTGCTGCGCTCCCCCGGCGATTCGGCGCGGTACCCGATGGCCTGTTCACAGTGGCCGTGGCCCACGGTCGTGAGGTGCGTTGATGAGGGGAGGCAAGAGGAAAACCGGTCCATTGATGCTCGGCGTTTCTCTCGTGTTCTCGCTCCCCCCTCCTTCTCGCCGTGACGACGGGGGCTCCTTCCTTGTTTCGTGGCAAAGGCGTGGCCCACGGCGTGAGGTCCACGCCGAGGCGCATGCCGCTTGCCTCTGCTTGCCACTTCGCCGCGGTTTCAGATCGGTGCAGCGTCACGAAAAGTGCAAGTTCGACCCCGAGCTATACCGACACGTGTATGTGCAGTCTTGTACATTTACCCCGCATTGTCTGCAGGAAGCTTAGATACAATTAAAGGAAGGAGCTGAAGGAGAACACCGAATTAGCTTAGTCGGGTAATGTGGCCCGCTTACCACCAACGCTGGCGTGTAATCGTTATCGCGTTCACATGTCGCTGTTTCCGGCATGCTTCCAGCGTATACGACAGCATCCTCTCTGCAGATTGAAAAAAATTCTGATAAAAAATATGTTTCCTCTGCGTTTTCCGTGTTATCACTGTATGGTTGGACACCTTGAACGGTAACGTTTCCGGTGTACTTGAAAAAGATTTTAACAACTGGTTACATAAAAATTGGTTGTCAGTCCCTTTAATTTCACTCGGAAATGCTATAACGTAAGCACGTCTGTTTGACGATCCGGCGTTCATGTTATTCTTTCGTGTTCGGGCTGTTGTATCGCAGTGAACGTGACCGCAGCTTGGTAATTTCAGTTTGCGGCTCCTTTGGAATACAATGTAGTCCATCTTTGCTGATAAGAAATTAACAAAGCCCGAGCAGACATTTCCAAAAAGCCATGACGTCACAGCGAGATCGCGCGGGAACATTGCAAAGCAGCGCCACGGTCTGTCCATCGCAATTTTGCGTCGTTTCTGGCTCACCGTGCTTTTTTCTCACGGCAAGAGTCAGAGAGAGTGATAGTAAAGAAAGGAAAGGCAGGGAGGTCAGCCAGACGAGCGTCCGGTTTGCTACCCTACACTGGGGGAAGGGAAAGGGGGAACAGAAAGAGGAAAGTGGGATAGAGGGAACACTTTGTGTGCACGCAGCAAAGCGCATGGGAATCGGCAAGAGTGAATTTCGTGATATTGTAGGAGGGTAATTTACTAATGCAGCTGAACCTCTCTTTTTCTTTCGTCTCGCTTTAAAGTACAGAACGTGACGTCACGATGGTGTAGCGCTGCGTCACGTGCTATGCAGAAGTGAGGAAAAACATTTGACAAACACTATTGGACCTAATTTTCTTCGCTTCAGGCGAAATTGATTGACACGGCCGAGATTTTAAAAAAACATTGCTTTGCAATGGTTGTTGCTCGAAGGAGGTGAACTGCGATAATAACAGTTGTGTCTGTGTGGGTTATTAACTTATTTGTTTGTTTTTGCTGTACCATACCCGTTTGTTTTCAAGCTTGCAGGTTTGGTGCACGTTGCCCTTGAGGTGTTTTGCTCAAGTCTTTATCTGTCTGACAATTTTCGCTCTGTTTAAGCTTTTACTTACGTCAATATTTAATCGTTTTATTATAAATTCATAATTCACTCTAATCTTCTCTAATGGTGCCCTGGAGTACAATGTCGCTCAACCAGAAGGAAACCACTTTATTCGCGCCTGTACAACTTGCCGAAAGGTCCTAAGAAGTTGAAACAAACCAGCACTTGCGTCTCTCCTGTCAGTCAGCTGGCGCGTTGTATGTTATCATTGCCAAAGCCGTACGCTGTATGCGGGCTGTGACAGCAACTTAGTAGCTCGCGTGCTGGAATGTCATCTACTGGCCAATCGCGTTACCGAGCGATCTCTTTGAAAGTTGTTTAAGACAGTTCACAGTAAGTCTGCAGATGTACCTGGATGTGTGCGCACCCAGCGAGCTAATATGGCTTGATATATCACACTTTTCGTCGACTATTCTCTTTTAAAATGTTGAACAGAGCCCGTTAGGAAGTTTGTGAACCGCAAGAACACGAGAGGAAATTAACCTGGCGACGACATTTGTCAACGTGTAGGTTATGGGTAATATATTGTGTGCTGTCATTATATTGTTCTGCTTATGAGACAGCGGAACGATATACGATTTCAGAATGGCGTTTGCCTGAGCTCTTCGGTAGCACATAGCACAAAGGGTTTTCGTCGGAACGCGCTGACACGGACAGAAAGTATCGACGGCAAGAGTTGGTCGCCGTCCAGCGTGTGTCGTCGACCTTTTCTGTCCGTGTCAGCACGTTCTGCTGGAAACCATTTGTACAATGTGATTTCGCTGCGAATGCTGCGTGCACGCGCCGTTCCGGAGCGCTTAAAAGGCTGTGAAGTTGTCGAAAGACCAAGATAGAATTTTTTTTTTGCACTGACAGTTTTTTTTTCTATAGGATATGATAGGAATAACTTTGTTAAATGCCGGCAACCGACGGTTGGCCAGGCGTCGACCCCGGGTTATGCCCTACTCTGCACTACCCCAGTTCGGCCTGTTTGGGGCTTTTTCTATATTTCTCTGCATAAGGATAATAAAAAAAAAACATATATATATTAGTTGATAGAGACGAGGAAACAAGAGAACGGGAAGGTTGAGCGCTTGCAGAAGAACTTTTTAAATTCCAGATAGCCTGCAAGCGTTTCTCTAGTGCAGTGATCTATAAGGTCTGCAATGCCTTTGCACTTTCTAGTGTGTACAGTTCGAAGAATCTAGTATATCGAATGTCTACAGCCCATACAGGCACATACTTTGTAGGCTTTGTGTTGTCAGCCCAGATATACTAATGGGATCAAAGATAATCCTTAGATTTTCTTACATTACACTTCTGATATTATGTCGCCCGTGATGCGTGTACAATATTAGATCACCCAAAAGGCAAACATCTGCAGGAATCGTGTAACCAATAAGACGCCAAGGCTGAAGACTGGGCATGTTGGTATAGCATATTAGAGGTTGGATTGCGCAAAATTTCGACGAGACACACGGAAGAAAGAAAGAGACTGTGTGTTTCTCTTCTGTGTGTCTCGTTAAAATGTTGCACCCCAATCCAACCTCTACTATAAGACGCCAAATGACAGCCACGTACTCTGTGACAGGCAGGACGACAGAAATGTGCAGGAAGGTAGAGTACACTATAAGGCGCCCGTGGACCGACGTAGATGCAAACGCACCTGCTTCCGAGGATACGTTGTCAAAAGTCGGAGCAGTCTCGTGTGTTCAGCAGCTACAGCACAGACCCCACTGCAGTTATAGCTTCCCCACTGCTGCACACAATTAGCGAGGACGAACGCGTAGCTCGCGCCCTCGCCGTCGACGGAGTGGGCACGCGTGGGGCTGGCCGAATACGAAAACAACCGTTCGCTGCCTCGCTGCCCACACGACGTCGTCCAAGCAGCTCGTCGGGCAAGGACCGAAGAGCTAATGGTATACACTACCTGGCAATACACGCGGGAAAGAAGAAGAAGGAAGCGCGTTTGGTATTTTTTGATTTATCGCCGTATTTTCGCATCGTGGCCCGATTATTAGGTTTGCCCGCGGCCCCCGGGCGGGAGCCGCAATGCTTTCTGACATCGTGTGTCGTGGTGGAGCGTGTCTTCCAGGTGTTCCGCTTCGTTCACAAACCTTCACTGCTACATCCATTCGATACTACTACTGCCACTTACTCCACTGAATACTGACTGTTAAACTACCGTTGCTTTACACTGTCGGCAGTACTGTCTATTAAAATCAGACCATTACCCGCTATTTAATTCACTGACTACTGTTGAATTACGTTGAGGTGGTCTTTACGATCGCAAACGACATCCAAGAAGGGTGGTTGACTTCTACTCTCGTCGACTCAACTGCCTATTGTTGATTTTACTGACTGCTAGTGAGTACTGACTGCCAGCACAATTAGCACTAGTGTCCATTGACTACTTGCTACTAATGATCGCTGTTGAACTACATCTTTAAAGCATTGGCGATCACAACCTACACCCGAAGACGTTGCTGACTATAACATCCGTTGATTACTATTTCTATTGACTGTACTCAAGAGCATTGATTCTTTTGAATACTATTGTGCACTGACTATTGACACTGCAGTCCATTGAGTGCTCACTAATACTGAGTGTTATTGAAATACATATACGAAGCGTCCACGATCGCAAAGCTACACATAAAAATGTTGTTGGCTGCTACATCCACTGGCTACTAATAATCGCTCCATAGGTCGCCTACTTCTTACTATGAGCTACTATTCCGTCCATTGATTACTGTACAGTTATATGCGCGAGACATCGATGATGACACAACATCCAAGGAGGCCATTGACCGCGTTCGACTCGACTTTCCCTCGCTAATTCTCTCGCTCCACAGAAACCGACGACCGCGTAGCGTGTATAACCGCGTATCGGTGACAATGGCGCGAAAAAAAGAAACTGGCTTTTGAGACGGCCGCCCTTCTGCAGTTTGTCGAGCGGTGCCGAAGCGGTTTGCTCGCCCCCGATGTTTGTGAGCGAATGCCGCGGGCGCTGCGGGACCTCGCGTTCCCCGGCTTCCAAGCCGCCCCCCGTCGCACTGCAACTGAACTTGTGAAACGACACTATAGTACAGCGTTGCAGCCAAGCAGGCAGGCAGGCGGGCAGGACGGTTGGCCGACGCCTTTACTGCTCCGACTCGCCGATATATACGTAGACGATCGCGAAGGCAGACAAAAAAGACGCGATAAATCGGGAGGCGCCGCATAATCGCGCCTCGGAGATTCGGGCCAGAGATAACGCGGCCGCGCGCAAAGCGGGCTGGTTCGGTCGGGATGCTGCTGCTGGAGCCAGCGCGCGGGCGGGCGGGCGGGCGGGCCTTAAGGACAACTCGTCGGACGCGTTTCTTTTTTTTTTTTTTTTTTTTATGTTGAGAAGGAATTGGTCATTGATGAGGGGCTTGGGATTTGGTCGCGCTTAGGCACGATACGCCGAGATCAGAAAGCGAAGCGAGGAGCGGATGGGATGCGGAGAAGGGGTGCACGAAGCGATGGGGCTCCGTCGAAGTGTCATTAAGTGTAGCGCGCGCTGGCCACGTTGCAGTGCGGTGAACTGAGTCTGCCTACCCAACCACGCCGCGCAAGAATAACGATAACGCAACCGCTGCGCCTGCCCGTGGAGTAGAACATAGCTATCCGTGTGTCTTATCTTTTTATGTGGTCGTTGCATACGTGCGGCGCCATCTTCTCTGCCGAGTCGAAGCCACTGTTATGTGCGAATCGGTGGCTTCCTCTGCGAAAGACCGCGAGGTGCCCCACCTCACTCACAAATAGGATTCGATTCGAGTCAGTTCCTCGCCCGACCCAGTACGCGAATTATACGCCAGGTTGAGTCACGCATGCAGTGAGCCACTGCAACGCTTTTTGACTGAGACTGCGCACGTGTTCCTACACGAGTGCCAGAGAGTTTCCGCCTCCCAATAAACGTCTGGACAAGGGGGTTCGGGGAGACGAACGGGACAGATTTGGTGTGTTCGGCTGGACCACGATGACAGTGGATTACGAAGATGGTCGCTCTACATTGATGGCGCGTTTCGATAAGGTTTAAATGGGGAAAAAAAAAAAAAACGTCCGTGCACTGTGCATTGGGTGCACGTTAAAGAACCTTAGGGGATCGAGATTAATTCAGACTCCCCCACTATACGGCGTGCCTCATAACCTTATCGCGGTTTTGGCACGTAAAACACGACAGTTCAATTGAGATCTACATTGGTGTGCTCGGACCGCTGTTTTCACCGGAGCAGGATAAAATCTGCGACTTCGTTCTACAGCAACAGGACTAACGGAAAGGCGATCAAGTTGTCAGGAATTCGTCGTGCGAGAGAAAGCAGCCGTGCAAAACGTGGACGCCAGAAGGAAGGAAAGGGCGCAACAACTGCCACAGCCACTGATTGGTTACCTGCTTCCCAAACTGATCGAGCGATTGGGTGGTCGGTGAGTTAATGAAATCTTTCATCGATCAGCCACTTTGTGAGATAAGCTAGCGAAGCCGTCGCACTAATAAGTGAACGAATATATCTGTTTCGTTATCCGCGCTCGAGAATAACAATTATTGCGCGCAGATAATACTGACGGTGGAGACACAATTTTTATCATCCGAAGCACGTAATGACCCATTCTTCAAAGCTTTGTTATGCATCAAGTAAAAAGAAAAAAAAACAAAAAAAAAAGGCGGGGGGGGGGGGAGGTAGGTGGATCCTGTGCAATGCTCTGCAGCACGTGATCAAGCTCGGGTATTTCGAAGTGTCATCGCGACACGTGGTACGGCGCTACGCTCGACGCGAGGCGGATATTTCGCGTTTTTTCCTCCCGGCATCTTCTTGCGAGAAAAACACTTCTTTGCGGAGCATAACGGCGAAGGCTAACGAGAGGTAAGTGGTGACTAATGACGCGTCACGTGTGCACAGCCTCGCATTAAGCGGGTCAAGGTGGCCTCGCAGAGACCAAATCGTCGCTCCTCCGTATTATAATATATGCCCGCATCGTATCAGTGCAGATCGAAAGCAAACATAACGTGCTCGGCTATTCGCTTCGAGGAGCGGCGAACAAGCCCGCGGCCGCACATTTCCTTATGACGGCGTTCGACCGTGTTGACATCACCTTGAGCATCACGGTGAACCTCGGGGTTTACGGCCTGCGAATGTACTGCTCGCGAAAGTTGTTTAGTTTATATTCTTTGGCTCAATCCTACTGCGGTTTTTGTTTGTGTGCCTCTGTCCATCTGGTCTGTCTAGTCTAGTCTTGTCTAGTGGTATGCCTCTATCCGTCTGTTGCTGTCTTGTCTTGTCTGGTCTAGTCTAGACTGGTGGTATGCCTCTATCTGTCCGTTCTAGTCTTGTCTAGTCTAGTCTTGTCTAGTCTTGTCTAGTCTTGTCTGGTCTAGTCTAGTCTAATCTTGTCTGGTTTAGTCCGCTCTGTGTTGTTTTGTACTGTTATGAACGATTATGTTTGGTTTTCTACTGTTTCGCTCGGTTTTTCGCTGTGCTCTTCAGTCTTTCTTTCTTCCTCCTATTATCTCTCTCTCTCTCTCTCTCTCTCTCTCTCTCTCTCTCTCTCTCTCTCACGGAACCTGTGAGTTTTCCTTCACGTTTTCCTTAGAATCTCCACCGAGGAGCTTCTAAATGGGCAGGAGCACGTTTCGCCGAAAAGAGGATAAACGCTCCTGCAATAACAGCACGTTGTAGTGGTGATAGTTAAGCGTTGTTACGACTGTCATCTGAAGCTCGTAACGACTTCTGGGCGTCGTTGGAATGCAGAAAGTCGCGCAAACGCCCGTGTTGTCGGAGGCAGCATTCGCACAGCCAAACAACCTTGCGAATGTTTCGCTACAAGGAGACGCCGCCCTTGCCTCCCACTTTTATTACGACTCGTATGAAGTGGCGACGTCACCCAATCGCCGCAGGCGGCCACCTCCATGACGTCTTGAGCGGCTCGACGATGATCGTCTAGTCCTGTCAATTTGGTTGCGTTAGGTTGACACAGGTTACGTTCGACGATGTGCGTTAGTTTCGGCCATCCAAGAGCCCAGGGCAGCTATGTTCCTGTAAGAAAGGCTGGGCATGGTGTAGGATAGTTGGAAGGGTATCGTAAAGTACGTTAAATTAAGCAGCACTAAACCACCTAACTGCTACTGCATGTTCTGAAGTATTAGCGCCCGCGCTGACGCCATTGAGTCCTGGAAGCAGCAGAGGCCAGCTTGGAAGCCGATGAAGGCTGGGCACGTTGCATAACTGTGAGAATTCTGATATACGAATTCACCGGTCATACTGCTTCCGAGTAATTGGCCTAGATAAACGTACTCCTGTACAGGAATACGTTCATCTAGGTCAGTTACTCACAGGGGATCCTTAACATGAGGAGGAAATTTACAGAAGAATAAAGATGGTTTGGAGTGCATAAGGCAGGCATTCCCAAAATTAACTGGGGCTTACCACTGTCGTTGAAAAATGTAGAATCATTGTATTCTACCGGAGCTAACTTATGGGGCAGAAATTTGGAAGTTAACAAAGAAGACAAGTTAAGGACCGCGCAAAGAGCGATGGAACGAAAAGTATTAGGCTGAACGTTAAGATACAGGAAGAGAGCGGTGGGGATCAGAGCAAACGGAGATAGCGCATATAGCTGGTCAGGCCGTGTAATCAGTAGGGTAGATAACCGATGGACCGTTGCAGTTACAGAATGGGTGCCAAGGAAAGGGGAGCGCATTCGAGGACTTCAGAAAACTAGATGGGATGATGAAATTGGGAATTTTGCAGGTGCAAGTTGGTACCAGTTAGCGCAAGAAGACAGGGGTAATTAGAGGTCGCAGGGAGATGCATTCATGCTGGGCAGTGGACATAAAAATAGGCTGCTGCTGCTGCTGCTGCTGAAGAAGATGATGATGATTACTTGATTAAAATTGTCCCGCCCTTGCGCATAACCGATGATTGCTAGTTCTACAAATCTAGGCATAATGTCTGCGAACGTTATAACCGCCCCCAACACGACAGAACGCGAATCGAACGTGGTACCTTAAGTCTACATCATTACTCTGCTGAGCTCGAGGTCCCGGGTTCGATCCCGGCCACGGCGGCCGCGTTTCGATGGGAGCGAAATGCAAAAAAAAAAAAAAGAACACTCACCTATTTAGATTCAGGTGCGCGTTGAAGTACCCCGGGTTGTCAAAATTAATCCACTGCGGCGTACCTCATAATGATATCTTGGTTTTGGCACGTAAAACGTTGTCATTCATTTAAAAATAAAAGAAGAAAAGAAACCGAGCCGAGTTCTGTTCCTGCGCATGCGCAGTGTCACTTATCCTACTCTTCGGGAGGGGGGGGGGGGGGGAGGGGTTACCCCGAAAGCCGCTCGGCTTGACTATTCCTAAAGCTATCCAGTGACTCATCTGTATATACGAGCCGCCGCGACGTCACGCCTTTGGGCGTCGGACGCGCCGAGTAAAGGCGGCCCCGCGTAACTAACGTGGTGCAAGAAATGTCGATGATCCACTGTCACGCATACGCGCAGTTGGGCGAGCCTCGGAAACAAAACAAAAGACATGCAAACTGAGAAACAAAAAAAGAAGACAGCTGCGAAGATCGATTCGGTCGTCGTCGGAGCCTCGCAGGCGCATAGCCGTCGGCACATCCGCGCACCGCGGCGTGCGTAAGGCCTTCATCGCAGTAAAGTTGCCGCACCGCTGCCTCCTCTTCGCTTCCTCCTTTCTTCCTTTCTGTCTTTCTTTCTTTCTCGCCTTGTCTTCGGCTCCTTGGCGGCGCTCCTCTCCGTGTGCTTAATGGTGCGGCTCCCGCGTCTTATACGACGCGGCGACGCGAAACGTCGCGGAGCGCCTCCAGGGGTACGTGTACCGCATTCGTCCACGAATACGGCCCTCGTCCTTCTCTAATAAACTGATCTCACGCGACGGGGATGCAACCGCTTGGGATTGAAGCCGATTGGATTGAACGCTTTAGATTGGAAGAAACCAGGTCGGACCGGCGTCGTTGCCTCACTCGCACGACGGTGTAAATCTGTATTAATTTTTTTTTCTGCTCGCGAAAATCTTTAACCTTGCAGTAGAGCGACAAGTTGGGCCAGTTGCTGGAAGTTCATCTTGTAATATCTGCGCGCGTCCTGTCCTTTTCTACTTCTGTTGTCCGTGTGTGTTAGCGCAGTGACCGCAGTATTACATGATGATCTTTAACCTTGTGTCGAAGGAAAGTAGGATAACTTGGGTACGTAGGGAGTTCTATGTACGTAAAAGTTCTGTCGTCGCCACAATTGCTCCGTCTTTATGACAATTCTTGACGAACTGTGTGATCAGCGTCCGCGAGGAATGCCGATGCAACAACGAAGGCTCCGTTTCAAAGTGGAAGCGACTAGATATATTACACACACACACACACACACACACACACACACACACACACACACACACACACACACACACACACACACACACACACACACACACACACACACACACACACACACACACACACACACACACACACACACACACACACACACACACACACACACACACACACACACACACACACACACACACACACACACACACACACACACACACACACACACACACACACAAGCGCGCGCGCGCACGCACTGATAACAGTAGCCAAAAATTTGCATGTTTCCGACATTGCATATGTTTATACGAAAATGTCTTTATGCGTAACGACCTCTGTTCTCCGTTGGTTATGTAACAATACAGGGTGTCCCGGCTAACGTTACCCGCCGTGGTTGCTCAGTGGCTATGGTGTTGGGCTGCAGGGCACGAGGCCGCGGGATCGAATCCCGGCCGCGGCGGCCGCATTTCGATGGGGGCCGAAATGCGAAAACACCCTTGTATGTCGATTCAGGCGCACGTTAAAGAACCCCAGGTGGTCGAAATTTCCGGAGTCCTCCACTACTGCATGCTTCATAATCAGAAAGTGGTTTTGGCACGTTGAAACCCATAATCTAATCAGCTAACGTCACCCAAGCTCTTCAAGAAAAGAAAGTGCTAAAAATGTGGTGCGAGGTACAATTGTAAGATCTACGGTGTTCGGTAGGTCTTATACCGGTAGGTCTTACAAGACGTAATACCGTAGGTCTCGTAATTGCATCTTGCCCGGTGTTTTCGTAATCTGATCTTTCGTTGAACATCTTGCTTAATGTTGGTTGAGACACACGATATGTAGCATGCAGTGCATGAACTGTGAACATTTCTGTAAACACTAGGCATGTTGATAGTGTGCAGCTGCTGGGACCCCATTGTCCTAGTAGTATCGGTTCCTCATCGTTAGGCCGCAACGTTCGCATTGCCATTTGTTGAAATATCTTTTTTTCGATATACAAGTACTAAGCAGTTCGTGACATCATAAAATCTGCTTGGCTGAGTAAAAGTTGGATGCGGTCTGAAATTATCTGCTCTACTGGGAGTGGCGCCGCTGGCCGAGGCAACCAAGACGCAGAGCCAGGTAACTGACCTGCGTCAACTGTGCGGGGCAAGTATTTATATATACATGTGCCGAAAGGAACTGTCGCGGTGAACAATCGTTTAAGTTTCCTACAAGAATTACTAGTGGTAACTCAGATGGCAGTACCCACAGAAGCTGCAAGTGGGGTGGTTCGCATTCACGTAGCAGTGGCCGCCATCTTGGCATACTAGGTAGTCGCGAAGCTGCGTGTACAAGGAACGTCACACCACGACAGGCACGTCTTGCGCGGAGCGACAAATTGATAGCAGCGACGATCGGGTTAAAGGAACAGCCACCGTCAAAAGGGCAAAACGATGTACGTGTGAAAACATGATGCACACACGTCATCGACGCCGTCATGTTCGGGTGCTACCATGGTGCGAAGCTCCGTCCGTGACGTCATGTGTAAACTACCTACATTCTATGGCTTGTCTAGGGATTATAGTGACTATGACTGCTGGTCAGGCCATAGTCACTAGTCAGCGACTGGTCATAGTCATAGTCAGATAGCATGTAGTCATAGTCAGGCCACCATCAGTCATGATGGTGGTCGGTGCAGTGCTTTATTTCTGTAGCAACAAACATTTGGCAGAAGGTGTACTGTTGCTCTAAGGAAGTGAAGGCCAAAGTTTCGTTTCTTGAATTTCGCGCGGAAAGCTCAGCGTGGGTACGTCCGAGAGAGGTCGCGAATTAAAAGAAAAAGAGACTGAGAGAGAAAGGAGAAAAAAAGACCATCTTTGGGCCGTTTTTGTGCAGGAAATCTTTTCAAAACTTGTTAAAAATTTAGTCCTTGATTCGAGTAGAACGCAACGTAATCCTTCTTTGCTCGTAAAAATTGTATTTAGAACGGAGTAGGCACTGTCAGAAGCCATATGACGTCATGGTCAGAGAGTGCAGCAACTTGAGAGCGTACTCACCCGTCTTCCGTCTTTTGAATCTCTTCTGATTTGCCTAACCTCCTAATGGTCGTTCTGCGATTGTAGAGGTGTGTCTTACTAACACAAGCTTACCCATGAGTTCCCTCTTATGCCGTGGTGTCCTGGTACCCGGCGTCATCGAGAAGGGCATTAGGGTCGCGATAACGTCGAACTATTACATTCTGAGTTTATTCCAAATTCGTGATTAGCCCTCCGTTATTGGCGAAAAAATTTGCAGGCTCCTCACATTTTTCCTGTTTGTCAAGCGGCGACAGGCAAAATAAGCGTGGCATGAAAAATTCTTACCAATCACGGAGGGCCAATGGGGTATTTGAAATAAAACCCAAGATGGAATAGTTTTACTTTGTCGACTATCGCTCATTTACCATCGAGTGGCAGTGCCCTTAACTCCGCGCTCCTGCGAAATAAGAGTAAAAAAAAAAACTATGCTCTGTTGACAAGTACCACGAACACAAAAGAATCAAGTGCGAACTAGACAGGCGCGTGAGAAGATACACATGAATACACACAGAAAATTTGCTGTGTCCATCTGCTTTCTGTCAGAGCCCGCCTTGGTCGCGCTCTTTTGTTTTTCCTTGTCGAATACCAACGTGTCCAGACTGCCACCCTTGTAAGTGTGCACGCGCGCAAACAGACACACACACACACACACACACACACACACACACACACACACACACACACACACACACACACACACACACACACACACACACACACACACACACACACACACACACACACACACACACACACACACACACACACACACACACACACACACACACACACACACACACACACACACACACACACACACACACACACACACACACACACACACACACACACACACACACACACACACACACACACTCGCGCGCGGTGTGTGTTAATGTTGGAGCTCACGTCTGCGCTTACGTCCAACACCTGACGCAGCTGGCTGCCTTGGACTGTACAGTAATTCATACCTTTAAAAGTGTGTAAGGGTGCAAATTAGTTTGCAGTGTATGTCCGGTACCGCCTAGCCGGGTAAGGCAGCCAGCAGCCAAAAAGTGACGGGGAGGGAGGGGGAGAGGGAGAAGGCAATGAAAGCTTAATGTGCGCCATCCTGAGTATATATTTTGCGTCATAATTACGCAGTTTAACTGTAAAGTCCGCTAACTTTCGCACTTATTTTGTAACAGTAGGCAATCGCGCCATGCAACGATGAGCTGGCTTGCGTGAGTCTCCTTGTATAGCCTACGCTTTCTTTCTCTCGTCCTTCGCGCTTCCTTACAGGGCAAGGAAGCACAGGGTAGCCAACGTTACAGGGTAGCCAACCGAACGCGTGCCCCTGGATAACCTGCCTGTCCTTACTTTACTAATATCTCAATCTCTCTTTTCAACGTGTGGCAAATGTATTTGACTTTTACACTAGCGTGGATGGTACGTTTTTTTGGTTCCGTTTCCCAGGCGAGCGGCACAAGCGTGAGTGACGTCAATAGTTTTGCGCTTTCGCAAACAGCGCGCAGCGAGGACCTAGCGTCACTGAAGAAGGCCGTGCAAGCGCTACTGCGCTTCTTGCGATCTACCGGCCTTTGTGATCGTCTCTAACTGGAACGCCCTTCGTGTGTGTGTCTTTGTGTGTGTGCTTTTTTTCTTTCTTTTCTAACCATTTCCTCTCTATCCTCTTTCTAACCTCTATCTCCCAACCTCAGTGTAGGCTAGCAAACCGGAGACTAATATCTGGTCAACCTCCCTGCCTTTCCTCTTCATCTCACTCTCTCTTTCTCTCTCCATCCATCGAAGACATCTAGGATTTCCGCTTTCAACGCATCGCTTACATTGTTTTGCAGATGAGTCACTCACGGCCATGGCGTCCACGCGGTGAGGCTAGATGTATCCAGCGCCGATAGTGGCCTCGATAACGAGTGCGTTAGTGAAACACCCCGGCGGAGCCACGGGAAGGTCATCACCGCTGGCGCTTGACTGTATGGTAATAATAATGATAAAAGAAAACGTGCCTTGGCGAAGCTGGCGCGTCTGCAAAACGACTTTCGAGCCCATGTGGGCTGGACGGATTCCACATTTCGAGCTGTTGGCGTGAAATTTCCGGGCTGCTGGAATTTCGCATATTGGCGGAACACAGCAGGGTTAGTGGCGATGGCGTCGTTGTTCAAGAACTGTCTTCATCGTACACGTAGTAGAGATACAGAATCGGATTAGATTGGTAGTTGATTATCTGAAGCACTTTCCGCAATTTGTCTTTTTTTCGTATCTCACCTTCCGTGCGTTGTTTTCGAATGTTGGGTCTTTAAATAAGCTGAAACGTAAACGAGTAACTCAGTCGATCAATCAAGAATACGCGGCGCTGTGTTCCCGTGCGGGGACACCGCCCAATGGACACCGCCCCTTCGACGACGCGACGAAATATGGCGATATCCGCAATAGGCCCCGCAGACTCTTCTTTATAAGAGAGTGTCTAAAACTCCACGCGCTAAACGCGGAAGAACGCGGTACGTGCCAATACAATCACGACTCGGCCAAGCCGATCGCTCTCCCCGCCTCCCCCCCCGACGGCTTGCGATGGGCAAGCCAGCCGGTCGCTCTGCCGGCCAGAAACGCGCGCGAACTAGTTGCGTCACGCCGAGGAGCGAGCGAGCGAGCTAGCTAGCGGCGTCTTCAAAAGCGCGAGAAAATAGCCGCCATAGTAGGCCTGTGCTCTTCCCAGGGTTGTCCCACAATGCGCCGCCTGCCGCCGTCTCGAGGTCGCGCGCCGCAATAACGCAGTTCGTTCGACGTCTCTCTCTCGATGTCCGCGACTACGACGACGCACGGGTCACCGTGCATGCCCCCGGCCGACGACGACGCCATTATCGCCCTTGTCCGTTGTTGTTTTTTTGCTTGTGCGCTTGTCGATCTCTTAAGAACGCATCGTGTAGTAGAACCTGTCGAACAGCCGTAGACGCCTCCGCGCGGCCATTCTAAAGCGGAAGTTATTGGGCCCTGTACCGCAGCGCCGCTGTACGGGAGACGCCGCGTCGGTCGGTCAGACATGGTTGAATCGCCGACGACGCCATCATCGCCGCTTCACTTTTTATGGTCGATCTTTGGAACTTACAGTGCTTGTCGAGGAAGCGCTCGACGACTCCGCTGCAGAGCGTTCTGAAGAGGAAGACTGGGTTGACCGGGAGGTCAGCTTCAGTGTCTCGCTTATAATACAGAGCCGAAGGACATAAAGTACGACGTATAACGCGTGCGCTCCTTCTGTAGAACGGAACGACGGAGCACCTTGCGCACGACTGCTGATGCGTCCTCTCCTTCTCCCGTGTCCTTCTGAAGGGGCACGTCATTCTGAAAGGACACGAACGAAAGTCAAGTGTATATATTGAGTTGAGACGGGACTATAGGTGATCAGTTATCGTATGGTGCAGGAGTAGACGGCACCGCCTCAAAAGTAGGCGCTCGCGCAGTGCCATGGCCAGCAACGCGTCAGGTTAGATGTACGGAAACACCAGCGCATTCACTCAGTCACTCACGCTTCCTCTTGGTACAAAAATGAAAGAACACTAGAACTGTAACTCAGAAAGCTGATGTAGGCTTCCCCTCGATTATACAAGTGCTTGCGCCATTACTGTGCAAAAACAATAGGCATGGAGAAAAAATACGCTCGTGTGATCAGCGCCTGTTAATTTTTATGTCCACTTCCCCTCGTGTACGCGTCTTCTTTGCTGGTTTTTCTACTCATCTACAAATATGTGTACCTAGTCGCCCAGCAAGAGACTGCCGTGACCCGCTGCAAAGGCACATCGACTGCAGCGTTCCTGTTACGAGGCCGCGGATACGACTGCCGGTCACATTCAGATTGCGGGGCGAAATTCAATAGAGTGTCACAAGCCCTGCATTACGTGGAGAATTCACCAGCTCTCGGATATGCATCTACTTCCATAATCTGAAACGCTAGCTGGCGGCAATGGCAACGACGACTGACTTAGACGATGGAGAGAATTATGTACACGGAATGATTTCCCAGCACGACGTTGATGTCCATGTTCAAAACCGCACGACTAATGTCCACTGCATGCGCGCAGTACGGCGGGACACCGCGCGGGTGTACTGCTGCAGCCGTTGCATTGCAACACAGTGTGTGTGTGTTTGTACGTTGAAGACGGTCGCTGAATTGTTTTAACCTTATATTTTGTTCAGTCTTTCCGGGCCACTTTATTATCTTTCTTAATTCACTGATTCCTTTATGTTTTTGCTCGTTGCCGCTGCAGTAACAATTGGCAGTTTCAATCAAGCGCGTAGAAGTACGTGGAGCATGCCACGTCTAAACGAAGGCTTTCAATCTCAAGTACACTCATGGCGCTTAATCACGGCCCACTTTATTCGTCAAGCTCTACTGGCTCTATATTGGCAGCCTCTTTTTTCTCAGTCGTTTAACTTTTATGCGTAGTTGCCTACAAGTATTGCAGACTGCGGAATTTTAGGTTTGTAATTCTCTGCTATATTACGGCTCGTCACTTTTGAAACTTGGCACTTTACGTATGTAAAAAAAAAAAAAAACGGGGTTGCCATTTCCCGCTTCAAAAAAGTTGAAATAAGATGATGACCTAGTCGGGTTGCCCTGCTTACAACGAATATAAGGCAATGAATGAATTTCCTAGACGCTCTGGGCAGCGCTCTGCGAAGCCAAATGCAGGAACAGCAAATAAGAAACATTGCGTCTGAGCTCTTTGTGTGCGGTCACAAAGCCAGAGTCATTTGAATGTATTACTTCCTCTTTCCTGTTTCGGAGCTATCTGCCTTGAGAACGCAGACATTCAACTTTTTAAAACTTGGATTTCCGTTGTTAAAGAATAACATAATGCTAAGCTAACGCATAAAGCTGCTCAGCTGCATGTTAATTATAAGTGATAGTCCGATTACTTTGCAGACAGTAGGCACGGATACAAATACACTAGAGTGACAAAAAGGCATTTTCACGGTTCCAGCTAACGGGTAACTTTAGAAGCAAAGCACGTTAGAAACAGCATCACAGAGGTAAAAGCAACACTAAACGACTGAAAAGAAAAACACAATGGCGAAAATAACACAGCAAATATACTTAAATCGTATGTAACACAGCACAGCACGGATTTCTGTATGTATAAAACACCACAAGAACTGAATATTTGCCATGTAACATGCACGTCAGTATTACAATATCGGTAGCAGATATACTCATCAGACTGCCGGTCATTGCGATACTAGTTAAGCAGTTAAGTTATAGCTATGTGTGCGTGGTTGAACTCAGCACCACAGATGGCGCCACTAGCACAGATGCTCATGTCTAGGTCACCGCTATTCCACAAAAAAAAAAAAAGGTAATACCTGTACGGACAGGCAAAATTTCTGTCTTAACGGCTGTGCGCTTCCGAATACAACACACGGGCACTTTGGTATTGCGTACCCAGCGTTTAGAAAGCGGTTTGCGTTCTCTTCCGCGAGAAGAGCGCCTTCGAGCGTGTGCCGCGTGTTGTCGTAATCGCACGTTCAGTGCCCTTACACCTTTCGCCTCGTGGAAAGCGCATTGTGCCTTTCGCAAAGGACACGCGTGAGGCGGCTGCCGTGACGGCACATTCTTAATCGAAAGGAACCGTCGGTCGGCGAACGGGAAGTCGTGTTTGCGCGGACAAATATTGTCCGACTATGGGCCGGTTGCAAAGAAGCGTTGCAGAGAAGTGGCACGTGTCGGGCATTGCCACAGGCGTAATGGCCAAGAGAAGCGCCTGCAGACCTACTTGATCCTTTTCGCGCTTACGAACAGACAATACGAGAACGCTTGGCTTCGCGATGACGTGTACTCAGAGTTATGTTTGATCACTGAAAGCACTCGGCACGGTAGTGTTGAGCTACCCTCCTGGTAACCTCCCAGTAGACTGCTGATTATTACTGCTTGACGTGAGTAGTTTGCAGCAACTTCGGTCGCCTGACCTCAGATTTGTTGCTTGCTTTCTTTTTCCTCATCATTTCTCTCTTCTGTGCTGCACCTTCGAAGACAAGTCAAAGAAGCCTTCTTTGTGCAATCAGCTAGATAGAACGCGTTTCTCCTAGTGTTTAGTCCACAACGCATAATCTGCCGTATTCGAGCCAAGGCTCCCAGCTCACCATAAGCTATACTGAAGAACCATTTGAGGGATTTCACCCGCTTTTGCGGCGTTATTTGCATGCCGCATATTTCAATCTCTTAGGCATTCTCGTAAAACACTTTGGGAGACAGGTTAAATGTTTCAAATGTGGTCACTCTTGCAAAAATTACCGTCTAGCACTCCCTTTGTCCTTAAACCGATAGCATCGGCACAAGAACTGGAATGCTGGAGAGCAGTTGTGCACACGATAGCACTCGGTGTAGTAGTACTGTGAACAATGCATGGTGACTCGCCGTAGATTCACGTCTGGTGCGGCCAGTGGCGGATGTCGCCTGGCGCAGACGACAGGACGCGATTCACTGTAACCTGTCGACTGCGCCAATTTTCTAGAGTAACTTGCGTGCACGGATGACCATTGCTTATTGTCATGGGCTTGTGAGTGGCACTAACACGCAGTTTGTTGAGCCGTATGATTTAGGATGGCCTGAAGTTCAGTTTCATGTTGCAAAGAAAAAAGATAAAGTAAGCACGTTACTTCACTTCCTGCTCGCTTCCTTCCCACTAAGCAAGCGGCATTTCGCTGCCCTAGGAAGACTGCTTCATTGCGCCATTACTCGAAAGTAGTGTGAAAAATCAACGTCCGGACTGTAAGGCCAAGTCAATGTGACTTCTGGCGAATCACGGTTGACGATGGTATCCGCCGATACGCTAGAAGAATAAATGATAGAATTGTTCCCTTTCAGCACGTTGTGTTTCTTCAGGTCAATCACGTGACACGTGGCCAGATCTGTTGCCTACCGCACTTCAAGGTGCTCTCCCTACACAGTGGCCAAGTTTTGTTTTGAAAGTGATGCCAGTTTATAGTCTGGGCTTTGACTGTCATGCTTTCCTCAAAGCTACCTCTCTCTGACTGATGCGCTAATGCAAACTGGTCAGCCGCTTGGAAGTTCGCCTCAGCACGGTGCTTTGGAAAGTGTTCGTTTTAACATCTGAAGATGGTAATGTTCGGGAACTTTCGTTAACGTGGTTCGTGCACCGACGCTACCGCTAGACGGGGCAGAAGCAGGCCAGCCAGCCTACTATCGAGCCGAGCCAAGTCACGAAGTGCGCCGGGCGCGGCGGCATCGTCTTCATGACCACTGTGCGAGACACTCGGAGTATAGGCAAGCCGCGCTTCAGAAGCAAGGCGGCAGCCGAGCTAGCGCGCTCATAAGCAAAGCAGGCGGGCGTGCAGCGGGCAGCAGTCGAACGGCTCCGCCTGTTCTTTCTCTCGCTAGAAGCGGCGCCGGCCTCAAACAATGGAGTAGCCTTCTTCGCTGGCTCCCATCCCGTCCGGCACTTATCCCGCACCGCTTTGTTCGTGCGGTCCGCGCGTCTCGTGCAATAGTAGTTTGGTTTCGTTTTCTTGTTCGTCGCTCGGTGCTGCTGCTGCTGCTGTGTCCTGCTTCTGGTTCTCTTGGGGACACCGTCGGTTCGCTACCGCCTCCAGATCTCTGTGGGGGCGAATACGTGCGCGCTCGAAGTGTCAAGCCTAAACTGTACTGAACAGAGAAACTGTGGCTGAATTCGTCCGCAAACACAACGCGCTCATCCCTGTACGGGTATCAGTCTTATTATTTTTTTTTTCGCGTGAAATGTGCAGTGGCGGCGTTTGTATCGTCGGCTGCTTGTCGACTCGCTCGAATCGGTAGAGGCCGGTGGGCGGCGTGAGTGTCGTCTGTATAGTCGTGCGTCCGGCGCGCTGCAACTGACGTCTGCTCTCATTCGAAACGGCACGTCGTCTGCTGCTTTGGCGTCTCGTTGCTGCTACACGTACGGCCGCCTTTCTGGCCCGTTCATGAAAGAAGTATACCCCCAGGCATAATAAGGAGGAGTCGCAAGCGCAGCCCGGAAGCCAGCCCTGTCTCCCATCGCTTCCGGTTCTACACTGCAGAGCGTGCGGAAGCTATACTTAGGGAGCGGAGGGGGGTCCGCCCACGCTCTTGAAATGCGCGGGCACGGTACGATCCGCAGAAGGCGTTTCGTTTTCTCGTCTGCTCCGTGTGGTACTGTGCTGGAGCGATTCGCTTGAGAAACGTTGCCTGCATGCTGCATCCTCTTCACAAACTGACGCCCTCGGAGTTACGGTGCTACGCGAAGCGTGGCCTCTTCGCGCGTTTTCTCTTCAGATGTTGCTGCCTCCAGTTGCTTTTTGCTTGCCTTGTGTTCTTCTTATTTCGTCTATTTATGCTCCGCCTTGCCATCTCTCTCTCTCTCTCTCTCTCTCTCTGCCTTCGTCTCCCGGCTCCCCTAGGGCCCGACACGAAATGTTCGCACTGAAACTTATTGCTCTTTGTCTTCGGGCAGAGGAGAAATATTGTTTTCTCTTGGCCGGCGGAGCTTCTCCCTCTCTGGAATCCAATTAGGTTCGCACTCGGCACTTCGACTGCGCCCGCACGCGTGATCTTGCCGGCTCTGTTGAGCAATCGCGAACGCGCACCGTGCGAGCCGGCTCGGTCATGGTCCGCGGAGCGAATCGCGTAATGCTTGTGTAACGCATGTGTTTATCGAAAGTGCACATGCGTTTGTTCCCGTTTCCTTCTCCCCCTTCCCATCTTCCTCGCAGTCGCCATTACAGCCATTTTCTTTTCTGTCTTCGCCTCAAATAGAGATATTTAGCAAATTTAGGGACGTACAGGGCTGCTTGTTGCTTTATTTTGCTTGCTGACAACGCACTGTATAGCTTGCTCGATCACGTCTACTTCGGTAACTAAGCTTTCTGTGCTGAGAGAACTACCACCAGAGGACGCGAGAGGGAACTAGCCGCAGCCAAAAAGCACCAGACGTCGCCGCTGCCATTGTGCCAGACGAAATAGTCTGGCAAGCGTCTGCAATGAGCGTTTCCATTTAGAGCGCTCTTCACTGAGTACAAAAGGGGAGAGGGAGCAGCGTAGAACAATACCGAGGACTTTGAATGGATGGACAGGCAGATCTTTGTATATATATATATAGGCTATAAGATCATTGTATCGGGGCAGCGTCGAAGCGTGGGAAGAAAGTGCTATATAGATGTTAGTGCTGCCGCCAGAAGGTGCGGCAATCCCTCGAAGCCTAGTCTGACTTCTGAAATGATTTAACCTACAAGGCCGTAGGTTAAATGGAAGTCGAGAGTGGCGAACAGCTTGAATGGAAAAAAAAAGGGCGAAAACACGCATCTCCTTGCAAGAGAAGCAGTAACTTCTTCAATAGTAGTCGACTTTGGCATAGAGCCGTGCTTCGCACGCGAACAGAGAATTGACTGATTGATTAAATGACTGGTCAATGAGTGCGCGAAGACACAAATGAAACAGTAAACGCCTTAAGGAACAGGGCGTATTCATCGCGGAATACCTTAAACTCCTACAACGTTTAGTCCCTATAGAGAGTTAGTAAAACGTTCTTGTACGAAGTGTCTTGTTGGAGACTATGTCAATTGTGAAACGACCAATCAAGTTACCTGTTCTCCAAAATATCTATTGTAAGTTACATTCTTTTCAGAATCCCGCATACTTAATCCACTACGAAGTGAGCAAGCATGTGTTAGATGAAACATTCACTATAAGATTAGTCTACGAGAAGAGCGTCGACACTTTATAAACACTGTGAATGTATTCTTGCAAATGATCTGTCTTACCCTCGGTGCTACCAAGGTGCGAAGAAACTCATCTGTGCGGTCCCTTGCTTGGTGCCGCGTTTATCAATTCATATTTGTTCATAATTGGATCGGCCAGCACAGCAACCCTATCGGTGGCTCTTGCGGCTGTAACGGAACAATCGCGCATCTTCTGTACATCCGCGCCCGTTTATTATACGAAGAGGCAGGCGCTGCGACTTCGAGACGGTGGACAGCTGGCCACTATCAGCGCTAAATATACTCCTATAGTGTTCACAACAGACGTATGCGCTAAAGACAGCCAAATCGTTTGTTACCTTCCTACGGTCGACGTGCCAGCGGGGTACTGATCATGACGTGCGTCGCCTCAGAATTTCGTCCGCGGATTTATGTTTTGCTACTTCTATTTCTCGCTTCCTATGTTCCTTTACCTCCCCCCTCTCCCACGTGCAGGGTAGGAAACCGGACTTCTTTCTGGTTAGCCTCCTTGGTTTTCCTGCTTTTTTTTTTCTTTCTCTTTGCCGTCTCGCGTGCTGTATATAGACTCACTTGTACGTAAAACTAGCAAAGCTAATTAAAAAAAATACGTTTTTTTGTGCAGGCGACCTCCTGTTGCTTGTGAGGACGAGCCGATGAGTCGGTGACAACCCGCAATGGAGCGGCGAATCCCCCACGTCCGGGACGTGTTCAGCGACATGCGTTCCTACGACTACTCGCCCCGGTCGAGGCGCAAGGAGTCGGACAGCCCGCTGCCTGCGCCGCGGCATCACGCACCCAACAACAACCAGCATCAGCAGCAGCAGTCCAATCAGAATCGACACCCCGACAAGACGCCCGGCGCCCCTGGCGGCGGCGCGGGCACTCAGCCGAACGCTCTGACGGAGCGCGACTTCCGGCACCTGGAGCGCCACCTGTCGATGAAGAAGACCATACGGAAGCAGATCAGCCGCAACTTGGCTCAGGTGAAGTGTCGAACAGGTTTTGTCCAGGTAATGCGGGGATGTCGTTCGGTACTGAAGGGTCTTCATTCTGGACACTGTTAATTTGAATTCCGCGATGTGTTTATGTTCTTAGTTAATATCACACACGGCGAGCTGCCATTTTGGAGAACCGATCGGAGATGTAAAAAGATGGCGAATCGGACAATGTGGCGGAATTTGACAGTGTCCAGAATAACACCCCAGTGCAAAGAATAACAGAAGTCCAGGTAATGCCATGATTTCGTCTTCTAGGGGTGCTTTTGGACACAGTTGAACCGCGCCATCTTTTTGTTTTGAGCTTGTTACGGACGGCGTAGCCACCCTGTGAGTCAGTGACAGATAACGAGATGGTATATTCGACCGTATAGCAGAATTTGATAATGTTTGTTTATTTTTTCATAAGCATACTGTACACATGTGTGTGTACGGTTATGTCTCTATCTCAGTATATGAGATAGATACCTCGTTGACCCTTCTATAATTGCTCAAAAATTCTACACATTTCCAGTCAGTTTTTTCGAGGAATGCCTCGCATGCACACTTCTCATCTTTCTATTCCCTCTCTCCCACCCCGCAGAGTAGGGTAGCCAACCAGACACATTTCTGGTTAACATCCCTGCCTTCTCTCTTTATCTTCTCCTCCTCCTCCAGCCATCGTATCCCATTTGTAACCCGATCGCACAAGTGAATATAAGTGAAGGTGGTATCCTTTGTATTTTGCGTAAGCTTGCTCTAAAGAAATCTCCTGGATCTGACAGTATATCAAACGTTTTTCTTAAAGATATGCTGTCCGGGTGGCAAAGTTTTTGACATAAAATTTACGTAACCTCCTTAAAATTTTCTGTAATGCCTGATGACTACATGGTGCACTTCGAAGGAAATAATCGTTGGAATGAAATTACTATAGGCCTGTTTCTTCGACATCCACAATTAGTAAGTTACTAGAACACATTACTTTTATGACTGTTATGTTGCATTTAGAAAATAACGAACTGCGTAGTGACAACCTACATGGCTTCAGAGCTCTTGATTTCAGTTGGAATGCCCATTCTGTGAAAAAAAAAATGCATCACCTTTGGTCCGCAGACTTTTGTTCGGGACTGTACGTCCTCAGGTCCTCGTCGAACATCTGGGTGATTGTGGCACTCTGTGTCACGTGGAATTCCCTCTGTACAGTATAAACGTAATGACCTTAAGATGATGCACATTTTCACTCTCTTTCGCGACAACTTCAGGAGGGAGGTTACAGCTGTTTTCTAGTGCTTAATACTATTTCGTGATTTCACGACGTTTAAAGGTTGCAGTGATTGAAATAAGCGCTTCATTTAACTTCTTATTGGCAAGTGCAGAAGAGGAAAATAGAGCACCTTTGGTGAAGATTATCATAATAAGAGTTGTCATAATGGGCCGACCATGTTGTGCGTAAGAAAGATGATCAGCGGTCTATTATAATTACTGGAGTGTTAGTGTTTAATTGAAGATCGCTTGGGGGGGAACACATTTGTCCTGCAATTGACCTAAAATAGGCTGATTGATTATGGTTATGATCATGACTGCTAGAAGAGAGCTTAAGGAGTGCCATTGCATAAATGTAACGATGCCTTTCTTGTGCTTTTTACCTTTATTGTGGCGCTGAATAAGTGCACAGACTGTATAAACAACACGGACAGGCGGATGCTTCCGCCTAATTTATTTTCAGTAGATCAGACTAGACATATATTGCAAGCTCTTGAAGTGTTGCTGGGCCACACTTCTGGTCAAAATCATGCACCAGCTGCACTCTAAAATGAAGTTTAATCCCGTCTTTTTCTATACCGTCCCCATACAGTATTCGCCATCTTTTCTTGAAAACTCTGTGCTGGCAACTTTCCTGTCAAAAACGATGTGTCACCCTGATAAAGTGGATGCCATTCGTGACCGGCAAGTACCGGGCGCGCAGCGTCAATGAACAGAGAGGCACGCAATGGTGGACGGCGTGTATTGTTTGGGGACAGCGTAAGCCACTAAAGTTGCCCATCTTTCTGAGTGCTTGGCACGGCAACTTGGTTTACTATAGCCTTTCATCTGTGCCGCTGTGGCTAGATTCCTCGTCCGCCTTGCAGTTTTTCAGCAATTGCCCCACCGTTCGTCTCCCCACAGGCTTTCGTGGAGGATCCCAAGGTGCTGTGCAACAATGCGGTCAACAACAACCACAGCCGGCAGCCGCCCGCCCAGCAGCCGCAGGTCATCACGCTCACGAGGGCCAAGATCGCGCGCTCGGACCAAACCTTCCTGGACATGCTGAAGGAGCCCAGCAACAAGCCCGTCGAGGACAACAACAACGCCGGTCGCACCGTGACCGAGTCCTGCTCGTCCAACCAGCAATCCTTCTGGAAATTCCTCGGCATCAAGGGCAAGGGCAAACGATGAACAAGCTGCAATGCTTCACTGGCCAAGCCAGGTCGTGACCCGGTGGCGTGGAGACGAACCAACTGGCCATTCTCTGCGACCGTCGGTCTTTTTTTTTTGTTTGTTTTGCTTTTTTTAAGGCTTCCAGTGTGAATGTTTTAATACGTGAATGTTATTGTCTCTGCCCTATCTTACTTCGAAAAAGAAATGTGCCGTGAATGAATTTTCTTTCTTGGTTGGAGGACGTGACTGGCACGCACGCCTTCGCGCTTGTCAAAGAACATACGCGGGACGGTTGCAAGACGAAAGTCTTTGAGGTGTTTGCGTGCAGGTCAGCTGAGCAGGTGGCCGCGATGGTGCTCGAACAAGGAAACGCCTGCTAGGGGACACACCGGCTCGCTCTCGACGTTTCTAAGAGGTTTGTGGTAGAACGGCTAGTCCTTTAGGTTGGTGAGAAGACGTGGGCGTTGTGCGTGAGACGGCCATGTCGGGAGAGGCGGTGTGACATGAACTTTTCTCTAGCGACGCTCGGACTGGATCGGTTCGACGGGCCTGTCATTTCGTTCGTCGGTCCGCGGAGGGTTCGAGGCCGGCCTGCTGCCCGACACCCGTGCAACCGAGTATGTGTGAACCCATCGGCACGCCTCGGGACGGTTTTGCGACGCCCAGCGGCCCTACACCTTACACCGAATCGACAACGTTCCGTCCGTCTCACGGCCTTCGATCGACGCGTCACAAGGACCTTAGTGCACGACGTGCTCGCAACCCCTGGTGGCGGATCCCTGTCACAGGTGCATTACGCGAGGTTGTGGCGCATTTGGCCGTCTTAGACAATCGTCTCTTCGTTCTTTGGCCGTCTGCTTCGAGTGATTTCGTCGGCGTACTTGCTTGGACCTGCGCGTTTTTTCTGTCTCCAAGTCTACTTGACGCTCCTTTCGTGGCATCCAACACGAGCCTTCGTGTGGACAATCACGTGAATGCTGTTACACAAATCCTTGGCGTTGAGCGCTGGCGTTTGGACATTTGTAACGCCAAGTCCGCATGTTGAATGGCGACTTGAGGCATCGCCGATGAAGGCAGTGCCGGTTGCACTAGGTTGCGGTGAGGACTGTCATCTGCATATAGTGCTATGCTATCGCCTCAAAAGCATCAGTTTTGACGGGA
This sequence comes from Dermacentor variabilis, assembly GCF_050947875.1. Lineage (NCBI taxonomy): Eukaryota > Metazoa > Arthropoda > Arachnida > Ixodida > Ixodidae > Dermacentor > Dermacentor variabilis. Next base: position 25,862,423 of record NC_134577.1, read on the forward strand.
GTTTCTCTCGTTGGCTGTCCGGTGCTGAAAATGTGGCTCGCACAGATTCCCAATCGGAGGAAGAGTGCCCCTTTGCATTTTTGCTAGCACGTGTACCACAACCAGGACAGCCATTTCAAGCATGTGCATCTTTAGAAATGAAGGACATTGTTAGTACCGTGTCTTTCGTGGCGAAGGCCACAGTCTTGTGCTGAGGCCTTCCCCTTTACGCCGGAAAGGCGGCCGCATTCCTTATAGTTGTAGTGAATTGTCTAAATTGCAGGTTACTGTTTCGTTGTGTTTCGCTATAGCGTGTGTACTGCTTAGTATTTTTTACTACTTGAAGGCGCCCCTATGCTGTGCGCCATTCATCCTGCTTGTTCAGGGCCGTCTCGGCAACTCACAACATTTTACCAGTTTTTTTCTCACTTTATCACCGAAGACATTACTGTACCATGCACTTGACTCTTGAAACCTTGGTGAAAGTTCTGTGCTGGTTGTTTTGTGATATGCTTCACAAGTTTCCGATCGTTCTTGTAATTAAATGTTTGCTTCTTTGGTATATTTACGCTGGACGCATTCTCATCTAATGGGCCTACATATTTGGACAAATCCTTGCTTTTTTCAAGGGAGCTATCACCTTTGTAGACATTTTGCGCATCGCATGTCCACGTGACTTCTTTGGTACAATTTTAACATTGAATTGTTGAAGTTCACTTTGAAACAGTTGACCATGCAGCAACAGTTGTGATTGTCACCACTCGTTTTTCTTTTTTTCCGTGTCCCTGAATGAACTCAGTTTGGCAAGTTGGCAGGAGCACGTTTTATTGAAGTGAACTCATATAAAACGCGCTACAGTTAGTCTAAACAGAACACTATCAAGAAACGTACGACAAATAATCTTTCGTAAAGATGCAAGCGGACCAAGTTTATCTGCACAAAGTTAGGAAAACGTGGCTAAATGCATTTTCGGGGTAAGTATAGGATGGCGATTCATGCACACGCATAGATGGAGTTATAGTTACGAGTATGAAAGCCACTGCAACGATGTGTCATTTGAACTCGCCTGGTAACAAGTTGAACTCAGTGGCCAACCTGCTGACTTGACGGCTACCAGCGCTTGTTTATTCTTGAATGACAATCGGTGATGCTATCATTGGCAAAGACAGGCAATGGCAGTAACAACTACTGCAGAAACAGAAATGCATACTCTCTGGCACGATTTCATTGTAATTCCCCGTTTTCTGCGCGAACGCGCATACTACACTGCCATCGGTCCACAAAACACAAGTCATGTGTAATCCGCTTAACAAATGTTACACTAGAACAATTTGCACATGCGAGTAGCCTTGCTACTTCTCTGAGTTGAAGGTATGAGTCCATTAATGTTGCCAGCTCTGAACTTTATTGTGAGATGGCGCTGCTACGGTTTATGACTATCATCCAAATGTTCATTCCTTCCTGCTGTAAAGTTCGATTTTGTACTTTTTACCGACGGCAAGCAAACTGATGCAGTGCTTTTTTTTCATCGCTAGACCATCAGGGTAATCACATATTCCATAACACTTTATCGTAGGTTTCCACTTCAACCTTCATAGTCTTCGCGTTCATATGATGCTACGACATGCGTCACCTTTGATGTTTAACACATTGTCGAGTCAATGCAAGAAACATTTAATTCTGAATGCTGTACCACTGATTCACAGTGGGTCTTCCATAGCACATGTAAAATCAGATTTGACGAGCATACTTAACAGCAGTTTGCCAAATGCTAACTGTTCCTAGCACTGTTTCTCCCTTGAACAATGTAGAAGACATGCAAAACATGAATTTTTACTAGATCTCTTTCAGCACTTATAAATTTGTTCCCTTTAATCAGTCTTATTTGTCAATATAAGACACCCAGTCGCTCAAAACATGTTCCAGAGACATGTAGCGCATGCCTCTTGCCGAGAACTATGCAAAAAATCTTGAGAGTGCCAATGAGCACGCCGCTGTTACACTGGACACGCTAGCCTTTTGCAAGAGTGCCCTTTGAAGCTGACCGAATGAAGTGAAAAGTACTGTCTGTAAAGGTACACAGCTGCACATTTGAAGTAGTGAACTGAGCTACTTCCGGCTGAGTACGTCCAAAAACTCCCTGAGTACGCCTTACCTTCAAGCTGCGTTATTTTTCGACCTGGTGCAATCACGTCTGCCCTGCTATAAAAGTTTTTTTTTAAGCGCACAGAGTGGTCGAAAACAAACCTTTCTGTCAGCTGGCACAGCAAACAGACGGGTTTTGTTAGTGTTCAGATGACATTCAACTTGCTTTTCTTTTCTTTTTTTTTTTTTGCTGTGCTCTAAATTTCGAGAAGCTGTTCAGGCGCAGTCTCAGTTTGATCGAGCTCTGGCATTTCTTTTACGCTAATGGGGAGTGTGTGGCCGATATTGTACCCAACTCCGATGTCTAATCATGAACGATTATATTGCAGACCTTAATTAGAGTTTGATGAGCGTTTGAATATTCATGAAGTGTTTGAAATCCCTGTGCGGTCCAGCGCAATGTTGCCATAACAGCGTCGTGCGTGGACTGAAAGTGTGCTCTTGAACACTGTCCTCAGTTTGTCCCTAGGAAGTTTTAGCTTGTACATAAACGTGCTCCTATTTACTACTGGAAACGCAGACGTGACGCCATTTGGTGACACTGAGTTCAGCCAGAACGTACAAAAGTGTTACTGCATGACGACCTATGTTTTTCTCAGTCGCTAGTGTGGAGACCGTGGCAACATCGTAATCATGAAAGTATGTTGTGACGTTTTAGAGCGTAGGCTTCACCCGTTCCTGCAGCGAGCGTCGGCGTCCCTCGTAACCGAGTGAACGAGCACAGCGAAGGGTGAAAGATCGAACGCGGAGCGCAGCGGGGGATGAAAGATGGCGACAGCGAAGAGAGCGCGAGGAGAAAAGCGGAGGAGGAGGGTATGACGAAAGGGTGAGAAGAAATGCGTAGTGCCGCAAAAGACAGGCTCTGCAGCAACGACCGCCGAAAGATGGTTCTAGAGTAGCGCACATCGTCTGTTCGCCAATGACGCCACTGACACCATATATGGAAACAAAGCGTTGCATGAGCGGAGGTCTGTCGACGGCTGCTGTGAATCGCGCCCACGCGTCATCCACGCGCTGCATCTCGCGGTCTCCCGATTAGCGAGGCATTCGCGCCACACTTCGCTCCGCTTGCAACGTGCCGCACCAAGACGGATTGTCCGCGCCAGCAAGTGCGTAGCGAAATGAAAACACGTATAGAGCTACGCTCAAATTTCGCATTAGGGGGTAGCGTAATCGTGGGTGAATTTCTTTTTTCCCATAAGAGCAGCATCGAAAAGAAAGTTCTGCTTTGTGGTTCAACAGACTGCCACAAAATGCAGCTGCCAGCAGTAATGCTGCCATCCAAGTTTCCGGTGTTTCGGTATTGCATAAATCGCAGTGATCTGCGCAAACACTCCAATAGTTTCACCTTGTTCGCACAGGTGTTGTTGCATACTTAACGGAATATCGGAAACATGGACGGCAGTAGCGACACTTTGCCCAACCGTAACAGGTTAGAAACGTTTATGTTACGTGAGTGTTCTTGCCGAAGGAAAACAGACTGCGCAAGTTAGCGATTACATCAAACGCCAACGCTTTACACCGCCTACTAGTGGAATATGGCTGGTCACTGTAATAATAGCTTTGTCATCACCGGTTAGAGAATGTGCCACACGATGGCGCCACCAACGCTACTTGTCACTTGTGCGTTTCCAGCGTAAAACGTTTACGGACGAGCACAAACTTTCTATTACGTTTCGTACAGCCTGTCGAGAAACTTTTGTGACACAGGAATTGGGCAGCGTGAGTTGCGTGTGTAAAATTTATCACTGCCTTCTCTTCGTTTAAAAGCCGCATCCTTTGGGTTGTAACTCTTTCGAGAACGTAGCTTATTGTGGTAGTGGAAATGCCTACTTGTTCGGTGTCCGAGCATTTCGGTGTTTGTGATGCGCCGTTTTGATGTCTTTTTTTTTCTACAACTGGCAAACAGAGAGCCATATTTACGCGAGATTTATAGAGCCAACACACACTACACACGAAAAGAGTGTCGACGTAAGAAATGAGCGCCTGGCGAAATGTGCCACCGGCGACGTAGGTAGATGGCAATGATGCTTGTGTACAAAAAAAAAAAAGAACAACAACATCCTACGAATGAATGTGCTCTGAATGTGTGTTATGACTGTACATACGAAGCGGAGATTAAAAAAAAAATCACTACGCAATAAAAGAACCGAACAAAGAATGTGTACCTCTGATCATTTTCAAGCACTCGTCTTGCTTTTCTCTTTATAATAGTTCAGATTGGCGCTTTACCGAAACGTTCCCATACGCAGTCCAAGAATGCCACGCATAATTTGTTCTGCTCGTGGAATTCATTTGCATTCATCAACTATTCCAACCAAACCGCATCATAAGTTCAAGAAAACGGAAAACGTATCACTGACTGCACATGGAAAGTTTCGGGCGAGCGTTTGGACTGTAAAGATTATATTCACCATTGCTGTACCATTCAGAGGTCACAGCCGGCAAACACGACGTCACAGCCGGCAAACACGACTACCCCTGTATTCAGAAATGTGCCATAACTGTAACTTGAAGCACATGCTTGACTGGTTCTAAATGACGCCTGTCGTGACCGCGCCGATGGGAACGCAACGAGCGTGATGGCGTCGTTTAGATGAAGGCTTCCAATCCAGATACATCTCTGAAGGCGCGAGGTAGTGTTCGCATGGTATGCCATCACGAAGTCCCGTCGTCGGAACACTCGCTCCAGCCAGACACATCGCTTGACCGACCACTGTGGGGCCGCTATATTGTAGCGATGCCTTATGCCTTATTATATGCTATTCTTATCATCCACCACACACGGCCGCCTAATCCCGTTGATAATGTGGGCAGACCGTCGCTCTGACCACTGGCCAAGCGCGAAAAGCCTGAAAAGGCATAAAATCGGAAAAGGCATCGCTACAAAACACCGGCCCTGATCAATTCTTCATCTTCCTGTGAACATCTGTCCTGCGCGGAGTTGTTGAAGCGGACTCCAAACGGACCATAGCCAAGCAGGTAGGTATGTTTGCATGGAGTTGCTGAGACGTAGTATAGCCCATTGCCCAATGTCCGCTACGTCACTCTGAGATGTAGTATAGCCCATCGCCGAATGTCCGCTGCGTCACTCTCTCACCAGTCGACCAGGTAGGTGTGCTTCCACGGAGTTGTTCACGTCGGACCACGGATTTACCCACGCTTGAAGTACCCGATCCACGTCAGTGGAACGGGCCACTATACGCCAATGTGGGCGACTACGCGGTGCGCTGTTTTAGCTTTACGAAAATCACGTGGGAGCTATGCGTTATCGCTTCCCTCTTCACGCTACACTCTTAAGAAAAGTTTACATCCTTTGGGGTGCGTATCTGCCACACAACGATAATCGTCATCTGCCTTGCTGTGTTTCCTTTCTTGAAAACGCCGCGCCCGCTACTTTCCTGTCAGGAATGCTATGTCATGCTGATAACGCGCATGCCGTTCGTTACTGGAAAGTACCGGGCTCGCAGCGTTAAAGAAAGGAAACGCATCAAGGCAGGTGACGATTATTGTTGTGTGGCAGGTTTACACCCCAAAGGGTGCAAACTTAAGAGTGTACACTCTTAGAAAAACTTTACACCATTTGGGGCGTATCTTGTCCCACAACAATAATCGTCATCCGTGCTGCCCGCGTTTCCTTTCTTTAACGCTGCGAGCCCGGTACTTTCCAGTCACGAACGGCATGCACCTTATCAGTGTGACGCAGCATTCTCGACAAGAAAGTAGCGAGCGCCGAGTTTTCAGGAAAGGAAAGGCAAGCAAAGCAGATGACGATTATTGTTGTGGGACAAATATGCACCCCAAAGGGTGCAACCGTTTTAAGAGTGTATGACTCAAAGAGTGTAAACTTATAGTGTAAGCCCGAGGTTGCGGGATCAAATCCGGCCGCGTCGGCCGCATTTCGATAGGGGCGAAATGCAAAAACGCCCGTGTCCCACGAGTTGGGGGTACGTCAAAGATCCCTTGGTGGCCAAAATTAATCCAATGTCCCCCACTTCGTCGTGCCTCAAAATCAAGTGTTTTGGCGCGTAAAACCCCATAATTAGATTGAATATTGCAATAGGTAAACAGCAAGCAGAAGCAGCGGCAATTTCAAAGACGCATATATTACAACTGCGACACAAAATAATGGAGGACACAATGATCGTGTGCAATGCGAACAAGTTATCACAAAGTGATCTGCAACTCCGAATGACGTAATCGTATCGAGAGCGATGCAATCGCAGAAAACCGCTCTAAATATGTTTACACCCTTTAGGGCTTATCTTGTACCCAAACTATAATCGTCCATCTGCCTTGCTTGCGTTTCCTCTCTTGAAAACTCGGCGCTCGCTACTTTCCTGCCGAGAGTGCTGTGTCAAGCTGATAACGCGCCAGCCGTTAAAGAAACGCGTGCACGACAGATGATTATTGTTTGAGGACAAAATACAGCCCAAAGGGTGTAAATTTTATTAAAGTGTAGTACCAGTCAAGAGCGATTCTATTAAAATGTTTTTTAATATTTATTTTCTAGGAAGGCAGCTTGCTCTTTATAGGAACAAAATAGAATTACAACTTAGACCGTTTTTCGCGAAGCTTCGCACATAATGCCCCGGATCTACGCAGAACGCCCGCGTATGCGAACATTTAATCTCATATCCGTTTATATACCGATGACGATGTAATGTATGATGCAATGATTAACTAAAAATCGACGAGCACCGTACACTTTAGGAGGACAGAAGAGTTCAGCGAATGAAGCCGCAGCTATTCAGTGTAAGGTCGCAAGTTTGAATGGCGTCCGACGTCAAGGTCTCAAAATGACGATGAGAACTACGAAGTGCTGATAGTGCGAACGCTTTGATCACTTGAACCCTGCAGCGTGCGCGATAGACGATAAGGATAGCGGAAAAGAAGACCGCGATGGAAGAAAAACGAAGGGTAACCTATGCTGCCGGTTAACTCTGCTCGGTCACCTAGGAAACGGCCGCGCATGCGCAAGGCCGGTGTGAAAGCGGCAGAACGCTGTCGGGGCCTGGCTGCGGGCGATAGTGGCTGCAATTGCGGTAAGTGGTGCTGAATTTCGTTGCGCTAATAAGTTGGAAATTTTGTTGCGAACGGGGTTACTCAATTTAGGTCGTCAGAAGAGTAAAGATCCGTTGGAGGAAAAGGAGGCCACAATCCAATGTTGTTTAGAAAAGCCGAAAAATAAAAAACGCTTTCGGTTGCTCTCGTTTGATCTTGCTAAGACTAATGATATATCTCTTGCCATCAAAACACATACGTACTGTCGGCGGGAAACGAAACGAGAACAGTGGAGCACGTGGTCCAAGGCGTAAGTGAAAGAATAGTGCCCGCGCCGCCCACTCATCACCCGATTTGGCCACTCTGCGCGATCCCCGTATAGTGAGGTACAGTTTCATTTCATTTTATTACCTTAAAGACCCCATTCGGGGTATTACATAAGGGGTGGTTAACATGTGAACATAGGAAAAGGCAGGTGTTACATTGAAATACAAGTTTCAACAGTTTCTAGAAATTGTGAATGACATGTGATGGCAGCGACATTAATGGGTAGGTCGTTCCAGTCCTTGGCAGCTCGCGGAAAAAATGATGATTGAAAAGTGACAGTTCGTGTTCGAGGACGAGAAACTTGGAGTTGATGGCTGGTGCGCTGTGACTGTTGAAACTCGATTTGACGAAGTGATGACCGAAGTGATGAAGTGAAATCGGGAAGTTTGTAAAATCGAGAAAGGAATTTCTCGGTCCTTCGAAACCTAAAATTGTAACGTAGCGACATGCAAAAGATACCGCGGCATCGTACTTGCAGCTAATACAACCGTCTGTTGCATAAACGATGAAATAACGAAAGCAACCACCGCCGCCCCTATCGAGGCGGTGTTTAGTCCACAGTTCCGTGCATGGACCTGGCGTGCAGCTTCCTGAAAACAAAGCTAGGGCCGTTACTAGGACGCCTAGACGTTTTAACGCGTTAGCTTAAGAGCGCGCGCGCTCGAAGAAAAACCCGTCTGTGTCAAAATTGGAAAGAAATCGCCGCTTTTTCTTTACTAAGGTATTTCAGGAAAGACTTCGTTAAATCGAGTTCGGCCAAGGTAGTTTCGTTAATTCGGGTTGATGACAGCGTTCAACTCTATGGGTACCTGCCGGGGAATGGAAATTTTTTCGTTATATCGGGAACTTCGTAAAGTGCGGTTCCGTTAGATCGAGTTTTAACTGTATTTTCGCTTCTGTTATGTCAAACGGCCCAACGCGCTCGGCTCGTCCACGCACTGTAAAATAATTTACACCCTAAAAAGTGAAACAGGGTGTAAATGTGTCTATAACTCACACCCTTCGGGTGTTATCTATATAACGGACACCCTAAGGGTGTGAGTTATAGACATATTTACACCCTTTTTCACTTTTTAGGGTGTAAATTATTTTACAGTGCGCCGGCCGCCGTCGCGGCTGCCAGCAGTACCACACTGCGCAAGTTTGCCGATCGAATGCGGCGCACGAGCAGTGAACAGCACGTGCCGATCTATCGCCGATGATGACGCTGCAGACTGCACCATACCGGCACGGCTGTCAGCGTTTCATTTGCCACCGATAGCACTCATGGTTTCGGCGAATCGTACGACAATACTTGGCGTAAACTGCAATATTTTCGCTGCTGTTCTCTTTCGCTTTTATCTTCTTCCCTTCAAGTGTAAGAACCAGAACCGCGAAAGCCAAAATAGCTCGCTATTGGGGGAATCGTGCAGTGTGGCCAAACCGCATGTCAGGGGTGATGACTGAACGGCGCGCACTCTTCACTTATGCTTGGGCCACGCGCTCCGCTGCTCAAGTTACATTTGACGCTGCTAGCACTCCTTTCTTGGAGGTGATGATGATGATGGTGAAAAACTTTATTCATCTCTCTTTAAAGGGAAGGGGGCAATGGGAATACAGGGTGGGGGGAGGAACTACTCGAAGTAGGCCTCCTTTATCCTCTCAGCCCACTCCAGGATGGCCTCCTGAAGATCGGGCCTGGAGCTGCGCAAGGCAGCCTCCCACTGCTCCTCACTAGATATTAATTGCTTGAGGAAAGGGGCGGCATTGTCTCGTTGGCGGGCAATAACAGCACGCGTGTGTTCTTCGGGAGTCGCAAGATTTTAGGGCTACATTTGCCCACCTGACCGAAAAGTATGCATTTAAGCCGTGAAAAATGTAAACCGATTTTAGGAAACTGACCTAATTGAGTCTGTTTTGTTAGCGCCCCCAGTCGTTTAAGATGACGCTATACAACTACAATTTACGGCCGCCATCATATGTAAGTCTTGCGTTGGGGATTAGTTGGAATAGCATAATTAGAATGCAATGCTTCCGTTTGTGCAGCTTTCTGCAGTTCTCTCTCGCGGACAGCCTTGCTTAGATGCAAACAATTAAGGCACTGCGTTTCTGACTTCTTGGTGCCTTCCCTGTTTAATGGCCTTGACAGAGCATCAAGAAACATTTATTTTGAGGTTTCGAACCGGCGCATATAATAAGAAAAGAAACAATATGCAAATGCCTAAACCCTGGTATGATGCAGACGCTGAAAAAGTTGTTTTAGTGGCCAAGTGCTCGCAGGAGCGTCGTCAACGCCCGCCCGATTGCACGGCGACAGAGTGAAAATGGTCGCTCAAGCAAAATCGCAGTGTTTGTCAATGTTATACTACACTGCACAGTTCCAGTAAAATAAAGACTTTTCGTGTACGTTAAATAACCCAACGCAGTTCCGAAGCTTTCCGCAGCCCTCCGTAAATTATGTCATGCACCTCATAGCGCATTGTGCACTTTTCAGGACAGTTAACCCGAGAATTAGTTTAAAGGGACAAGAAAGAGAATATTTATTTATTTATTTATTTATTATTTATTTATTTATTTATTTATTTATTTATTTATGATACCCTCAAGGCCTGAAGGCATTACAGAGGGGAGTGGGAAAACGGGAAGCATAACAATGAAATACGAAAAGTAAACAATGTAGCGTTTAGTAATTCCGAATTACACAATACTTTGTAATATCTTGCCTAATGTTTGTAAGTACGACAGATAATGTAAACTATATAGCACCTTGATAATTCCTGTTAGTACAATGTTAACCAGTGTTGTCCTTAGTCGTTTAAAAGTATGGCAAGTAAAGGAAATAACATGTTAATCATTTCCAATTATACAATGTTAGCTAATGCCTTACGAAAGAGTTTGTTGTCGACAACAGATACAATTTCACAGGGAAGGTGGTTCCACTGCCGTGATGATCTGGGAAAAAAAGATTGACTGAAAGTGTTAGTGTTGCCTGTTTGAAGTCCGACCTTATGGTGATGATCGATGCGGCTGGACAGGTAATGCGCCTGAGAAATGAAGTTACTGTAAAGGAAGGAATGGTAATAAAATTCTTGAAACAGTGCCAACGTGCTATTGTTCTACGAGATGCAAGTGATGGAAGAGATAGATTGTCCTTCCTTGATGTTACGCCAGCGGTAGGGTTATAATCTGAAAATATGAATCGGACTGAATTATTTTGGACAAGCTCGAGGGAAGAAATTAGGTTTTCATGGTACGGGTCCCACACAGTTTCAATGTATTCTAATTTAGGACGCACTAATGACTGGTAAAGCAATAATTTTAAGTATAATTTTAAACAATTTTAATAATAAGCACTGTTTCAGCTGTATTAGCGAGTTACTCATATACACCACAAAAGTTATTCCTGCCGCAAGGGGAGGCCTGACTTGAATTCTGTTGGCGCTTGCTTCGGCCTAGTAAATTTTTTATAGGAGGACATGGAGTATCTGCTGAGAGAACGAAAGGTTAAATTTAGCAAGTTTCAGTAAGTATACCATAGCGGTCAAAATACAAAGAAACAGTGACACCTGTGACGTCACATTGACGTACATGGGCTGAAATTTTGACGCACCACAGAAATGAAAATGTTACTTTGATTTCCTTTTGTAATAATCAATCTATTACCGTGAAATAAACGGGAAGACAGGTATAAAATATAGTGTCAATATAGGTGCATTTGCAGGAGTCCATTGTGCGTCCATTTCCAGCTTTCTATAAAGAAGTGAGAATAGGGCTGGGTGGACATTCTAACGGGCTATAGGCTTATGTTCTCGCCACGAAAAGCAATTTGCGCAAAATAATCTATTCGCTTCAATTGAAATTTCTGAGCACCAGCTCCTTTTCCATCGAGTTCTCTTTCACGCTTTTTTTAGAGCGCAGCTCTTTGGCGTCCGTTCCTGGGTTTCGCGTCGTCGTCGGCGTTGTCGTCGGCCTCGTAACCAGCTCCGCCCCCCTTTCATCCCCCCAGCGCTAGCAGCGACCGACTGATACCGCTGGATCCCGCTGTCGCCGCTAGAGAGTCAAGATAACGTGACTGCATAGAACACCGTCGCCGCCATGCAGAAAGAGGAGGAAAGGGTCCCCCCCCCCCCCCTGTTCTCGTGTGGCGGATAGGGTGCTCTTCAGTTGCATCAGTCAGTCGCTGCTATCTCTTCCCTCCTCCCTTTATCGTGTTGTCCGCTTGCTGCGCGCGCTTCTGCCCCCATCGTTTGCCGCTGGGTGTACACGCCGCCCCCCTCCCCCCTCTTCCTGCGAGTCTCCGGTTGTCAAAGCGCCGGCTCGAACTTAATTCCTTTCTTCGCTCCTCCTCCAATGCAACCCCTGTGCGGTGGCAATCAGAGAGCCAGATCGGTGGCGGCGGATCTGTATATGTGCACCGCCCGAGCCGAAATTGCCGCTGCCGTTCGCCCTGTGCGGTGGCAATCAGAGAGCCAGATCGGTGGCGGCTTGACATAAAGACAAACAGCAATTTCCTAACACTTATGCGGGAGAACATCCCGTTCCTCTCGCTCGTAACGCGTCCCACGGCTGTGACAACCTCGCGAGGCACTTGTATAGATCTCGTCTTTGAGAATCAAGCATTGGTGTACCAAGTCGAACATATATCAGTCTATTTCTCCGACCACAAAGCTTCCTTCATGACTGTCAAGAACTGTTAGTGGAGTCTTTGTTAAAGGAATACGTGTGAAAAACAAAACAAAAATTCTGTGATAGCGCATACATGTGTTGCTCGATTTCTTTGCCTCAATCTATCGAAAAGGTGAAACAGCTGATTTGCTGCGCTCAAATTTCGCATTAGGAAGTAACGTAATCGTCGGTAATTTTTTTTTCTTAAAGTACAACCTCGTCATTGCCTTGAAAAGATGCGGCTGTTATTTTTTTCTTAAAGTACAACCTCGTCATTGCCTTGAAAAGATGCGGCTGTTATTTTTTCGGATGTAATTTAATGCCGCCTCCATTCCACTTTGTTTTCATCTTCGTCTAGGATATGTCGTATTTATTCAGATTTCCTGCCTAATAAGTTTATGTGTTTCCAAAATATTCTAGACCGTGCTGCTTTCGGGCCGCCAGCTGGTGGTGCTCCCTCCTTCCCCTCGTTTGACGAGAACACCACGCGATTCGTGAACCAAGGAGGCCTCTGCAACCACGTCACTTCGCCGCTGAGCCAACAGTTCTTACACAGGTAAACCGCACAATTGAGATACGATAAATTGAACACGGTGGCGCTACTTTATTCTGTGCCAGTGCTCGAAGCGTAAACGGTGTGCTCTCGTCAGCACTGAGGGCCCCCAAACAGTCTTGAACCATTGAAACCCGAAAACTTTCACGTGCGAGAACATCCTCACTTTTACTTAGTGTAGCGTTCCTAACTGGAACGGCAGCAGAAATGACAATTTTATTCCAACTTCTTCCTTCTCACTTCTCCCCAAGCCAAATTTCTTCGTCTTCTTTCATGCGTGCAGCGCAGACCGCTTCATTCTTCCGGACTTCTTTTAATTACCCCTCCTGGGATAATACTTGAATATGTTTCCAACAGAGGCGCACTCCGTTTGACTCGAGGCTCCGGTGTACCAGACATTCTTCAACATTCAATGCTGGCATGCAGTCTTAATCACTTGAAATGGTCCGCAAAATTTTGAATTTGAACGCACAGCTCGTTTCCTTACAAGGACATAGTCTCCAGGTTGTTGGTCCGGTATCTCGCTACTGTGCCTTTTATCAAAGTTTCGCTTCATGCGGCGCTTGTAGACCTTCTGTGACTTGACACTTTTCCTTACTTCCGCGAGCTCGAGGTTCTCTAGGAGGCCTAGCTCGCGATGTGCAGGAAGCATGGGCGCTGTACCCGAAATTGCAAAATGAGGGCTGCAGCCTAAACCAGTGGTGTACGATCTGTTGTGATGTTTCACAGCGGCCTCGAGACAGCACTTCCAGCCACCGGCAAAGTCTGGATACATCTTCAGATACTGTTTGATATCTCGTATGCCACGTTCCGCTAGGCCTTTTGCTGCCGGGTGGTATGGAGAAAAATACTTGATCAGTATGCCGTGCTCCTGTGCCTACTTCGATAATTTGGCACCCCGGAAAGCCGGCCCGTTGTCGCAGACGAGCGTCTTTGTGTGTTTAAAACATTCAGCTTTGAGGAGATCTATTACGTTGTTTGTTTTCTTTGACAGGTTTAACCGCAATCGTCCTTGTGCACTCATCTATAGAGCTTGCTTTCGCTTGACTCCTTCTCCCTTCTTTTTGAGCTCCGTGAAGTCCAAATGAATTACTTCGAACGGGACGCTTGAATATTTAGGGTTTGTCATAACGTCTGTCGATTGCTTGAATTTAACTTTGTTAAAGCAGAAAGCAGAAAGCCACCTGTATAACTGAACCGTAGTGCCGCATCCCATCTTTCTGCTGCGTTGCCTTCGAAAGCCGCTAAAGAGTTGTTTTTCCGCAGTTCCCAACATGTTGTTCCATGATCCATGAGTTGCACATCATACCATTTTCTGGCTATACCGCCCAAATAACGGCGCATATTCAAAATGTTTGTGTCGTCGGAGTGCCACATATTCTTGACACAGGCATACTCAAAAAACCCCAGCCAGTAGTGTGCACTTTGCGAGTTTCCTTCAAAGACATCTGGTTCAACAATCCTTCGTGTTGATTGCTCTCGACTGAGCGCTTGGGCGAAAGTTCTCATTATTTCGATCTGTTGCATAATGTGTCTTTGCAGTTCCATAACAGTCAAGTCTAGGCTCACATTCCCGGCAGGCGTTTCCTCTTTGAGGGTGCCACGTCGTATGGGTTCAAGAACGAGTTCGCTCAGTGTCTGCAGTTGTAGATTCACTGTCACCGATCCTGTTTGCACGAGGGCTTGGCGGCTGATTGCAGCTTATTGCAGCACCACGTTGATCAGCGCGGTAGAACTAACTTCGAGAGGAAGGTCCGTCGCTGGCTCACCGTGCGCTTGGTTTCGGGTGAACACAACAGACTCCGATGACGCCTGGTCGACGAAAAACGTCACCCGCATGGCTGGTCTTCGATAACTGTCGGCTGCGCCAAAATGTAGTGTTCCTAACCAGAACGACAGCAGAAATGACATAACCTCAGTCACGTACCCTTCATTTTCATCGGTGCACTTACCTATAGCTAAATGCGGTCCCACCGTATGTTTTCGCACAATCATCATAATCGTCATACTCTTAAGTTTACTGCAGGAGTGGTTGGTTTCCCCCGAAGGTCTCCTGTTGCCGATCTGATTCGCGAACCTATGGCACTCCAGCGGCCATCGTCATCGCGAGCCGCTATATACTGGGTGTTTCTACAAATGATATATGTAATATTTAAAAATTACTGCTTTTAAATAAAAGCATGGTTCCGGCGAGGACATGCCATCAGCCGTGGCGATCAGGCGGTGACAAGTGACTCGTGGTAATGAGTCACTAATTAGCGCAGATTTCCTAATTAATTTCAGAACCTTTAATTTCAGAGGGCTGATCATATTTTCTAAATTGAAGCGAGCTCTGTGTACAAGGTCTTGCCACCCTCCTCTAGGTGACGTCACTGCAAACGTCAGGGATTGGTGGACAGCCGACGCACTGCGCCTCCGGCAAAGACGTCGCTGCACAGTCTCCGTGACTAATGACCCGAGCCAGCCGCGGGTAGGCAGGTTCCCCATACTTAAGACACCTGCAGCACACCCTCCACCCTCTAAGAACCATAACAAATACATATTTTTGAACGCTTACATTTAATTACGTGATTGACATTCATGTCGTCCACCAGGTAATTGAGAAATCATTGGAATGCAACCAACGTTTTTATAAGACTTTCATAGATCAAGAAAATGCATTTAATTCACAAGGAATACCAAAAGTCATGGAGGCATTGCATAATCAAGGAGTTCTGGAAGCACGCGTACCTCGAAACGTCGAATGCGAAAGAAATAGGACTTGTCTACATTATCACCTTAAATTAAAAAATCTACCTTAATCCACCTTGCTCTAATTTGTACCAACCTTAATTGACATTAATCCACTTTTTTCCACGTTAATTCTCATTAATCCATGTTACTCCTATTTTGGGTGTGGGCCGCGGGGTCATGCCGAGGCCGTGGCTGTTCACCGTGGGATTTCGCAGTGCGAGCTGCAGCAGGTCCAGCGCCGGGAACGTGACGTCATCACTCGGTCACGTGAATTTTCTTGCCATCCGATGTCAACACCGGACGCCGGATTTTTCGCTTGATGAGGCATATCAGGCTTTCGCCTTAGAAAGTCGTTTGTTAGATTTTCACGATACCAAGCATTTGGTCGACGCACTTCTAGCTGATGAGTAATTATTGCTTGCCGCCATTTTGCAAACCTGTGCGCTATTAGAAAAGCTGACATTTCACTTAACCACTGGGCGGTGTCCTCACCCCAATTTTGAGACTGCATGGACACATTGAGGACTTAATCACGGCATTTAGTGTCGGCCCTTCAGCTTTCCACATCATCACCGACACTTGCGTAGCTGTTTTTGTTTACAGAGTCATAACGTGCTTCTTGAGTAGCTAGCAGAGCCGCCTCCACGTTTGCCGATCAGGGCCTCTCGCTAGGCCGAGCGCCAGGCATCAGAAAGACCGCGGAAGTACTATTCAACAGAATGAGCGTTTCGTTTCAAGCTGATTTCTTTCGCTTTGGGACTATTGGAAACTGTCTAAATGTGCAGTATTCCTTATATCCGATAGTTTGCCTTAACCTAGCTCGTCTTAACACCGGTTACCACCTGTTACCAGCAGCTCGAGAAAATGGTAGGGGTTGGAAAGTGGGCGAAGAGGAGGGGAAGATGAGGGAAGTAGAGATCGCCGAGTACAAAAAAAAAAAAAAAAAAAAGCGTCGTTGCACATGGCGCGGCCACGCTCGAGATATTAATGGTGTCGTTCTTTATCTAGGTGCCACCGCTGCATTCTTGCTTGTACTAGCTCCTTCCGCTACTCACATTTAATATAATTAATTATCGTAAAGCGTGAGGAAATCGTCACACCTGCACGCCAGTCTGCGTGATAATTATTCGTGAACCCTCTCCCCAGCTCCCTTCCTCCATGTGTTGTGCAAATGTGGAGAACGGCCTTTAGAAGTACGCCAAAATAATTATTTTTTTAAATAATGAAACAAAATACCTCAATTTGTTAACCAGACACTCAAGAGAAGCACGGACGTGCGGTGTTTTTCTGTTGCAAATGAATGAATGAATGAATGAATGAATGAATGAATGCAATGAAAGGCCTCAATTTATTAACAAAACACTCAAGAGGAGCCCTGAATTAGCGAATTTCTTGTGCAGCGAAGGAATGAATGAATGAATTAATTAATGAAGTCCCTCAGTTTATTATCGAGACACTCTAAAGAAGCTCCCTAGTTCCGTGTTTTCCTAGTTCGGATACGTATGTTTGCAGCTCATCCAGACAGTAGTCGGCGACCACTTCACGAGGACCACGAAGCAGCAGTGCCCGCCGAGGCCCAGACAAGCGTCGAAGGCTCCAGCCGAGGCCCTGTACCAAGACGCGACGGCAGAGGAACGCCGGGAACTATGCGGATAGCGCTCAAGGAGAAGACAGAAGGTAGACTGCATACAAGGCGCCAGCTGCCCCACTGACACGGGATGACACACCCTTGATATTAAAGGAACAAATAAAGAGAGAAGACGCAGTCAAATTGTGCTGGTAGAAGGTTCTCCCATCACGCTAATTTTATTTATTTGGGGGTCGAAGGTTGGTTATTACAGCGGAGGAACGGAAGACCAACTTCTTTTCTTTCTAGTCTTGGAAACGTCACGAATTTCACTATTTCCCCATCCTCGGACCTTTTATTTATGCATTTAGGTATCAGTTATTTCTGCGCGGAAATGTTGCAAAGTTGTCGGTGGAAGTCTCTAGCAGCGTTACAAGGCAATCTAATCGAACTTTCAATCGATAAACAAACAGTCCCAAGCCAGTGCTCAAACCCATGAGGTAACCATGAGCTTCCCCGGTATCTTCCAGAAGGAGGAGCCTCTAGGAGCCTCTACGCAGATTAAGACTGAACTTTAAGGTAGTCTGAAAAATAACGCCGGTGCAGGAATGCTTACCTCACGACGTGCCAGCACTCGCACGCACTTGGAGACAAAAGGGGAAAAGAGAAGAACAAGAGCGAGTCACTTTACTGGGGTGCAGTGTGAATAACACTTGTCTGGAGTGGTCGAGTGTCTTTTTTTTTTTCTCAAGGTTCTACTTATGTTTGTCCTATAGCGTATTGACCCCATGTGTGGCCCGGCCATGCGCTTTATTATTCAACGTCGGCCTGTGCTTTCTTTCTTTCTTTCTTTCAACGAAGATAGCTAAATAGACCTATTGATCACTCTAGAGAAGTGTGATTCAGACTGTAGTACATCAAAATCGTCACTAAGGCTTCTGAATGGACGTCCTTACTAACAAAGGAGTCTCACGGAAACGAAAGCCGTCGTTTCAAGACAAGACTGAAACAAGGTAAGTGGGATCATCCAGAAATAGCCACGGACATCAGAGCAAGCACGACGCAGACTGCAACCTCCGTAGAACGGTAAGTCAAATTAAGCCAGCCTGCACGATCTTCCAGAAACTGCCGAACCACGGGGGAAAGGTGAGGTAAAAGAAAACTTAAAATTATGGTGTTTTACGTGCCAAAACAACTTTTTGATTATGAGGCACGCCGTAGTGGAGGACTCCGAAAATTTCCACCACCTGGGGTTCTTTAACGTGCACCTAAATCTAAGTACACGGGTGTTTTCGCCCCCCTCGAAAGGCGCCCGCCGTGGCCGGGATTCGATCCCGCGACCTCGCGCTCAGCAGCCCAACACCATAGCCACTGAGCAACCACGGCGGGTATAAAAGGAAACTATGGCTTCTTTACACGGCAAACATTAATCACATTTTATGGCTATTCCCTGATATTCGGGACATCACGCACAAGATGCTCCAAGGAAGCCAGGCCAAACGTTCCAAAGGATTGGAACTGTTGGATAACGGAAAAAAAGAATGGCCCCTCCGCGATGACGTTACTTAAATGAGCGAACGTAATTGGCAGGAGCATATATACAAGTTAGGCAGCAGTCTTCTTGCCACTGTAGTCAAAGTATGTCGCTTTGTCATGGGGCGTCACCAAACAGTTTCGAAGGCCAGTCGTGAAAAATGCTTTGGGAATGGCTTTGCAAAAGTGCCACGTCATAGGCAAGCGGTAGCTTCTAGCCCCTTTGAGCATTCCACAGAGCGTGGCACGGGCGTCGCTATAAAAGCTACCACGAACCATAAAGTATCCTTCAATATTGACTATGTGGTGTTTCGTCATCGAAGGTTGACTTGCGATAATTAGTTGCCTGACGTCATATTCCCTCTCTCTCTTTTACTTTTTTGTTTTGTAAAGGTAGAGCGCCAGCGGTAATTGATACTCCTGTGTCTATCCCTGCATCCCGAATGAGCCGTACTGTTCTTTACGAATAAATATTTGTTCCAAAGTGGATTGCAATGTTTGAAACACGGAAGTCTAGGACATGAGGGCGTCGGTAAGTAGAAGCAATCAGAGCAAAGAAAAAAACTACTTTCAAGCGAACTACTGCTTCGGTTGTAATGTAAGGTCTCGACGCGCTTCAAGTGGGTGCGCTTTCAGCTCGCTGCAACAGTTACTCAAGAAACGACTAAAAACTTGCCCAAAAATTGGTGTTTTGGTAACTTGGTCTCTAACGGAAGCGCGAAATTGTCGATATAAGCCTGCTGCTGAGCCTAGGAGCCAATTCAGGTCGTGGACGAGTGGTTTCGACGAACGTTGACCATGCTCGCAGATAAGATGAAGGCGGGGTCACTAGTTCGATTCCGGCGCTTCGATTTTTTTATTCTTACTTTTTTGTAGTGTAGTTCCGCTCACATTTAATTAATGATTGCGTAAAGAAGCTCCAAAGCCACGCAACGCTTCGCCATTTCATACGACCGCTCGAATGTTAACCAAAGTAACGCTCACGATTGTCTTTCCCTTGAACGCACTGTAGCAGCGTAGAATAACTGTTGTCGCTAATTGCGTGTACAAGAGGGCAAATCGCCAAGAGGTGTTTCGTGTTATCGCTTAAAATATTAAGGCCTCAGGTTTAAAAAACATGTATTCACGTCGCAATCGACGCCAACGACAAGTGCGAGGATGCTTTGGCCTCACCGCAAAATGTATCATAAAGGCTGCGGGAAAATGCTCGTGTCATTTGAGCGAAAATACGCTTTGGTATGTCGGCTGCGATGCAATACAAAGCACCCCAAGAAGTGGGCTTCACCACAGCGCAGGCCGTCGGAAAATTTTTTGCGTCGTTTTCGGTCCCAGTACGCAGTTCCAGCATTTTAAACTTGGCGCCAATGTACCTTCTTTCTCGTGTCCCCGCCGCACGTGCTCCTATTTTGCTCCTTCCTATTGGACTACAAACATCACGTGACGTAGCACTCCCTTTACGCACTCTTTGACGCCGCTGTGACCGGCGAATCCCGATGTACGGCCGTACAATGAATCATGCCTACGCATAAAAAAATAAATAAAATAAAATAAGACGTCACGTCATGTGACGTAAAGCGTAGTCTAATAGAAAGGAGGCGAACGGGAGGGCGAGACCTGAGGAAAGGAAAAAGACGGGGAGAAAGTTTGGCGACGCGAAACTTGAGACGATGGCGTTACTTATACCGTGCGAGGCTTATCTTTCGCGAAATCGGGCCAAAAAAATTTTCCCACGGTCTGTGCTGTAGTGAAGCCGACTACTTGCAGTGTCTTGCCTTGCAGTGAAGCCAATGCTTAGTATAAAATGTTTGTACTTGCATTGTCTAATAAAAAACTCAGTGCCCTTCCACTCTGTGAAGACGGATGACCAGCGAGTGAGATAGTGCGAACTTTATTTAGGTCCTGAGGAGAAAGAACTAAATCAATCCGGCGGCTCCACCCAGGTCGGGGCCGGTAGACAGAGCCCTTCGGCGACGGCCCGGACAATCTGAACAGCCTTGAGCTGAGCGATGAGCTCTGTGCTTCTGAGCGCTGAGTCCCAGGAGAACTGGTCAGGAAAGTCCGTGCCCGCGTTGGCAGGGCACAGCCAGAGCATGCGTTCGAAGGTGTTGTATTCGTGGCCGCAGTGTGGGCGTTCAGTATAAAGGTCTGGATAGATCCTGTTTAGTGTCGTTGGTGTACTGTATGTTCGATTCTGCAACTGTCTGTAAGTGACGGCCTGTGCTTTTTTGAGCTTTGGGTGGGGAGGAGGAAAAATTCTTCGTCCTAACTTATCATTTGAAGTGATTTTGTGGTATGATACGAGCGGGCATTTGTTGTCTAGGTCACTCCACGCTTGGTCGAAGCGAGGGGGCGGACCGCAGACGCGGAATGTGAGTTCTAGCGCCAGTTGGTGTGCGTGCTAGTTCGGATTGCAGTCAGGACGTCCTGAAAGGTTGCCCATGTGGGCCGGGAACCATGTGATGCGCGGGTACATCAGGTTGTAGTCACCCGTTTCTTGGTAGAAAATTTTGTTAACAACCGTAGCTACTTTCCAAGAGACGAGGGCCGCCGAGAAGGTTCTGATGCTGTTCTTGAGTGCCACTAAAGGACGGAGGCTCCTCTGCGGTTTCGAAGGGCCACCGCGATGGCCATTTCTTCTGCTTCATGAGTGAAGTTGGTAACTAGCGTGGCTGCGTTGACGAGCGAGCCATGGGCGTCCACCACGGAGACCGCGTAGGCGCCTCGATTCCAATATCTGGCCACGTCAACGAAGAGGACTTGCGTTTCGTTACGTTCGATGTTGTCGAAGATTGCCTTGGCTCTCGCTTTTCCCCGCCCTTAGTTGTTGGTCGGGTGTATGCTTCACGCCTGCTTCACCTCCGCCGCGGGTCGGCCCGGCATTGCACTATCTTCGGGATCGGCCCACGTATGGGGAGTGCTTAGCGCCTGCTTCTCCTCCGCCGCGGGTCCGCCTGGCATTGCACTATCTTCGGGATCGGCCCACGTATGGGGAGTGCTTAGCGCCTGCTTCTCCTCCGCCGCGGGTCGGCCCGGCATTGCACTACCTTCGGTATCGGCCCACGTATGGGGAGTGGAGGTGTTTGCTGGCGCGAAACTGGAGACGGTGGCGTTATTTATAAGTGCGAGGCTTATCTTTCGCGAAATCAAGCCAAAAATTTTTTCCCACGGTCTGTGCTGTAGTGAAGCCAACTACTTACAGTGGCTTGTCTTGCAGTGAAGCCTATGCGTGGTACAAAATGTACGTACTTCTACCGTTTATTAAAATATAAGAATGAAAGAAAAGGGAGGGAGAGCATGAAATTATGGGCGCGAAGCTACATCCATTAGCCTTCACCTGTGTGATGTTTCCTTTTCAACTTTAAAATAAAATACCTACCCGTGGGCGTGTTAAGCAAGCCCAGCAACGGGAACGGCGCCGAGATTGAGGCGAGCGCCCGCCAGCTGCCATCCACCCACGTTCTCGAGAACAGCGGAGACGTGTTGCTCACCATCCGACACCAACTCCAACAACAGCACCCAGACCCACGTATCGAACGCGGAGACAAGTTGCCCGCGATCACCACATGGAATAATTCGCCGCAACAACGTGTGGGATTGTTACAGTTCGCTTGTTGGGTTAGTGCGAACTCCAGGTGAATTTCCGTCGTTGAGGCGATATACAGACACATTTCGCGCAAGGATTCATGCCTGCAGTATTCAATAAGCGAATACAAGAAACCTTACCTTTCAAGAAGCTCCTTTGCCTATGGGAATGCTGCAGGGGGCTTGCGAACTTCATTGAATTCGCTTTCACCTCGCTGCAGCAGCCAGTCAAGAAACGACGATAAAGTTCTGAGTTCTTTATTGCGCCTCACTTTATTCCAGAAGGTACACAACATATGTGTGGCACCGTAGCCAAAGGACAGCACGGGTGCAAAAATACATTTGGAAAACTGTCAGTACAGTAATACAGCGAATACAGAAGTAGCAGTTAATTACGAGGAGATACAAGAACATGTCGCACAATAGAGAGAAAGAAAAGAAGGACAATAAAGGTACGTTACAGAGAGAGAGAGAGAGAGAGAGAGAGAGAGAGAGAGAGAGAACTGGTTCTTTATAAAGAAGGGAAAAGTTGGCACTGTTTTCTGCGACCCTTGAGGGAGCACGGCTCAGCACAGACACGTCGCGGTGAGGCTCTTGAGCTGGTAGATATAATAAGGTAGCAGAATGAAACATTTGACAATAAGCACAAGTCTACAAGGCGAGAAAGAATGACACAGGTATTGACAAAATCAAAAGAGAAAAACCAATGCCTTCAAGAAGCAAGAAACATTAGTTAAAAACAATATCTTTCCAGTTATTTTAACAAGTTCTGTGAGATGCTAGCTTTATGTGGCATGCTATTCTTTACGTTAGTTCCGATAAACACTAGCAGACGTTTCCCATGTAAGCATTTCACTGGCGGGAGAGTTATCAAAAGCTTGTTTCCTGGTGAGAACTTGTGGAGTGTAATAAAACATGAAATGGGATTCGCAGTGTGTTATAATTTTATTAATGCATGTGGCTGACACCAACTCCCGCAAAGAATCGGAAGGTAAAATTTAACTTTGAAAACAGGGCTTGCTTGGTTCGTAACATCGCGAGAAAAAGTTAGAATGCGTATTGCATTCGTCGCACTGTTGCTTCAAAATCATTGTTTTCGTAACGCGATCTCCACATCAAACTCATGATGTCTGCTGGTGACCCACGTGCCTGCTGCTTTCAGCTGTAGCCGAGTGGTTTCGACCAACGTTGATCGAACTTCCTGATAACGTGAAGGCGAGGTTACTGGTTCGATTCCAGCGCGTGGTGTGTTTAGCGCAGATATGGGTATATGTTCGATGATATTGAGCGTATTTGTTTTTCTTTTTTAACTTCAGGTCACGCATGTGCCGCACTAAGCTCAGATCATGACTATAGAAAACAGGTAAACATGATCGGCTTATTTCGTAGCTGGGAACTGTCGTTCACAGCAAGAACCTACAAGTGTTACTGAGAGCAACCACTTTATTAGATATCCGAGGCGCTTAGTCTGCTAGCCCGTTGGCGCACATTTTGAATGATATTCATTACATAAAAAAAGTAGAAGAATGCGCGTTGGCGTGACAAATCAAACCATCGCTAACCTGACTCGAAGCCGTGTACTACAATCACTGCTACACGCCCACCCACCTAATCAGCCGCTGCTAGCCGCGAGATAAGCTCAGTACGTGTCATCATAGAGAAAGAAGTTCAACAAGAGGGGACACTCGCGAAAACTGGCAACAGGAAATACGTCACGCTAGGCCATCCGGTAGCTGCCGCGAGCATTGGAAAAAAATATGGGAAATGACGTAAGCAGACATTTTCTTTTATTTTTTTATTTTTTCCTGCGAGAACTAAAACTTATTGCGTACAAATGAACTCATGCTTTTCGGCTTATCTTTCTTGAGCCACCTAACAACAAGCTAACGGCACGCAAAACGAGCCAGATGCATACGTCATGTGCCAGACACGCCACCGAAGCGAGCGAGGCCGGCTGCGCATGTGCTGTTCACCTGTTCGGCGAGCCGCCTTTTTTTTTTATTTGGATGTCGCTTGATTTGTTGGGCTCTCGGCGTATTCTTGCGTTCTTTCTTCACTTCGACACGGCCTCGCTGCCTTATTGGCTACGGCAAGATGAGAAATGCTACCCGGGAACGGTGGAATGCTCTTCATGTTTTATGGGAATGTTTAGCATCAGTCGGGCATCTTCTACGTCAGGTATGTAGAAGCGAATTTCTTTTGTTTATAATACCGCCCATTCACCACTTCGGCGCGTTTCGCCTCTACAGGTCGTTTTCCCTATAAGGTCTAAATATTAGAATGACACATGCTTGTAATCTACTTTTTTCAGCTGATGCCGTCCGGTGGAGCTTCGTGCGGGAACTACTGTTGCTCACGTGGTGCCACAACATTGGATGAAAGCACAAAAAGCCTGGAACGAGCGTTCACATTGAGCGAAATAAACATTTCCTCATTTCACAAGGCCTCGCGTGCGTCTACCTTATGAAATTTCACGTTGCATAGATTATATGGAGGTTTGTAAAGATCGTTAGCAATTATTTTTACTAAATAATAAAACCATAACGCCCAGACCGTGCGTGGTTGAGCAGTAAAAGCGAAAAAAAAAAATGCCGCTCGGATCAGCGCAGCCGGCGTGATGTGTGCCAGCCAGCGTTCAAAACGCGCGCGCTCAAAACCGAAACCGAAAGTGTAGTTCAGGTATCAATGCTGGCGGCTTGGTGCGCTACAGTCGATTCGGCCGCTCGGCTCTATGGGAGTGTCTGCTCTTATCTAATTTCTTTCTCTACGGTGTCTGTCTCGGCAGAGTGGATTTACAAGGCTGCGCAGAACGATGCGCAGTACGAAAGAAAGGGCTTCGGCATGATGACTGTGAGGATAGAAACGAACAGTTAAAAAAAAAAGAAAAAGAAAAACGATTCTCGTTCTGCCGAGTGAACCTGTGCTTCGCGTGAGCGTACTTTCATTTCTTTCCAAGCGCCGATGCCGAACTGATCACGTGCCTCTCCGACCGCCGACTCATGTCGGGTGCCGTGGCCATCCGTTCCGTGCGGCACTACCGGTGCGAGCTGGCACCGCGATAGACGAGAAGCTTCGAGCCAGCTCGCGCTATCACTGCTGCGTGCCACCAATGGAGAGCGGCAGGCGTTTGTCTTCGTACAACTGCTGTGCGCAGTAATTGAGCTAATGGAACCAAAAACTCAGTGGTGTCTTCCAGTATGTTTTTTTTTTTAAGGATTGCTTTTAAACACACGCGTACCGCCGCATGCGATAGGTTATGCAAACTAATGTGCATGCGTACTTCATCTTTATATATATAAAATAAAAATGATCTGCCCACCGTTCGCGGGCATATATGCGCTTAATGTAGAAATAGCGCAAGATGCCGTGTTTCCTTTAGGGTTCTAAGTTTTTACAGAATTCCTTTCGCCATTATCCTGGACGCGACCCTCGAATGATGTCGGTCAGTGGATAGCAGCCAAGACGCACACGCTACACGTGAAAGCAGGGGAAAAAAAAAGCGAGTGCGTGTCAAAACGGTCGGTTACGATCTTGCGCTCAACTCGTTGAAGATGGCACTTCGTGAAGGGGCCAGGACAGCAGATTCCATGCCGACAAATAATTCCTCCAGCTCAGGATAGCCTTTACGAGCGAACATTTTATTCAATCAAGCGGCTGCTGCTGAGCACGAGGTCGCAGGTTCGATTCCTAACTGCGTGGGCCGCATTCTGTTTCGGGCCTTGGGGAAAACAGGCGTATACCCGCGCTTTGGATCGACCTCAGGTGGACTACATTAACTGACATCTTTGCTTGAGGGTTTCTTACGTGATGGTGTTGCTGGCATTATTGCTTTAAGCGTATCCCTGTAATGTCGTGGTGCTATTTGGACTCGTATGTGATAACCCAACCTTGTTGTAACTGCATGTTAATTTTTGTGTTGTATGTTGCAGCTGTATGTTGTATTCAAGAGCGAAGAAGTCGCCTGCGCAGTACTTTTCTGCCAACGTCTCCTTGTATCACGTGATTAAAAATATTTAAAAAAAACTCGACAGCCTCCCTCCTAATTACTCCTTGCGTCGTAGCAGCGCTTAATCCAACCGACAACTCTCCCCCAATAGCCTAAATGAGCGCTGCTTCTTCGATCCGCATTGGTAGTGAAGTGGCTACGCCGTTCGCTCGCGGGCCAAAAGGTCACGGGTTCGATGTTGGACTCGCCGGAATATTTCAGGACCGTGCTTCAAGCCCTAACGTAACTAAAGATTTTATTTTTTAAATTCCAATTTCGCAAGGTGCGTCTGATTAAGATGTTATATTTATTGAAAACCCATTTTCTGTACCTGTAGAGACACACCTCCTAGAGATATAACGATACTGTCTATCTGAGGTACCGCCAAGATCTATCTTTAAAGCGTCACTAAACACAAACAAGAAAATAAGTCTAGACAAATAAAGGATTCATAAAAACTACATTTTCTTTAATTTCGCGGCAATACGTTGGTTACTAGAAGAGAAAATGGAGTGCGAAGTTTTCTTTTTTTTTTTCAAATTTCGCGCGTCAGCCACCGGGTCGTACGTCAGTGTGACGTCACGGATTTCAAGATATCGTTTCGCTATTTGGGTCGTTCTCGCTCATTAAATGGTTCTAAAAGACGCTGAGTTCTCTCTTTCGTTCTTTCAGAATGCGAAATAGTCCATAACTTTCGATGAAAAATTAACCAAGCCCGAGCAGATGCCATTAAAGAATGATGACGTCACGGCGATCAGGTGCACGCACCACACCCCTCCTTCGTCTTCGGGTCTCTCTTGGCTTAGCAGGCTACCTCTCACGAAATTAGCATATATCATTATTTTTCTACTCTGGAAAGGTCATTTACTAACAAATCTCACATTGTTTGTACGGGATATCGCGTTGCTACTACGGCGTCGGGGGATGTTTGCTAGCGGTTGGGCGCGATTTGTTTGCTTCTGCCCCACAATGACACTAACTGATGCGCTGAAGCTGATAGATTGAACAGAAATATCTTCAGGAATGCTATTGCCAGCAAATAAAACGAGAGGCGCATCGGCCGCAGTAGCGCAGTGCAAACTGGACTGTATACTTTCTGTGAATTTGTTTCTCTTGTATGATCGTATGTAATGTAACTGCATCGGTTTGACAGTAACGATAATCCCATGCAATAAAGAGAAAAAAAGCCGCAGTAGCGCAGTGGTTAAGGCGTTGCGCTGCTGTGCGTGAGGTCGCGGGTTCGAACCCGGCTTCATTGCATTGCATGGAAGTTCGGGAAGCTCCAGGGGGCAAAATTTATTCTTGTGATGTCTGCTACGACCTGCATCATGGTCTGATGGCGGTTCCGCGCGCAAAATCTGCAGAACTTATTTTTCAAAAAAAAAATTTTTTTTCTTAGTAATCTTGCCGGAAGTTGGGTCTGCTTGAGAACATCCGGCCCCTCAGTTTGCAAATGGCGTTTGGACAGCGGAGGGCGTCGGCCCGCTACCTTGCCTTGAGGGCTGTAAGCACTATTATTTTGTGTTTTCTCATAATGGCAAAGCCTTTGGCGCAATTTAAAAAAAGACAGGGACGTGACAAACGCACAGGACAACGCACCGAACCTCTGTCACGTCCCTGTCATTTTCGAATCGCGCTAAAGGCTTTGCCATCATGAGTAAACCGTACCAACTAGCCCAAGAATCAGTCTTTTTGTGTTTTAGCGGTATTTTACGAGAAGACGACACCGGCGACACCAGCGCAAGACGAAACAAGCGTTAGAACTGCGGATTCCAGCCGGCCTTTGTGTAATGGCCTGAGCAGTACCGGCTATGGGCGGAACCAGATGTCGACGGCGAGTACTGTTCCGTTATTATTTCCTTTCTTGTTCTTCTGTTTGCAGTATCTTACTTTCTTTTTTAAAGATGTACTTTGCCAGTTCTTAAACTCTTCGACACAAGGCTATGGGCACCGTGCGTTCGACGCCTCTAAGTTTTGGGGTGTTCTCTGTTTTCAAGCATTTGTAAATTTGTAGAATGTACTGCGTATCTGTACTCTGTTAAAATTTGAGGGCTGCTCAAACGAGCGTGGAGTGAAACGAGATGGAAGAGTGACGGTACGTTAGTAAAAAAAAAAAAAAAAAAGACTGCTCGATGTATTTGTGGATAAAAAATCGTTCGCTGCTTTATTTCCGCGTTGTTTGGCGAAGTCTCCCTCAGACTTGATAATTATTACTGGCCAAAGTTCATAGAAGTGCCGGAAATTCAAATTTACGCAATAATTCTCGATAGAATAACTACAGTGTAATAAAAAGCAATACAAGTATGTTCCATGTGCAGTCTAAATTGTTCATTTAGCCGAAGGAACGCAACTAGAGATAAAAGATTAATAATAAAGAGAACTAGTGATAAAGATTTATTTCAAAACGCGTAGTGTAATTGCAGACTTGAGGTCAGCTAGAAGTGAAAGCATTGTCCCCTGCCAGAAATTCTGCGGCTCGCACCCGCCTCGAGAATCGGAATGTAGTACTTCATTAAAATTTCTTTCTGGGCGATTTGATGCACACTTGATTTGAAAATTATAACAGTGCTAACAACCACATGCGTGGTTGCACGTGTTAGCGCTGTTATAATTTTCAGATCAAGAATCAGGATGTGCAGTAACGTGCTTTCCTGCTGCAGTGAATTTGTTCCCGCGGCCATCGTAAACACACACTACGGTAACATTGCTGGGGTAGCAATGCACTTCGCCTCATTTTTTACTGTCAACATTTCGCGAGACATTTGCAAGACACAATGCTCCTAATGAATGGTTGCGCTTAAAGCACTAGCTTATTTCTATTGTAAAATTGCAACTTCTCCTTAACCATTTAAAAAGCAATTATAAATTAAGTCATATTTTAAAATTATTTAGTCAATACTATTCCGGTTTCAGACAGTCGTCGTGGAAACACGTTGTACGTGTATTTTCTTCGTGCCCAATGGATGTAAAAAAATCTTGCGCGCCTCGCTCAGACGATGCCGTTTGCGTCACATTTTGTTCACTTTTTAGTGAAAGGCCCCTCTCTCCACCTGGCCAGACTTACTCGCTAAAAACCTATTATATGCAAGCAATGACTTGCCGTTTAATTAATCCTGTTTTACCCAAACATAGCTACACATTCATGAAAAGCAACTTGTTCACTTTTATTTCTGGCCATAGACAGTGCACTTCTACAAAAATATATTAAAAAGTCAGATTAATATACTGTTTCAGCAAAAGCTTAATTAGCATAGTAATGATTTATTTAGTAATTACTCTTTTACGTCATCCACGGCTAAAACCTCGCTTCAGCGTACAAGAGGCGCTACTATACGCTACGACTTCCGTCCATTTGCGTAAATTTAATTTTTTTGGTCTCTGAAACACTGCGTCTGTAGCATAAAAGATAAGTTGGGCATTACAGGGTCTATGCTCATCTTTACAAGATAGTAATTACACAGTGAAGTCTCGCGAGCAACCGACGCGTACGAGCGCACAATTGTGCGGCACATTGGCACGATTGATAAGAAGAGTTACCAACGCGAACTACGTCAGACAGATATAAATTTGAATGCGACTGACACGCAAGCGAGACCCACGAGCGTGCCTTCCTTTTTTTTTTGTCAACTCGTGGCGCGGGAACTCTTATAGTTTCGAGGGCGCTCTTCAAATGACGATGACGGAAAGAATCGCCTAACCAGGTTTAACCGGTTTAACCTCGTTGTCTTCGAGAAAGTTCGAGAACTATACAGTAGCCACTCTCGAAGAACGAGGGGGACCACGAAAAGGGAGACACGACGGGACAGCGTTGTACAGAACCCTTCTCACGACCAACGAGCAAGCAATAGCCCCCACGGCGACTTCTGTGAAAGCCGCACCTCGGAGGAGGTGAGCCTTTGTTCTCGAGCGTGCGTCTTAAAATGCGGAAGAACAAGGACGCTTCGAGAAATTTACTTGAATAGGAGCCTAACTTCACTGCAGTTACCCGACCAATCTAACGCCTAGTATGGTTGGTGTAACTTGAGGGCCGTTTATTCATTCTACCCATTCAATCATAGCGCGAGCAGATCGCTAGGTGCAGAACGAACGCTCCGATCAAGCATTGCCGCTAGGGAAGAGTAACGGGCCAAATCTTACCCATCTGCGTGGCCACGCTTGAAACTATAGTTCACAATATGAAAACCAGCAAGTGTCACCCAGTGTCGTCCACGAACAGGACTACCTGCCCGTGCGCTGTGCACAGCAGTGAGTTGGTCTATGATGTACTTACGGCGCAAAACTGAACACAGGTTCCAGCGAGACGAAAAACAAAGTGACAGTTATGTTAAAGTTGCATTTTGCTACCATATCACAGCGCATGTCTTTTTCGCTCCCACGTATATTCCGGGTGCAGCGTCTTACAGAGAACATAGACGGCCAGGCAGAGCTGTCCGTGCTGTCTCGCTTCCAGCTGTGTTCCGCTTTCCGTTGTAGAGCAATATTAATGACCGCCTAAAAGCCGTTAACAATAGTAACTTAATTCACTCCGGCAGCAAAAGTTGGACGTTGTATGTGCGACAGTAAAAGCTGTCACTCCAGACCTTAAGTCGCCGTCATCCAACTCGAACGTCATCGTTGGCTTCCCGGCCTGTAAACTACCCTGACTTAAAAACGGCAAGACGCGCGCAAAGCTTGCGCAAGAGTCGGTTTCTTGGATACATTAAGTTTTGGGTATCTAAAATAGGAAGGCTAGTATACATACTGAACTATATATCTGTAGTACAAGTAGGTACTGGAATATACAATCAAAGGCCTAGGTTGTTAGTTCTGCGGGAAATCACAAGGTAACACGCACACTAAAGAATCCCAGGTGGGAAGAGATTCTTTTCTTGTCTCTTTATTTCTATCGCAATTTCTTTACCAAACGGCAAGCTGGGCGATTTGGTAGGCTACCATCGTCCAAATCGGCGTCCTCTTTTTCATTACTTTGGCGTTGTTTGATTTGGGCAATTTATTTGCACTGGGACTTCACCGCAATAGCGGGCGATGCGGCCTGCACTGATATCGCGCCTTGCTTTGACCTTGGCTGCCATATTGCCCTTGGTCGGTGCGTGTGGTTGTGTGCAAGAGTGCTCACCTGATTTCTTGAATGTATTTAGGTTCTGCCGTCTGGCCTCAACTCACGCCGCTTTTTCGTAGGGACCACAGAGTGACCTAAAGAATGCTGGCCGCTCATTTTTGTGGCACATTTTCTTGGCTCGTGATTCGTACAAGGCGGTGACGGACAGCCAGGTCGAGCTACGTCTCCCAGCAGACGAGGTAAGACCAATTCTTGCAACTGTTTTGAAATAATTACGCACACTCAACATTTCCCGTAGCATCTGTGCGAAGTGTCTTCTACTCCTTTTGCTGTAGAACGCCTTTTTTTTTTTTTTGCTGTTCGCGAACTAGGCTTATGAACCACCAGACGAAATCCATACAGCTGCCAGTCCAGTGCGGCATTCCACCGAATCGGATGTCGACGTGTTGATAAATCAAATTCCCTCCTCTCGAGTTTTCTTATTTCGGCAAATTCCTCGTACTTCAACGTTGCCTTCGCCACAGTAGCAGGCGATGTAGCCTGCAGTAATATCACGGATTGCTTTAGCTTTGGCTGCCGTTTTCCCATTCCTCGGTGCATCTGATTCAGGCCAGGAGGGTACACCTGTTTTTGCGAATAATAATAGGTTGTGTCGCCAGGGCGCAACTTTTTTGAAGGCGCCACAAATTTGCTGAAACAAGGCTCGCTGCTCTCGTGCATGTAGGGAGACTTTCCCGTGGCGCATGGTTCGGACAACGGGGGGACGAACAGCCGGGCCAAGTTCCGTTCCCCGGGTGACAAGGTGAGCGCAATCCTTTCTGTTGCTTTGAAGTGACGTAATTATGCTCAGTTAACTTTTTCTGTAGCAGCTGCGCCATGTGTAGCTTTGGTTAATTTTTTGCTGTAAAGCGTTTTTTTTTTCCTACTCGAGAAGTCGGTGTATCAACCGTTAGATAAGTGCGCTAGATCTGCCAGTTCAATGCAACACGTCGCCGAATTCGATATCGGCGCGTTGAAAACATAACCGGTTCGTTTCAGATTCCGAAACGCAGTTGAAAACTTGCTAAAGGCAAATTCAAGGACTATTCCGGGCAGCTTTGCGTTTGACAACGTTTTCATATCTTTTTCTGATTTGTGCCGTGGCCACCACGGAGGAAAACATGCAATATCAGGGCCTTGCCAAGAGCGATAAAATTATGCCGAAAGAAAAATGTTACGCAGGTCCAAGGCACACACTGGAATTTAGTCGACGTGAAGCTTCACATATAGATACCACACAACTAACGGTGATGCGTACAATTATTGAATTTAATATTATACAACTAGTAAATTTGCGCAGTGTTTATGCAGAAACTTCGCTTAGGACAATTTTTATAATTGTGCACAGCAGGGTTCAGAAGGTATTCCGAAATATGCAAATACCCAGTCAGGCGGATGCACGGTGTGACACACATGCGTAGCGATGTCACGGGGACGAAGGCGATGTGTGACGCGTGTCGAAGGATGAGAATGCTGATGACAAGTGCATGCACCTATAGGTGGGACACATTTGTAACCACGTGAAATCTGGACGCAGTGGGGGGCACTTCTAATGTGGAGAAGGTGCAGTTCGGCAGCTCTATGAGGATAATCACACAGGGCCATGTGCCCTCTGTTGTTGTGACTACGTGCCTTGACGCTTGTCCCACTGTACCCAAAAAGCGATCTTAGCTTTGTGGGGAAGAAGAGTTCCTTCGGCCTTAGTCAATGCACAATGTGAAAGTTATGAGCAGTGGAGATTGCGCTGCCCATGCTGCATTATTAGTGAGACCTGTGTAGTGTATAACGTGTTGTTTCCGCCTGTGCCCGTTTCCTTCGTGGACGATTTTGGAAAGTTTCGTGTGCGATGTGTACCTTCCCTCTCGTGTTTACTTCTGTTTGTGGCTTTCGGTAACTCTTCTCTCGTCACGTCAGTTTTCAGCAGTTCATTGTGTGCCGCAGTTACTCGAGTTAGATTTAATTATAAACCTAATAATAATAATAATAATAATAATAATAATAATAATAATAATAATAATAATAATAATAATAATAATAATAATAATAATAATAATAATAATAATAATAATAATAATAATAATAATAAATTCGTTCGCTAATTTAGCCACTCAGTCGTTCATTAGTTCGTTCCTTAGTTCTCTTTCAGTGATTCATTAGTTGGCCCGCTGGTTCATGCGCTCATTCTGACTTATAACACGGTGACACTGTGTAAGACTAGGAAAGCGTTTGCGGGCTGCGTGACAGTGCCCACAGAAATAGTTTGTGTGTACGTGCGCGTGTGTGCCTAGGTTTTTTTCCCTCTTTTTTATCCTTTTTTCTTTCTCACCTATTGCATCCCCTTGCCCCTCCCCCAGTACAGGGTACCCAACCGGAGATAATCTCTGGTTAACCTCCCTGTCTTTTCTTTGCCTTTCTCTCTCTCTCTCTGACTTATCACTTACAATGGAAATATTCTGCGGTGATTTCGGCCCGGAACTTCAGTGATCATGCGTTGACGTCAAAGTCATCATCACGTCGTCGCCATTTCACGCCCCGCACACCCTTAAGTTCCAGCGATCGCCACAGAGGGCTAAAAATCAACCTTATAGCATGAAGCGCGTAAGTCGAGCTACTGTAATTTAGTCCCATACATTAAAACGCGGCTAAACATTGTATCTATAGATGAACATATAAAAGCCGACAACCGTGGTTAACATGCAATTTTTTACAAGATATGTGAGCCATTGATTTTACTGGAGTTCTGTTAAGTCTGTGCGATAAGCAGTTCATTAGTATCGATTGCAGTCCGGGTCGTTTATTGATTAAAATTGTACGACGGTAATATTACCGATCGGAGTGGTCGCTTCTTTAGAGCACCATAACGCAGGTTCGCTTTAAAGCAGTCTTGTTTTGATGTGAATTATATCTGTCAGATTATGCGTCCAACATTCGATAGCCGCCACAAAGCGAAAGTGTTTAAACATGGGGAATTTTATCAGCTGCGGCATTTCACTGGCGTAACGGCTGCACGACTTCATCATTATTGATCTGCCGCGTCTGGCCGCATAATGACGTATTGCTTGAAAAAAAAAGAATGCGCTATTTAGCGCGAAAATTCATCGCTGGAACCGAGCACGGTCTGCTTGGAGACTACCCACGAAAGCGGATTAACGTTGCAGCCTTTGGCCGGATGCACCGGTGAGTAAAAAAGCAGTGCCTCGTTTTAAATATTGATTCTTTCTTTTTGCGTGCGAGGCATATAAAGCATATTCCTGTAGTCATTCCTTGAAAGCGGAAAAAATTATTATATAATCATTGCCCTTCGAAGGCAATTCTAACGAGACTTTTGTTAATTTGCCCCATTGCTAACAGGAGTATATAGCATAAATAATAAATAGTTCTGCCTGTTTCTGCATAAATGTAACATCGCGATAATTTCACTGAACATTAGTGACAGATTTACTTCCAATGACCGAGTCAGATTCATTGCATTGGAGACGTAATAAAAATATTACTAGTATCTGGCATAAACAATTGTCACCTATTCGAGGTTTGACTCGAAAAAGAATGCGCCCACAAAACAGTGTTGTGTGTGTGTGCTTTTCTGTCATTGAGCGTTTTTTGCACTGTTCTTAGTCAGAAACGAATCACAAGTTCACCCACGTTTACGCCATAGCAATTGAAGCGTTTTCTTCCGACTCTAGCCTTCAAGACGCTGCTCATATTTTTTCGCTTCTTTGGACTTCATTGTCCCGGAACGTACAAGTTAACAGTGAATGTGTCACCACTGGAAGTAACAAGGATTAGAATACTCACAAAGTATGTTTCTAAACATCTAGAACCATGATTTGTTCATTCATCGGTCAAACTTTTGTTTCATCATTCTTTGCTTGCATGTTTATCATGGCTTCATCATTTCTATTTCCAGGCACACTGCCAAAAGAGAGATGATTGGTGCGCAAGCTGCCGTCATCGAACCATAAGAAGCTCAACGGCGGTCATCATAATGACACGTCTTCTTGAACTATGGGCCTCACCATGATATGTTTGCAAGTTTACCAGATAGAGAGGTCGGAGCCCTATCAGGAAAGCAGCAGTCTTGTTTTGTATCGTACCGAGCGGGAATGCTGAAATTCGCTATACAAGCTAACTTGCTTTTAAGGTCGTTCTATGACAAACGAAAAAGTAACACGTTTAATCCCAACTTGTCTCTTTTCTGGTCATCAGAACGATGACAAGTAGAACAGAACAAGGTAGTGAGTTCGTGCTTGCTATTGTACAAACTCTGTCATCTGTTCTTTGCAAATCAGCTTGAAGGCAATACCACCAACTATCACATGCTTCAGCAAAATTTGAACTGCGCGAGGAAGACCGGACGTGAACAGAAACAGAGATGCACACACAGCCTCCTTGTTAAGTCACACAATCTTTGCAGAAGTCCTTGTAAGCACTATTGTCTCCATAACGTTCGTTGCGAGTACTCCACTTGTGTCAAATCTTTCAATGACGCACCTAAACGTAACATGTGGCTAGGATGTGCATTTTCATTACGGTACGCGCGGCAGCTACACAAACGTGCGCCGTGCGAATAGTGTTCCACTTTCTGGAAGGTATATGCGAGCGCTTTGCTTGAACCTTCGACGAGTTATGTATGAACGGCCGACGCGTTTGACCTGTTTTCGAACCACAAATATAAAAATAGGATATGTGCTGGAAAATATAGCGCGGTTTCTTTTTTTGTGATCGTACACTACATACCTCTCGCCAATATATTATCGAAATAATGGGACATTGCAGCGCGAGCTTGCTGGAACTTCATGTTTTCCTATGACTTTTTATGCTTCCTTTTTTAAATATAGCTGGACTTATCCAACGCAGGCTATGTACGCGTGGTGTGAAACACGCCAAGCACCACTGTACGCACCCAAAGTGCAAGGATAACCCAGCATAAAAGTCGTTGTCTGAAGCTTCGTTCTGTCTTGAAGCGGCACGCCTGAACACGATGTGAAAAATTCGCTCGATTTTTTTTTCTATATCTCTTTTTCTATATGTTGCAAGCTCAGCGACTGACAGCTTGAAGTCCGCCTGACCTGCGCGAAAATTGTGAGCATGTACTGCTTCATTCATCATTGACAATAAACAATGTAGGCGTACTTGTTTGAAGTCTCTTATTTTTGCCAGTTGAAACTTCTCGGTCGTTTGGCGACATAATAGATATCTGTAGCCATGTCAGAGTGCTATACACACGAGTACTGCCCTACAGCGGTAATAAAACACCCCAAATCAGTGAGTGGCCAGTGCGACCAGCCGCTACCGCAGCGGCCATATTGCTCACAACGTAAAGATATTAGTTATGATTTTGACAGCGCCATCTCTAGGTCGTTTACTTACTTAACGACGCCAACGCTACTCTTCCTTCCGTGCCAATGTGGAACCTACAGTTTCCCTTCTCGAAGCATTTTAGGTGTTCTGTGGTCATTTAGCCGTCGTTTTGTAATCTTGTGGTTGTCCTGCCCAGCATGTTGGTGTTTTCGTCACCGACTCGTCAATGTCGCCATGTCATCATCGTCGTTTCTGTATCTTTATCCTCGTTATTGTGCTGTTTTCGTCACACCACTGAAGTGGTTATGTCATCGACGTCACGTTGCCGTCACAGTAAAGCGCCATCACCGTGTCCGGCGTGTCGTCGTCTTTCTGCGGTCGCCCTCGTGACGTCATCGCAATGTGTTCGGGCTGTCACTGTCAACACGACCTCCTCGCCATTTGCGTCGTACTTCAACGCCGTTATCACCGTTCACAATGTGTGGTCTTCGTTAAACCCTTGCCATCTCAATTTGGGATTCTTTCTCTCACACGCACGCACACGCACATGCATGTACAAATTATTCGCCTTGCACTGAGGTTGAATCATCTGGTAACAAGGCGGGGACGTTCCCATTAGGGCGCATGCAGATGGCTACCTGCACAGTGGAGACTAGCGTAACGATCATGTAAGCAACCTCAACAACGTAGTAGGACCAATCTTTACATGCGCAATCAACAGGTTGCGCAAATTTTTAGATACGTGTGTATATTACAGTGGAACTTTCTTTCCCTGCCCATCCGTGTTTGGTGTGCCTGCTGCTGGGTTGGTCGGCCCCTCGACGTGTGTGTGTGTGTGTGTATGCATGTATGTATAATATATATATATATATATATATATATATATATATATATATATATATATATATATATATATATATATATATATATATATATATATATATATATCCGAAACAAACAGACGTCCTAATGAGTAAGCGTATTTGTGCAGTTGATTTTCCTTGAATTAGTCATTCGGTATGTTCCACTGGTTGTGTGCCTATTCTTGGCCAATCCTGCAGAACGGTTATGCGTCCCTGCAAAACCAAAAGTACAGGATTCTAAACGTATCTAGACATGTCTTACTTTTCTGTGCCGACACCTGTCATCGCCATTCTTGCATCGACAAGCATAAGTCGCCTATGTACACGTGACACCGCAGCGCATATTTCTAATGCTGTGCAGCCGCCTGATTTGTGGTTGGAAATTGGTCATAGCTGGTGGACGGTGTAGTCTACAGACGTGAAATATTGCACGAGATTGAAACTGCAACCATCGTGGTGGATAAACACATGCAGTGTATGAGATTAAACGCTGCAAAGGATAAAAGTAAGCACAATTTTACGCATCGACGTATTATGTATAGCATTTATCGACACGCTTCACTTAAGCTTCGCTCAACATAGATTAAAAATAAACACACCGGATCGGCATATTTTCTTCGTCTGTCGTGCATCAGACATTTCGGAATGTGAATTTGGACCGACTGGTTCATAGAGGTTGCACAACAGAGTGAAAATTCCTGAAACAAAATTCAACTCTAGAACGCTGACTTTTTGTACTTTATAACCCACCGTGGTTGCTCAGTGGCTATGGTGTTGGGCTGCTGAGCACGAGGTCGCGGGATCGAATCCCGGCCACGGCGGCCGCATTTCGATGGGGGCGAAATGCGAAAACACCCGTGTGCTTAGATTTAGGTGCACGTTAAAGAACCCCAGGTGGTCAAAATTTCCGGAGTCCTCCACTACGGCGTGCCTCATAATCAGAAAGTGGTTTTGGCACGTAAAACCCCAAATATTATTATTTTTGTACTTTCCTACTTTTCGTCTACCGTGTTTTGTTTATTCATAAGCCACTGAAATTCTGCACCGTTCTGAGGAAAACCATAAAATGCTAGCCAAAACGAGTTTAGTTTATGCTGTTCATCTCGCTACTCGAGGAACCACGTTATCCTACTTAATTCACGACTCATTGTTCACACGACGAGCGTAGCCGAGCAGTTGCAGTTGCGAAATTGGGACAGTCGAAGTAGTAAAAATGTTAAAGGAATGAAACAAGTCTATTTGTGCTTTTCACCTCTTGGAATAATTTAAAGAATTTTTGTGGTACAGATTTGAGTGATTTAGAGGATGCATTACAGCTATCGTGATGGTTATGCAACACTGGGTTCTCTATTGGTAGAAATGTTATCAGTACGTCACCATTATAAATTTGTTGAATAAAGACGTTACGACTTTGCTAGTTGGTAATATAATACAAATACTCTGACGGCGCAAAAAAGGGGCAAGTACATAGAAGGGATGCGGGCAAAGTAGCGTAATATTCGGACAAATAATTGAGAAAAGAAAGTAAGATTATATCATCATTCTGGGATAACTTAACTAGTTGTGAGCTAGGGAAACTTCCTCCACTCTCACCTACCACCAAACCAACCGGCATATCTCCTTTCTTCGCGAGTATTTGTCGCGTTTTGTTAGTTCTTGCCCAAACTCACTCCGTCGTTTCGTCTGGTTACCCACTGCACCTTATAGCATTAGTCGCCGAAGGTGACCTCAAGAAAAGGAAGCAATAAATAGCGGAAGACAAATCCCAAGAAGAAAAATATAATATAGCAGTCATCATCATCAGCGTACTTATATTGCATCAGCCATATTCTGTAACCCGTGACTTGCGCCAGCTGATTCCATCTTATGTTTGCAGACTTCCTTACACCGCTACTTCTCTCCCCTAAAAGACATATGGCAGTTGGGTTCGTAATGCGTTAGCATCGCATGGGTTCGGTTATGCTGTCACGTCAGGAATCGCTGTATCGCGGAGTGTGTCGCCTGGGCCCTTCGGTAGGACCTACAATTTCGCTCCTTGTTCCTCCGTTTTGATTTTGCTCCCTCGTGACACATAGTACTTATCCTTTCCTTTTTTTAGAATGATTCATTTGTACGGGGTTAGCACTATATTCGTGTGCATCACACGCGTTTGCCTGTGATATTTTTCTTACTGTCCATCAGCATATTAATGTTTTGCCAGAAAACACCACGGGCCGCACCTTTGCATTTGAGCTGGCGTTGTTGTACATAGGACTACGTAGGTGAAGAACTAGCATCGAGGCGCGGACAGCCAGAGGTTATGGAGCAACATCTTGGGTTATCACTGCTCGGGCGATCATTTTCAGAGGCGATCACACCGGATCTGTGCGAGTATAGGTAGATCTGTGCGATATCTGTGCCTAGCTCGCTATCTGCTGGTGTATAGAAGAAAGTCAAGGTCTCGTTTCTTCGTCTCTTTCACAGTGCTTCTCACATAGGCATACGATGTGCTTTCTTTTCTTTTTTTGCCTCGTCGGTACCGAGCAACAACTGTACGAGATCGACAGGGTCGTGTCGTACACGCATCTGTCGGGCGAAGACGACTCTGGCCTTTCGTGTGTCATCACCGGGCCAAGGTCTGGGCAACACTGTGGCCTACTGTGCGAGCCAGGACGGCAAGGTGATCTTTCCCATGTTTATTGCTCTGCCAATTGCCTATGAAACAGTTTCGCACACTAAAATCAAGTATGGCAATGCTTCTTGAAACCCTTAGCAACGAAGTGTTAAGAAGACGCCATAAATGTTTTATTTGCTAATTTTCTATTTCAGAAAATAATCAAATAAATGTTTACATTTAACGGTGTCCCAATTATTTTACATGACTAATAATATTACGAAAAATTACAAACTGGGCTAGCTGGAACTTATTCAATGAAGTTACGCATGAAGAACTCGGTACAAGGAAAACAGAAAATGTGTACAGCTTGACAAGTGAAAGTTAATCGGAAAATAGCGTTAAATCATACACTTCGTTCAGATCATGTATGTGGCTGCTGCTGTCCAAAAAAATGTTCAGTTATGAGCAAATGATCGCCTTGTGTTGCTGCTTTAATGAGTACATATCCCACTCCAGAATCCCAGGAGTAAAGCCTGTCTTCTCTACGTACTTCACTTTCATGTCGTACTGACTCATTTCGCGAAGCATTTTGCTCTAGAGCAAAGAGACAGAGCTTTCGGCGGCGCGCAGCACGCTGCCTACGCGAAAGCGCACGAATGCGAAACCATTACTGCTTGTGCCCTGCTACTGTGCGATCAGCTGTCCGAAGTGCAACTTGGTGTTCTCTAACGCACTGTGCTCTCAGTTCATGATGCAAATTATGGAACGATAGAGGGAACACATGTGCGGAAGTTGGCTGCAAAAGTAGTGACTCGCATATTAAGGAATGGACTCAATCTGTGTGGCCGCTGCTACGTGAGGACTGCCCGCGTTACCGGTCCTTCGCGATGCACGGCTTTTCTCGAGGGAAAGAAAGATCGCTCATCCGCCAGTGCTGTATCGCTAACCTCCAAAGAAAGATCTTCAACCTCGAAACGTCGGCCGTTAACAGTGAGTGCCGCTTGCCACAAAAGCAGGCAGAGCCACTTAGTGGCATTCTAAGTTTCTTGCACATTACCTACAAACATCCACCACTACTCACACGCAACCGTACGACCATTCTACCGCCAAGGTATGAAGTACACTTAGCGCCAAAGCACGATTGACGGTGACTACACCGACAACGCACGAATGTTGGAAGCTGAACGTTTACTGACGTAAGCAAGTGACGAGAGTTATAAGGTCCGTTCTGCCAAAAAGCTATCACAAAGCAAACTTACTTTCGAAGCCTTGTGCGCAACAAGAACAAATCTTTCGCAACGCAGCACACACGAGAGCATTTAGGCTGAAATTAAACAGTCGGATAGTGACTGCTCCGAGGTACTTTACTGAGACAGAAATATGACAAACCGCTGCTTCAAAATGTTTGCCGAATGAAGAACGAATAGTTAAACGAACTGATCTGAATTTAATTCTTAAGCGGAAAGTCCGAACACCTTGGAATACATTTCTAGCCCCGCGTTTAATACAAGCACCGTATGCGCTGCTCGTGCCGCTTGGACGAGGCGTAATGAGCTCTGAAAGCACTCGCATGACCTCTAAGGTTGCACCCAAAACACAGTCCACACAGTCACCGCCCACGATATCCCCTTCAGTCGGGAATTACGATCGACTGTCGAGAAACTTGTGAAATTTACGTACTTGTGCGCCAAGGTGCTGGGGACTCAATCGAAAGCAAGTCAAGGTGGGATAAGAAATACTCTGCATTTTATAGAGACCCATCTCAGTTACATAGTAATTCAATATTCTTTTATTGTGCAGTGAGTCATGCTACGTTTATTCATTAACATCATTGAATCACCC
Source organism: Dermacentor variabilis (assembly GCF_050947875.1). Classification (NCBI taxonomy): domain Eukaryota; kingdom Metazoa; phylum Arthropoda; class Arachnida; order Ixodida; family Ixodidae; genus Dermacentor; species Dermacentor variabilis. The sequence goes on from NC_134577.1 coordinate 25,904,175, forward strand.
GCTCGTATTACATACACTCGTTAATTAGTGGGTGCAAGCATTACCAGGAAAAAAATCTTCCTCAATTACTACCGAAACGCCCCACTTCAATCGTCCTGCCAATCGTCCTTCGCCAAAGCGGTCGTCTGAAGCAAAGCGGTGTGCTTTAGCAAAGAATGCAAGGAATCCAGGCTTCTTCCTGACTGACGATAACGCAAGCTTATTCGCCTTAACGCTGCCACCCGTACTTCTGAATGGCCATTTCATAAAACGAAGGTGAACATTTTAAAACGTGAAAACAAGAGTAAATGGCTCATTTATTTGGGACCAGGGTCATTTTCAATTAACGACTCGGAAAATATCGAGCCCGCAGACTCAATACTGAGTATTCTAAAATGTAACGGCACAACGCAGAGCCTTAACACGACAATATGGCAGTTCTGTGCGCTGTACTGTGTTACAATTGTACCTTCTTATTATTGCGGTTTGCACTTCTTCGGAAATTCACCCAGCTTGCGATATCTTCGTCTGTCCATTGGTTTGTTCATCCGTATCAAACCTGTTCCATGTCAGCTTGGGTCACGGGGTAGTTCGTGACCTAATGAGTCGGGTATCGGTCTACTGTGCTGAAGGAACCGGGTTATAAACCAACCTACGGACAAACTTGGTAACTGACTATACGATGGTTTGTGTCGCCCCTCAGTGAACTTCGTTGATGCCATCCTGGCTAACTGTGTATGTGCCGCTCGTCAGTGAACCTCTTTTACACCAACTTTGGTCACCGGTCAGATGCCAACAATCGCAGAAGTGGCTTAGTGACTTTGGCGTTGCGCTTCTGAGCCCGAAGGTACTGGATCAAATCCCGGCCGCGGTGGCCGCATTTTGATGTGAACAGAATGCAATAACAGCCGTGTGCCATGTACTGCGTGTTCTGGGTAGGACCCCAGATCGCCAGAATAATTCCGGAGTCCTCCACTACGGCGTGCCTCATAATCATATCATGGTTTTGGCACGCAAAAGGCTAGAATTTATATTTTTTCATGTAATGCTTACGTAATGTAATCCTTCAGTAAATATTCTTGATACCAACTTGGGTAATTGCATGGGTATGTGCCACTGGGTAGGCGCCGCATTTCCATGAACCTCTTTCACAGGGCTGTTCCATAGCGGCATGGTGTCTTGCTGCCTGCTCTGCGGGCATGATGGCCAGGCCTTCTAGCACGATGCTGTCTGACGGCCCGCCTTGCGAACCTGGTTTCCAACTGTTCTAGAAGCCTGGTGTCTTGATCCCCGCCCTGTCGAACTGGTGGACAGCTGACATAGCGACCTACTAACTCGATGCCCACCTCGTTGGCCTGGTGTCCAGCTGTTTTAGCAGCCAGGCGCCTTGATGTCCTCCCCGTGGAGCTGGTGCCCAATTGATCTGCCGACGTGGTATCTGTAGGACCACCGTGCTGGTATGGTGCTCTGCTGTTTGTTTATTAATTTATTTACCAACTGATCTTGCAGCCTGGTGTCTTGACGCCAGCCTTGTGGATATACTGACTATAATTTATCGACGTGGTATTCCTGTGCCCGCACTGCTGATCTGGTGGCTAGCTGATCTAGCGACCTTGTAACTCGGTGCCTACTATGGGGACCTGGTGGTAAACTGTTCTAGCAGGCTGGTGTCCTGATGTAGAACCATGAAGATACCAGCTGATCTGGCGACGTGGTATCTCTAAGCCCATACTGCTGGCCTGGTGGCCAGCTGTTCAAGCAGCTTGATGTATTGATGCCCGCCCTGTGGATCTGGTGGCCACCTGATCTACCGATGTTATATCTCTATGCAGGCCCTGCTGACCTGGTGGCCAGGTGTTCTAGCAGCCTGGTGTTCCTGATACCCGCCCTGTGAATTTGGTGCCCAGCATTCCTAGGGGTATGATATCCTGATCCCCGTCCTGTGGATCTGGTGGCGAGCTGATTTAGCGACCTAGTACGTGGCTGCCCACCCTGCTGACCTGGTGGCCAGCTATTCAGCTGTACTACATCTTGCTGCGCACGGTGTATACTTGGTGGCTAACTGTTTCTTATCGTCTCCTAGGCTGCTGACCAGAAGACCACGCGTGCGTTAAGGAATCACCGGACGCAGAAGGTTTTTTCGATCACAATTTCTCCATCAAAAAAGATAAGTCGGGCGAGTTGTTGTTTAACATACACAACTTCAGCGTCTGTGTTCGTTCTTCTCGTGCTGTTTGATTTCTGCCATTATTTTGCATTTAAAGATTGTCCTCGCTGCAATAACGGGCGATGTAGTCGGAATCGATATCGCGGGCTGATCTCGGTTTGGCTGCCACTTTACCATTAACCGTACATGTGTTCGCGTGAAAGAGTACTCACATTATTTCGTGAATAGCTTTAGGCTTTAACGCGCGAACGCAACTCGCGCCGCTCTTTTTGAAGACACAACGAACTGCATGAATCAATGCTCGCTACTCCTTTATGCAGAACATCTACGTGGCTTTTGGTTCGAACAACGCGGGGACGGACGGCCGTGCCAAGTTCCGCTTCCTAGCGGACGAGGTAAGCACAATCCTTGCGACTGTTTGGAATTCATTATGCTGAAATGTTGTAGCAGGCACTCGAAGTGCCGTCCTCTGCTGTTTTGCTGTAAGAGGAAGTTTTAGCTCGGGTGCTCCTATCTAGCTAAATACATGTAAAAGGAGAATTCGTTCTTCTCGGTAACCACTGCACCGAATTTGACGAGGTTTGTTGCATTTAAAATAAAAACTTAAAATGTAGTGACTGTTGGTTTGGAATTCTTGATTAATATTGTCAATATTTTAATAAAGTTGGCAGAAATAAAAAAAAATTCAGAAATAACTTTCAGTTTATAACTCATTAACTCAGCAAGTAAAAATGATATCACAATTCTGTGAATTGCATATCATAGTGCATCTAAAGCGGACAAGATTGATATGTTATACATGAATCTAAAAAAAAAAAACTTCAGTAATGTGGAAATACACCTTTTTCAGAACTCTTGTACACCACGTAAAAAATTCACATAAGATATAGATTGACATATCGAATTTGTCTGCTTTGAATGATCAAATGGATGCCGTTGACAGAACCGCGATGTCTGTTTTTGATGCAGAGCTATTGATTCATAAACTTCGTGCGTCTAGTTCTTTCGACCTTTGCAATTCTTGAAGATTCTTTTCACAAAATTCAGGCCTAAATCGAAATTCCGCTTGCAACAGTCACTATAATTTAACTTTTTCACTCAAATGCAACCAATTTCATTAAGATCGGTCGAGGAGTTATCTCAGAAAAGGGTTTCTGCGTTTTACATGTATTTCAGTAGGCCGCGTTGGAGTTGGGCCAGAGATAAAGCTTCCTCGTAAGCGCTTCCTCTTTCGTGCTTATGAAATTGGCGTATTTATGATTAAACAGATGTACTACAGCTGCCAGTTCAATGCAGCACATACAAGAATTTGATGTCTTGTAGTTGAAAGAAATAACTTTTTAGTTCCGTATTCTTAAATGCAATTCAAAACTTGATGATAGAGTATTCAAGGCATGGTACAGTGTTTAGATAGGCTTACGTTTCAGCTCAAATTTGGCCGTTTCTGTCGTGGCAGCATCAGTGGAGAATAATACTCGTCCCACAGCCACGCTATGATATATTTGAAGTTAGGTTTTCTTAATGAATGATATTAGCTAATCACGATGCACACACCTGTTCAATTTCATCCTATGAATGATAAATTCATGCAATATTTATGCACAACCTGCGCATTGCACGTTTTCTTCAAAATGTTGCACTAGATCGTTCAGACACACTGCGAAATGCAAGCACCAGATCAGACGGATGCCCTGTTTGAGACGTCTGTGTAGCGATGTGACCGAGGACTAAGGCGATGTGTGATGCTTGTCGAGGGAAGGCTGCTGATTACAGGCGTGTGAACAGAGACGTAGGACGCATTTTTAGTAACTTGTGTTCGGGACATATCCGGGGAATTTCTAACCGTGAGAAAGCGCGGTTCAGCAACTATGCGCAGGCGGTCATTGAGGGCCTTCTGCCCTCTGCTGTGACGGATGCATGCTTAACTCCGTGTGTGTCTTAGAAAAGCGATCGTATCATTATGGGAAAGAATTTCTTCAGAATTCGTCAATGCCCCTTGTTAAACAGAGAATAAATAGCGTTATCCTTAAACGGTAGTATCGTATAACCTTCTTTCTACCGGTAGTGTGCTTTTTTTTTTGTATGTGTGGGTGGTCACTGAATATGTCGTTTGTCTGAAATACGTATCTTCGCTTATGTGTTCACTTTGCAGCTTTCGGGAACTGCGTTTTCACTTCTAGTGTACCATCAATGTTGAGGAGTTCATCGTGGACTCTAGTAATTTTGTTACATGTTAACCTATAATAATACTAACAATAATCAACGACAGCGACATTTGAAGGACAACAATATAAGGAGAGAACGACGTTAACGTGACGACGTGAGGATGAATGTGTGATCGCTGGCATGACTGCTTACGTGTTGTGGTAGGAAAAAGCTTACATCTCTAAACATGTGCGTTCATCGCCATTGACGGTGATCCTTAAGCAGCGGCGCACGCTGTAGAAGGTTTACGCTTGCAAACTTCTAAGCGAATAGCTTTATTGTCTCATTCGCCCATTTTTGTGGTTAATCGGTGGGCAACGGCCGTTGGTCTGACTCTGAAACCTCCCTCCCTCCCTCCCTCGTTCGTTAGTTAGTTAGTAGTTAGTTAGTTAGTTAGTTCTTGGTTAATTCGTCCTTTGGTTGGTTCGTTCGCTTGTTCAGTCGTTAGTGAGTTGGCTCGTTCAGTCGCTCGTTCAGTCAATCGTTGGTGCGTTCCTCTGTTCGTAATTTAGTTTGCTGATTCGTTCGTATGGCAATCATCGTCGATGGTAACTGCGAAAGTTTTCCTTACGGCAGCACTTTAAGTAGTCATGCCACCCACGTCATCTTATAGTCGTCATATTGCCGTCGTTTTGTAATACTGTGGTTGTCGTTCTCAACATGTCGGCGCCACCGTCTACGTGTCACTGCATCCGTGACGTCATTGTTGTCTTTTCCGTATCTCACTGTCCTCGGTATTGTACTGTCTTCTTTACATCTCTGTATTTAGTGTCATCGCCGTCTTGTTGGCGCTATAGAGTCAAGCTTGGTCGCATTCATCACCTTGGCGACCATGTCGTCGTTTACCCTCGGTCGTCTTCGCGACATTGTCGCACTGTTCGTGTTATATGTGGCACCACGACGTACTCGTCATTTTTGTCGTATCAACCTTGAGTAGTCGTCATCGTGCCATTGCCTCTTTCGCACGTACTCACACATGCCCACGAATGGACACGCGCCCAATTTTTTTTTTTGCCTGACAATGGCGATGAAGCATCTGATAACACCGTGCGGAGCTATCATTTGTGGGCGACATAATTAGGCAAGCAGACATCTACGCCCTCAGTGGAAACTAGCGTCACGTACGGTAAACTATACGCACAGTGTAATAGGAGCAGATTTAAAAGCACACGCCACTGCTAGCTCAAATATTGATAATCGTGTACATTTTAGTGCATATATATATATATATATATATATATATATATATATATATATATATATATATATATATATATATATATATATATATATATATATATATATATATATAGGCAGCGCAAACATCTAGCCTCAGCTCTCTCTTTGCCTTGCTATTCCAGAAATCACGTTATCCAACTCAACTTTGCACTCCATGTACTGACAACATACTTATATGTGCTTTCTCGCAAATTTAAAGCTGCTGAAGAAAACATTTACGACTTGCTCGTTGCTAACATAGCACAGATATACTCGGAGTGCATAAACGGACTAATAGAAAGGAAGCCCGCAAGCATAGCGCGATATTCTAACAAAATAAATCAAATCGGAGAAATGTAATGCTCTGTCATCCATTCCGGGGTTACCAATCACTTCTTGCGATAGCTAACGAATGCCATGCTCGCACACTACAAAAGCAACTTTACAGCAGAAGTATCTTTGCAGCAGAAGCATACGCAGAAGGGTTGAAATCTGGGCCAATTGGTACATACTTGAACGAAAAAACCAGTCAAAAACACAAAGGACAAGAGGAGAGGTTCACACCACAACGACTGCACAGCACCAGTCGTTGTGGTGTGAACCTCTCCTCTTGTCCTTTGTGTTTTTGACTGGTTTTTTTCGTTCAAGAAGCATACGCTATAGTTCTGGCTATTAAACACATAAGAATCAGAAATGTCGCTAAGGCTGTTGTCTTCACAGACTCATTAAGTGTCGTGAGAGCCCTAATCAGTTTACGAAAACATAAGAATTCTGTTTTGAATGAGCTGTATACCTTGTGGGGCTCCGCATATATGCACAACCAAGCGATTGTCTTATGCTGGCAACCAGGTGATAAAGTTATAAAAGGCAACGTAGCTGCTGACGAAAACGCTACGTCAGTGAGGTTTAGCGACACAGATGGTAATGCCCCCATACCTGCCACACACCTAAAGTCTCTTCTACGGCGTAAACTGAGGAGTCATTGGCAAGGAGAGTGGGACACACAAACATTGAATAAGCTACAAATCGTAAAACCAAAACTAGGGAATTGGATAAGTCAGAAAACAGCACGGTACAATCAAGTAATTCTTTGCCGATTAAGAATAGGACACACTTAAAGTACTCACTCCTATCTCTTGACTGGGGCGGGGGGGGGGGGGGGAGGATTCCCCGACTTGTAGTAGGTGCGGCAATAGCCTGACAGTCCTCCATGTTCTTATCCAGTGCCCTGCAATAGAAACAGAGATAAAAAAGTATTTCCCTTCTGCATATCAGGGAAACATACCTTTTCACCCTGCATTTTTTCTTAGCGATGAACTGCTTTTTAATCTGCAAATAGTCTTAGATTTCTCAGCCGTAACCGATACCCTGAAAATAATTTGTCTAGGAAATTTTAACACGTGATCAACAGCCCCTGTATTCGAGGGGCTGTTGATGCTCTAGTGGAACTGTTGTTTCGTTTTCGTATGCTTTTACCAAAGCACAAGTGCCATCGTCCACATCCCTAACTAATCAGTGTCATTATTTTAGTACCTATATATTCTACGCCATTTACAGCGGCAGTTTTTAGGCCCTTAGACTGCCATGTCACACCTACCATTATGAATTCACTGCCGACGCCATTCATAACACATCCTTAAAATTAACATTTCTTATGGCGCTCTTTGGCCATAACTGGCCCTGGCGCCATTAAAAGCCACATATCATCATCATCATCGTCATCATATCATTATCATAATCATCATCAGCAACGGACAGATCTGTAATCCCAACTGAAATCCTGATCAGGTTTTCACTTGGGATTAGTGATTGATCTGTAATCCCTGAAAGCCACCAATCGGCGTCTTTAAGGGAAATAAATATATCCTTTCTTCTCGAATATCTATTGCTCAATTTTGTTGGTTATTGCCCAAACTGATCGCGTTTGTTCGTCTCGCTAAGCGTTGTACCTCATTGCATCTAGCAGCGAAGGTGACCGTAAAAAGTTAAGGCATTGAAAATGAAGCGAACCACAATGGAAAGCATAAAGCAATCATCACATTCACTATCAGCCTATTAATTGCATCTTCCTGAAATAAACAATAACCCATGTCTTGCGCCAGCTGATTCCCTCTTATGCTTGCCAATTTACTGATGTTATCACGCCATCTAATTTCCAGCCGCCCTCCACTGCACTTCCGTTCCTGTGGCACCCATTGTGTAACTATTTTAAAGCACCGGTTATCTGTCCTACACATTACATGGCCGACCCAGCTCCATTGTTTCTCTTAATACGAACCATATGTATTATCGACTCCCTCTGAATTCTTTACAATCCCACACCACTGTCTTCCTGTCTCTGAACATTGTATCTAAGATCTTCCTTCCAAGATTTCTTGTTAATCTCTAAGCCTCTGGTCCTTATATTATCGCCCCCGTAGAAGGCAATGACTGTACCCATTTGAAGGATAGAGGTAAGCTGCCGATCATGATTTCGTAATGTGCGCCACTTTGCAATACAAACACATTTATTTTCCCGTAAATGTCCTTCCCTTGATTATGATCGGCTTTGACTCCTTTGCCTTGATATTTGTTATTCTCGAGGCTTACTACCGATCTCGGATTCCGTTCTCTGCCTAAGCAATTCAACATTACCTTAGTCTTCTGTATGTTGATTTTCAAGCATACTCTTTCATTCCGTTGGCTCAGTCATACCAAAGCAGTCATAGTTTACCTTTAACATCAATTAACATAATAGGAAAAAAGATTATATACCCGTGAGAATTTCGGCACCAAAAGCAGAGGTTATAACCAAGAATTGATCCTTGTAGCAAAACTCTTCGCATACACCGCGGTCCTTACATGGCATCGGAGGAAAATGAAGTATATGGCATTCGGCAATCTGTCGGCAGACATTAATTAGGGAAGCTGCACGCTGTGTTAAGCAAAGATCGAATGAGCATAAGCCAATTGTCAGGAAAATATGTTGGTTGCGTTCAACTTCCAGGCACACACTTGTAGCCGAAAATTTAACGGAACTCAAATCTTGCATATTCCTTAAGATTAACTATGGCTAAAGAGATACTCGAGGTACAAGAAAATATATGGTGGTTGGGTTTGTTACACATTATCGTTAGATGACAACGGTTCTTGTCTCATGCCAGGAATTGTGTATCATGGAGTGGATGGCCTAGGCCGCTCTGCACCACCTATAATTTTGCGCTTCATTGCACCATATTGATTTGTCGCTTTGATGAGACATTGCATTTATCTTCGCGTTTTACAGAGCGATTCATTTCATGGGAGTTTGCGCTATGTTCGGGTGATTCGTTTGGGTCTGGAAGTTTTTTTATTTTACTGTCCCTGGGGGGATTTACTGCCCGTCAGCCTAGAGTTGTTTTTCTAGAGAAGACCACGGCCCATCCCTTTGCGTTTCAGCTGGCATTGCCGTATATGGGACTACGTAGGCGAATAACTACCATCGAGGCGTGGATAGCCAGGAGTTCGACATCTATGGTGACGACTACTCGGGCGATCAGATCGGATCTGTACGAGTAAACGGCAGAAAGCGTTTCTAGCTCTGTGTCAAGCTCGCTGTATGATGATGTATAGAATATAACGTCAATGCGGTTGGTGGACGGTTGAGGTAGACTCGGTATTGGCAATAAAGAGTTGCCACGACACTGGAAGCCAAAGGAAAATTCAATAACGTTTGCATACGTGGCTCTATCTTTCGAACCTACATAACAATATAGTAAAGTGATGCAATTATCTTCGGCTTCGGTTACTACTCTGCTCGTTTGCTTCTGCCGCATTCTATGCACGTGTACGTTTTTTTCGTATGCTCCGCAGTTAAACAATTTTCTTTCTGTGCCCTCGAACGTTCCGACAAATTCGAAAAAACCGAGGAAAGGGCACAAGGCGTGCTGCGCGGCTGTGTGGTGTGGCAACTCGGGGAGGAACAGCTGGGCGAAATTTTTCCGTTTCCCTGCGGACGAGAGGTAAGCGTACTTTTTCTGCAGTAATGAATAAACAAGCGCTGTCCTTTTCAAAACAGTCATAGGACGAAACGAAAAATGTGCCGCGGTTGTTTTCAAGTGAAGGTTTTTTTTTTTTAAAGTTTGGCGCAGCACATTTTTCTGCGGTGTTGTAAGAAAGTGAAGCTACTTGTTGACAGTTGCACATGGGCCGATTGACCTTAGGTGACACGCAGATGGAAATTTGACTTCGGTATATGTTAGCGGTGACTCTTCATTTTTTTTCCACGAGTAGAAAATTTGCGATTTATATTTGGCTGAAGCATTTAAATGCTTGTTGCACAAACTGGTTCCGCTGGAGAGAATCCCGGTGACCAGTTTCTTGTAGTGACATTACGAGCTTTAAATGTTCATGAATACGACAGAAAAAAAAATACAATTACGTAGAAGTCCCCGCTTGCGTTTTCAATTGTAATAAGTTAGATTTATATGCGTGACGACCTAGTAGCACTTCTGTTTTGAAACGGTGCCTAGAAGGACAGAACTTGTTCGTCGCTTCTTCATGCTGTCAACTTTTATTGCATGTTTAGGTGTTCTTTAACCATGACCATGCGGTATTTTGCCCATTTTCCAGATGCGAAATTTGGCGAAATTACGCTAAATGGGTTGTCCTGGCGGGTTTGACATGAGTGCAGATGTGCAACGGCAACTGCCTCTGCTCGGAATATGTCACAGAAAGAAACTACGCCGTTCCGGCCAAAACAAGACTTGCAGTCGGCTGTGCCCACTGTTGGAGTGGAAGTGCGGTCCCCGGATCGACGAAGGTAAGGAAAACAAGTTATTAGTGTTTGCGAATCTGTGCTTCTGTAATTCCTTATTTTCGCACGGAAGCCACTCGACGGGGCACGGCGCAAGTGTCATTAGCACGGCGAGCGCTATCTTACGCACATAATTTGCTACGGGGTCTGGTGCCATGTGACGTTACGCAGGGAAACTTGCTCGGCGTGCGCGAAGAAACCACGTGTTTGTCAGTTTGTTTCTCGTTTGCTCGTCTGCGGTGCGCGATGTTCCCGGTTATAGGCTCAACTACAAAGCCGAACAGTTTTTAACAGACAATGAGCCAATTCCGGTTCGTAAAAATGTCTCGCCGGGCTTGGTGCTACAGCATGCGATACGGTGAAGCCAGTTCTTGTCGCGCGGTGCCGTATTCTCCCGGAGTTTGGTTTTGCCGCTTTGTAGCAGGAATTCTTCCGCAGCGAAAATTCCAACGCTCAGTTGCCCAGCAGCTTTAAACCATCGAAAGATAGAAGTTAATTTTTCTCTTACGAGTATATTGCAGAAAAATGAAGCCAAGGTAGATAAAACACCCAATTACCTAATCCTTAGCAAGATGAATAAAAGGTTTTCATCGATCAAGAAAACTAGCTATAAAAAGAACTGATGCCTCGCATTCTGAGCCAGCTCTTGAGAAAGCAGGAATGCTTAACGTGTTACAATACTATGTAGCAGCCATAAAACTTGGAAGTCGCTTATTAAATTTTCGAGCTATATTCCTACTTGAAATACTGCAACCAAATATAATCATAAATAACGAGCATGGATTGAAGGTACTAAATTACGAAAACAGTTCGGTTTTTTATCACGTGCCCTAGAAATTTGCTAATGAACGTGCTTTTCATGTCATGTTTCAATAAATTCATAGTGCTATCATATGGTACGCATTTGTCGCCAAAGGAATTTGCTTTCCAATACAACATGACACTGTAGAATACACTGGACACTGCACTTGTCCTGTGTGCCTGTGTGCAGTGTTCCTTCATACAGCGTGCAACTTTGGCGTAAATTTGCCCACTGGTCCAACGAGATGTTCTAACGAGGTATCTGTCTTTGCAGGTTCTGCATCACCGCAGCAAGACAAAAAGCGGAAAATATATTCGCCAGAGGTCGCACGTGTCGCAAATAGGCTGAGGAATGATAGACAAAGATATCGAAAATGCGCTAAGTTAAAGAGCTGCCGAAATATTACCACGGGGGAAGCACTGGAGAAGTTGATGCATCATGTGAGCGCAGAGTTCTACTAATGCTTCTGGAGCCAGTGGTCCTCCATTATCGCAAGAGGAAGAGAAGGAAATGGAGAAATGTCTTCTGGAGCAATTTGGCGTGGTCGTGCACTTGTGCGGTGTGACCACTGTACTGAATTTAAGCAGAACAGCAGTATGCTATATGAAATCTTCTGCTCCAATAAGTGTCGCATAGACCTGCTGCAGCAGTTCTACTATGCGTGGCTTCTGCTGCACATAAATGACATCAATCCGGATCTCAAAATAACATCGTGAGAGGAAATCCACTGCAAAAAAAAGTTCCAGAAGCATGAAAATTAGGAAACGTTTTCCGATATCTTATTTTTGCAATTCCGATAAGTATTAGTGCGGTATCCTGATCACTCTATATTTGAAAAATATTTCGGCATATTTAAATATTTTCATAAACATCGTGCAGCGTGTTCTTTGTGCAGGCAATCGTTGCTCTCACACCTGCACCCTCCTCTTTAGAACTTGTTAGGTAGCTACCATACACGGATCTTGGGATACTAGAATCTTCCTGAGCTTGCTTCAATAAAGTGCAAGTACTAATGTTGCTCGACACTTTTGACTTCAGTGGCTTCATTAATATCGCAAAAAAAGGGAGAGGGGTGCTCCTTTCGGCTAAGCCACGAATAATCGTATTAATCAAAGAAAGCATGCCGTTCCATAAACGGGTGTTTAGCCAAGTTGAATTGCTTTCGCTTTCGTATTGTGCGGACATCGAAATTCTCATGACGGATTACTTCTAGCCAATAATTAACCTCCTAACATAGCTCTGCAACCTGTCTCATGCTTGAAACAGGTGGCACAGCACTGAGCTTATGGGCTCCGGGAAAGAAAGTGCACAGTCGACGATCAGCGTATAAGCGCCAGATCATAAAAGCCATTCAAAGGAAAACTGTTCTGAGCAGGTTGCCCTGATGCATTGAATGCAGCCGAGTTGAGCTACCTTTAAAGTAATTTCATGTGCCGAAGCTACGCCTTAAATAATACCTTTGTGCATCCCTCTGTCCTGGCGCAACCTCATCTGACGATCAACCGCTGCTTCACACATGCTTCTCCTGCATTTACTATTTCTCGACAAAAAGGCTCGGGGCTACTTATTGTTACTGTTTTGGGAATGTGCCATTTATACCTAGATAATGATAGAATAGGCGGAGTGCACCAAAATTTTTAAGAAACGTCTGTAATATGCCCGTGAGCAATTTCTTAATTATACCTTGTTCGGAGTGTTCGATATGAATGAAGCTCTGGTGGTCTTACATGTATCGTGAAAGAAACCAAACATGAAAAAATTGTTTCACAGTTATGTTTGTTTTTTTGACTAGCAAGTACACCCGCTCTATGAAATAAAAACTTTATACTGTAACACTTCATTTGGGCCTAGTTGGTACATAATTCTGAACTTAACGTTACAGCGCAAACACCTATGACGATCCACAAAAAGAAAGACACGACACACACTTCTTGTGAATCGTCTTAGGTGTTTGCGCTGTAACGTTAAGTTCAGAACTTTATACTGGTATGCCAAAAATGTGGACTTGCTGCTCCTGATAATCTTTCCATTATTCGCAAATAACTGTTTCGACAAAAACTGCTTTGGTAGAGTTGTGTTGTGCACACCAAACTACACATGGCGTCTGTAGTAATTTACTGTCTGAGATGTTGTGGAAAGCTGTGTTATCTACAGGTACGTATGATCGTGGTACAGAATGTGCCCATTTGTACTCAATGCCATACTCGGCGGTACATTATTGTGTTGTGTATTGAATGCCTTGCTGTGCGATAGGTTGGTAATAAAAACAGTGAATAAATCTTTTTTCTGCCTATTTGTTTGCAGCACGCCATGACGCATGGCGTCATGGCGTGCTGGCTCGCGAATCTTGAACAGAAAAAGATACATTTTTACACAGATGTGTTCCACAAATGTTGTGATTACAAGAAAATGAGAAGCTGAAAGGTGTTGAAAACAAGGTCTGAAAGACTAAAACAATTCGAAAAAAAAAAATAAAAAGTAAGCGACGTTGGTTTCTGTTGGAGCCTGCAGACGGCGAGCGGGATGGCGTTTCTCCCTCGCGCATGAACAAAACCGTTGTCATGGTAGCATGCTTTTTTTTTTTCGCCCAGAGTTTCGCCTGCTAAGTAAGCACCAGGGGACAAAATGGCGCTCATGATACAATTCTCGTTAACTGGGGGGTTTACTAGCTGACATGGTAGTAGCTAAGGTTTAGTTTCCTCATCTTTCAACGTGCTTCTCACATACGTGTGCGGTGTTTTTTTCTTTTTTGGTTTTTTCATCGGATCCGAGAACGAAGAGGGCGAGGTCGACGCGGTCGTGTCGTGCAAGCATCCCTCGGGCAAAGACGACGCTGGCCTTTCGTGCAAGCATCCATCGGGCAAAGACGACGCTGGCCTTTCGTGAGTCATCACCAGGTCACGTGTGGGAGGCAGCACTATACGATCTGGCCAGAAAGGTGAGCGCATCGAAAACATGTCCTGCACCGAAATCTTTCCATCGCCTTTCGCAGTGCCAGTTGCCTATAACACAATTTCACGCACCCTAAACTTGAGTGCGCCAATGTTTCTGTAATTTTCATCAACGAAGTGTCAACATACATGTTTATGTCAGCATTTCAGCATGAAAAAGTAACCTAGCGCAGTCCACAATTCCACCTCAATAATGTTATCACTGCCAAAAATTGCAGACTGGGCGAACTGGAACTTATCCAGCACAGCAACGCATCGAGAACAGGGAAGAAAGAAAATGGCAGACGTGCGCTTCCTGACAAGTGAAAGTTAATTGGAAAATAGCGTGAAAGCATCTGCATCGTTCACAGCATTTATGTTGCGCTGTTGTCCAATAACATTTCAGTTATGCCCCAATGATAGTATTCTTCAGAGTCTTGTGTGCGTGCGGTCTGAAAGGCTACATTTATCACTTCAGAATGCCAGCAGTGAAATAAGTCTTGTCTATGTACTTCGCTTTCGTATCGTTCGTTCGTATCGTGTGGTAAAAATGAGTCCCATCTGTCCACTACGGCGTCCTTCGCAATCCCCGAGTTGCTTTGTATTATTTTACCCCAATTTAAAACTGCAGCAAAAGCGAAACACATAACGGTTTTCCAGGCTTCCTCGTCGCTGGTAACGCTATCCAATTCCGCGTAAATCTGTCGCCTGTTCTTGCCATCGGGCATCATACTCAAAGAAGTCGCGCAGTTTCAATCCATAAAAGAATTAAGAGTACATGACTGGGGTTAATTGGGGCCCAGGGTTTCTTATAGTTGGCGAGTGGGAAATCGTTGAGCCCACCGACTCAATACTTATAGTATTCTAAAGATAACGGCACAACGCAAAACCTTAACACGACAGTATTACATTTGCCCCTCTTGCTTGTTACAATTGTACCTTATAGTTATTGTGGTTAGCATTCATTAACTTCAAGCAGCTTGAGGTATCTTTGTCGGTTGGTTTGTTTATCCGTATCTAACCTCTTCCACGCCAACTGTCACAGTGTAGTCCATGATGCAATGAGTAGGACATCGGCCGGCTGGGCTGAGGGACCATCTTGGGTCACGGGCTTTGTGAGGGTATGTGTCGCACCTCAATGAATGTATTCCATGGCATCCTGGACACTGGATATGCGCCATCACCCGCCGTGATGGCGCAGTGGCTTTGTCGTTGCGCTGCTAAGCCCGAAGCCGCGGAAAAAATCCATGCAGCAGCGGCCACATTTGGTGGGGCCGAAATGCAACAATGCCCGTGTACCATGCATTGGGTGCACATTAAACTACGCCCGGTGGCTAAACTAACCTAGATTCCCCCACTACGGCGTGCCTCACAATCACATCGTTGTTTTGCGACATAAAACACCGCGATTTAATTTGTTTTATGTGCCATTGAGGACGTACTGGCCTTCAGTCGCTATCCTTTAATACAACTTGCGTAACTGGGTATGTGCTACTGGGCATGAGCAGCATTTTAATGTTCCTCTTTCATGCCATTTTGGGTCATTGGGCTGTTCTACAGCGGCCACGTGTCTTGCTGCCTGCCCTGCGTACCTGGTGACCAGGCCTTCTAGTAAGATGGCATGTGGCAGGGGCTGCCCTGATGACCTGGTGGCCGGCTGTTTGAGCAGCTGCATGGTGTCTTGATGCTCCCACCCTGTGGATCTAGTGACCTGCTGATCTAGCGAGCTGAAATCGCGATGCCCGGCCTTCTGACCTGGTGACCAGCTGTTCCTATGGCCTCCTTGGCTGCTGATCAGAAGATCACGCATGCGTTAAACAATCACAGGTGCCAAACTTTTTTCCATCACAATTTCTTTATCAAAAAGACAAGTTGGACGAGTTGTTTAACATACGGAAATTCAGCGTCTGTGTTACCTTCGATGTTTTGTGCTTATTTATTTCTGCCATTAATTTTTATTTAAAGATTGTCTTCGCTACGATAACGGGAGATGTAGCCTGACTCGTTATCGCGGATTACCTTTGCGTTGGATGTCATCTTACTATTGATCGTGCATGTGGTTGGTTGCGCGAATGAGTGCTCACTTGCTTTCGTGAATATCTTTAGACTTTAACTCATGAACGCGACTCACACCACTCTTTTTTTTTTTAAGACACCACTAATTGGGATCGATCAATGCTCTCTGCTCGAAAATGCAAGACATCCCCGTGGCTCTCGGTTCAAAGAACGCGGGGACATACAGCCGGGCCAAGTTCCGCTTCCTATGAGAGACGAGGTGAGCACACTCCTTACGACTGTTTTGAATTAGCCCCGGTTAACTTTTGGGGTGGGAGCAACGCGAAGTGCAATCCGCTGCTTTTCGCTGTAAGCGCTTTCTCTTTCGTACTGGTGAAGTTGGCGTGTCTGTGGTTAGACAAATACACTACATCCCTTTCTTCTGTGCGGCAAGTCCCTGAATTTGATGTCGCGTAGTTGAAAAATCAGCTGTTCGGTCCTTATTCCGAAACGTAATTAAAACTTGCTGATAGAGGGAAAAATGATAAATGAAAGGCAGGGAAGTTATCCAGGTCTGGGCCCGCGGTTGGCTACCCTATGCTGGGAAAGGGGAAAGGGGAAAGGGGAGGGAAAGGTTAAGAGAAGAAGAGAAATTCCACTGTGGATATCGCCGACGAGGTAACAGTTTTTTCTTTATAACCATTGACGGCCACTCAATCCGGTAGATTTCAAATATCGCAGCAGCGCTTTTGTGGCCTTTTGTAGCTGCGATATGAGAGGCCATGGTTCCAACACCTTGTTCAAGTTGAACAGTTTTCTAACTGATTTAGAGCCTTAGAGAAGTCGTGTCTTTCATTTTCAAAGATGGGCAGAAGCACAGTAGATGTTTTATAGTCTCTTCGACACCGCAGGCATTGCACTCCGCGCTATCAGCCATTCCAATTAAACACGTATATGCATTGGTGACTGAGACACCTAAGCGTGAGCGCCATAGCGTTGTTTCCTCATTTCGCTGAAGTCTAGGTAACAGCTGCAGTTTCATGGATAGGTCGAGGGAATGCACTCGATGCTGGATGAACTCAGGTGTGTTCCACTTCTCCAATGTCATACGGTGGGCTAGCTTGCTTAAGTGTAGGGCTGCGCCAGTCCTCGATAAAGGTACAGAAACAAGGTTTGCGTCTTCGTGGGCTTTCCTAGCAAGTTCGTCGGCGAGGCCCTTGCCGGAGATACCGCAATTTCCCGGCAGCCGCTGAAGCAAGACGCCATGTCCCTTCGCGATTATATTATCGTGCGTTTCTCGTATCTCCGACGCGAGAGGTTCACAGGACCCGCGACGAAGAGTTGACTAAAGTCACTGTAGGGCTCATTTCGAGTCGTAACATATCGCCCACCAATTAGTCGGTTGGTTGCTAATACAATCAGCGGCATCTCGGAGAGCAACAAGATCCAAACCGGTCGATGGAGTATTTAAGGAATAGTGCAGGCAGGTTTACATTTGCTGACGTTTCACGCTGTTTTTGATTTTCTCTCGTGGCAGCATCATTGGAATATAATGCTGACCCAACGCAGATGTTCTAATTTATTCGAAGTGAAGCTCTTAATAAATGCTGTACAACTAACAGGGACGCGCAATTTCTTTGTTTTATGTTGTGCAACGCCAAATCCATGCAAAGCCTATGCACAACATTCTCTTTGTGCAAATTTAAGAATTTTGCACTACACTGTTCAGAGTCATTGGAGATGCGAACATCAAATCAGGCGGATGCACATTTAGAGACGCCTGTGTAGCAATGTGACGAGGACGAAGGCTTGTCGAGGGAAGAATGTTGATGATAGGTGTGTGCTCAGAGAAGTAGAAGGTATTTGTAATCACATGTATTCGGGACATGTTAGGAGAAATTGCACAATTTTCAGAAAGCGTGGTTTCGCAGCTTTGCGTAGAGTGTCACCGAGGGCCATGTACTCTCTGCTGTGGTGGCTACGTGCTTAAGTCCCTGAGTATTCAATGGTCTATCGTATAATATGGGAACGTCAGGTGTCTTCAGTGTTGGTCAAGGAACCTGGTTAAAATGAGAAACAATCGCGTTTGCCTTCCCCACGCTGCATTATTGGTGAGACCAGCGTATCTTCTAAGTTTGTCAGTCCCCGTGCCTGTCTTTTCTTCTCGTTTCTTTTTGTGTGTGTGCAATATTTACCGTCTGCATTTTGTTCAGTTTGTACATTTCTGGAACTCAATTTTCCCTTCTATCGTCGCTTCAAACTGTTCAAACTGTTTATGTACACTTAAACAACAACAAAACAACAACAACAACAGTAATGATAACAATAACAGCGGCGTGCTAAGGACAAGACTACGACAAGAATACGTTGGCATGACGACGTGATGATATGTCATTGCTGGCATGACTACTTAACTGCTGTGGCAAAAAAAAAAGTTGCAACTCTGAACATGTACAGCGCGTTCGTGTTCGTTGATGGTGATGCTTAAGCAGCAGCGCACCCTTTAGAATGTTTATGGTCGCAAACTTCTGGGCGAGTACTTTCTTCCCTTCTTCCGTCTGCTTTCGTGGTTGGTCGGTGGCTGGACTCGTCAAGGAACCCTTCATTTGTTTGTTCCTTTGTTCGCTCCTTCGTTGGTTAATTACTTCTTGGTTAAACTGTGCATTCGTCCGTTCGTTCTCTCGTTCAGGTGTTCGTTCGTTCATTCATTTGGGCTATTAGCTTACATAGGCAATCATAGAATTTTTTTGCGACTGCACTTATGTAACCATGCCACCATCTCATAGTCACCATCCCACAGTCATCGTACACTGCCCTTTTGTAACATTGGGGTTGTCGCGCTCAGCGTTTCGGTGTTGTCATTATCTACGTGTTACTGTATCCACGCCGTCATTGTTGTCATTTCCGTATCTCACCGTCATCGTTATTGTGCAGTCTTTGTCACATCCCTGTAGTGGTTATGTAGCCGTCAATGTTGGCGTCACAGTCAAGCTTCATCGCAGACATCACCGTTACAGCCGAGTCGCCGTTTTTCCCCGGTCGTCTTCGTGGCGTCATCGCAATGTTCGTTAGGCACTATGACGTCCTCGTCATTTTTGTCGTGGTTCAACGTGTGTACTTGTCATCGTACCATTTCATCATAATTATCTTTCTCTCTTACTCGCACACAAACATGCGCACAAACACACACCACTGTTTAACTGATAAAAAGGATGAAGTATCTGGAAACAGGGTGTGGAGCTATACTCTATCTCAGTAGTTCCTTGCAGCACTGGAGAATCTGCAGGAAGGCTGAATGCCTATCAACACGTATTCATACCCGCCGCGTCCTCTGCTTGCCATCCTTTCGATACATCATCCAGTGCTCGTGGAGTGGCGCAACACATGTTTTTGTGTTCCAACTATAGACCGTATTTTCACGAATACCAGAGCAGGCCTTCACTTCAAGGATACGCTTTTTGACAATTTCACTGTAGCCTCCATAGCCGGTTTTCGTAAAAGTGAACGCCCTGATAAATGTTCCCACGCCCTGCACCGTCTGCTCAGCGTCTATTTGGTTTTTGCTCGCCACCGTCATCACGTGCCATACTAGGACGCTGTAGTAAATTAATGATGAAGTGGATAATTAGGCTTTCGTAGCGTTCCACATCGTGAAAGCATTACCAGCGCTAACGCTGTGGTGCCACCTGCTAACTGGAAATCAAACCAAACTTGCTGATCGGCGCTGCCTCTGTAGTCCTAGCAGCGTCAAAACAAGCGGCTGATCCGGATAACGACAAAACGTAACTATGTCCTCAGCACGAGATGAAACTAAGCGATGATAGATTTT
Organism: Dermacentor variabilis; assembly: GCF_050947875.1. Lineage (NCBI taxonomy): Eukaryota > Metazoa > Arthropoda > Arachnida > Ixodida > Ixodidae > Dermacentor > Dermacentor variabilis. The sequence goes on from NC_134577.1 coordinate 25,924,074, forward strand.
ACCGTTTATTTGTTACTCTCTGGGCGGACAGCCCTTAACAAGCGCGAATTGGGATCGAAGCGGGTGGTTTGGCCTGCGCGGGGCGCTGCCATGTTGCTGCGTAATCACAGTTAAGGCAGCTATTAATGTTACCGGTGGTAACCACATTATCAATTTCCGGTAGACGACGTGCATGCGCCAAGGGCCTAAGATCTTGCGTGTCGCTATAACGTATATATAAAGCAAAAATAACAATCTTCAATCCCGCCAGTAATCTGACAGTTAAGCCCATATATATATTTTGCTGCGCAAAATATATGTACATGTCGTGCCTAGGGTAGTGGTGCAAATCACTTGTGAGATACAGTAGTTAGGGTGCGATATTGGTAGCCAGACAGATAGCTACCCGCAAAGTAGAGAATACCTTAGCCATAACGTAAACCACACAAACAATATAACAGGAGTTGCTTTGATGAGCACACGTACGCCACTGGTTGTTCAATTGTTAAGATACGGGTGCGTTTTTTTATTTGCCTATTTTGCCAAGAAGGTTCTTTTGCCTATCCTGCTATGCTTGGCTGGGCCACCACTGGTTCTGCGTCGGTAATTATGTCGGTCTATGTATTTGTGGTTGTGTATGCGAATTTTATGTGCCCCAAGTGCAAGTACGAGTCAGTAGGCTTGTATACTACTTGTGGGCTGAACGACAAACTAGCGCCACCAGCAAGCGTACCTATGTTGTGCGCAATAAAAAAACAATTCCTACATAAAACATGGACATATATCTACATAACTAGCTTTGAAGCACATGGACGTCCTAATGAATTAGCACATTATAATCAAGTGATTATTTAGTGCATTTGATTTTCTTTGAATTACCCATTAGGTATGTCCCGCCGGGTGTGCGCTAAAGCTTAGTTAACCCTGCAGAATGGTTATGCGCCAATGTTGACACCAGAGGTACACAATCCTAAATGTATATAAACGTGTGTCACGCTTCTCTGTGCGCTTCTCTGTGTAATCGCCATTCTTGCATCGACAAGCATAAGTTGGCTTTGCCCTCGTGAGATAGGTGCATAGACGACTGACAGTGTGCAACTGTCTGATTTAGTGTTTGAATTTCGGCAGAGCTTATGAATGGTGCAGTTACAAATATAAAAAAAATTGCATGAGATTCAAGTTATGACCTTTGTGGTGGATAAACATCGTATGGGATTACACGCGCCAGTCCAATGTAAACTTGCATCGCAGTTAGTTCTATAGCATTTGAGTGTACGCTTCACTTAAGCTGCGATAAATTCTAACATACTCGTAGGATTTGCATAACCGTTTTCATGTGGCATGTATTAGAAATATTGAATTGTTAATATGGGCCAGCTGAGATACTGCAGATTCTGCAACAGCGTGACTATAAGGGAAACAAATTCTACTCCGGTTCATTCATTGACATTTTGTGCTTATTACGTTTCGTATGCCGTGTTTGTTCTTTGTAAGCCAATTATATATGTGCTGCGCCTCTTTGAACATCATCAGCTGATAGACAACGGAAGCATTTAGGCTCTGCTTTTCACACTGATAGTCCAGATTCCACGTTATCTTACTCATGATCTGAAGCGAAGGCGCTAAAACGACGGAGGACAAAGAAGAAACAGACACACACACAGGGCGCCCTGTTTCTTCTTTGTCCTTCTTCTGTGTGTTTCTTCTTTGTCCTCCGTCGTTTTAGCGCCTTCGCTTCAGATCATGCTTAACCAACACGCCCAACTATCCATCCTAATATCCTACTCAATTCTTTACTCCATGTACTTACAATGTACTTGTACTTGCCTTCTCAGAAAAACAGCTGTTAGATATTTAGGGCTTCGGATCCTTGGTAATATAATCCAAGTATACTGATAGTGAATGAATGGACTAATAGAAGCGAAGCGTGCAAGTATAGCGCGATGTTCTAACAAAATAAATAAAAAATAAGAGTAATATGAATGCTATACGTCATCCATTCCGAAGTATCATAACTCTTAACGTGATAGCGCAACTAATACCGCGCTCACGCACGATAATAAACAACCAGCAAATCTGTAATGTATTGCCCCATCGGGGTATTTAAGGTATAATAAATAACATCTGCTTTCTTCTCGAGTATCTGTCGCTTAGTGTTGCTGGTTATTGCCCAAACTTAACGGGTTGGTTCACGTGGTTAGCTGTTGCCACTCATTGCGTCTATAATAGAATGTGACCGGTAAACGTTAAGCAAGCTAGGAAAAGGAAACAATCCTCAAGGGGAATAACAGTCATCATCACCAACAGCCTATTTATGTGATATTCCAGCAATTCCGAATAACCCTTGTCTTGCACCAGCTAATTCTTTCTTATGCCTGCCATCTTCCTAATTTTATCGCACCACCTAATTGCCCCCCGTCCGCGATCACACTTCCATACCACCCATTACCTGCCCTACGCATTACATGGCTCGCCCAGCTCCATCTTTTCCTCTTAATGTCAACTAGAATACCAGCTAGCCCTAACAATCCGCTTCACTGTCTTCCTATCTTGAACGAGAGGTCGAACATTTTTCTTCTCAAGGTTCTTTGTTGATCCCTAAGTTTCTGCTCAATGTGTTACCACCAGCAGAAACGATGAGCGTATGCATTTCAAAGATACCGGTATGTTGTCGGTCATGATGTTGTAGTGCATGCCGTATGTGTTCTAGCTGAATTTATTTTCCTGTAAATTTTCTTCCCATGATCACGGCTCCCTTTGACTGACTGGCCTTGATGTACGTTTTCGTTGACCATTCACCATTCACGTTTTCATCAGGCTCAAGAGGCTGACTACCAATCGCGAATTCTCATTGTGTTGCTATGCAACTTTACCTTAGTCTTCTGACTATTAATATTCAAGCTTACTCTTCTATCTTGCCGACTTGGTTTTACCATAGAGATCATACCTTACGTGTAACACCAAATCTAATAATAGAAAAGAAAGGTTGCAAAGCGCAATCATATACATGTGGTGACTCCGATACCAAAAATATGGTAGGGCTATAACGAAGACTTGATCCATCTAGCAAAGCTCATCTCAAGCACCGCACTGGTTACGTTGCATGGGCACAGGTACAATCTATAACATTTGACAATGAATCATCAGAGAACGCGTAGGGCAAAACTGCGCGCTGCGTTAAGTAAAGGCAGAATGGGCGTGAGCAAAATGTTGCTTTCAGACTTACAGCAATCACCGAAAGACGAAAGAAAGTCAGACGTTGCGTATTCCCAGGAATGAGTTCAGACGAGAGAGATTAGCTAAGAAACATACGGCGGTTGGGTTCGTCATGCGTTGGTAGCGCAAGGCACCGCTTGTGCTGTTACTTAGGGAATCACGGTATCATGGAGTGGATGGCCTAGACCCTTATGCACAACCTACAATTGCGGCTCTTTCGTGTTCCTTATCCCCTCTGATGAGACGTAGTATTTATCCTCTCCTTTTCCAGAATGATTCATTTGTCGGGAGTTGGCGCTATGTCCGTGCGCTTCGCTTGCGCTTGCCGTTTTCTTTTCTTTTGCTGTTCATCAATTACTTCCCATCAGCCTATCAATGTCCTGCCATAAAACACCACGGCACGTACAGCTGGCGTTGCTGTGTATGGGACTACGTAGGCGAATAGCTATCATCGAGGTGCGGACGGCCAGCGGTTATAAATCGGCATCTGGGACGATCACTTCTAGGGCGACCACTTTTAGGGCGACCACACCGGATACGTGCGCGCATACGACCGAAAGCGTTTCTGGCTCTGTGCCAAGCTCGCTTTGTAATGGTGTACAAAATAGGTCAGGGTTTCTTGTCCTCACCGTGCTGCTCACATACATGTGCGTTGTCTTCTTTTTTCATTGGTGCTGTCAACGAACGGCTCGAGATGGACATGTTCGTGGTTCGTGCCCTGCACGCATCTGTCGGACGAAGACGATGCTGGCCTCTCGTGCGTCATCGCCAGGTCAAGCGGGGGAGGCAGCACGGGAGCCGACTGCACGAGTCAAACCAGCAAGGTGAGCAGTTCGATGACGTGACGTTTAGCGTCGTAATTTCTTTTATTTGCCTTTCGCTCCGCCAAAGTAATCACGTATAAAACGACTTCACACACACTTAACTCGAGTACGCCAATACCTCGAGTACGCCCGTACGGGTGGTTTCAGTATGAAAATGAACACATACTGAGATGTAAATAATTGGTTCTTCCAGAAGTGTCGAGTTTCAAAAAAAGAACACGTGGACGGAATGTATTGAACGAAATGAGCTGGTTCTTCCCTTGCATATCGTCTTTCTTTCTTAGAAACACATATCGCACAACCTTCACTCAGACATAACAAAATAACCAGCACGTTTACAAGCTAAGACAAACTAGATAGTATGTAAGGGATATGACCCCATACAGGTAATTTCATTATAAAACGAACACCTACTCAGATTTAAACAATTGGTTGTTCCAGAAGTATCGAGTTTGGACAGAAAGTTCTGATGACTACTACACGCTATCATTGTGAAGAAGGATGGGTCAGGTGAAACTTGAATAACTTTATCATAGAAAATAAATGCCCATAAACTCCATTTGAAAGCAAATCTGTTCAAACAGGCAGATCATACATGAGCAAAAAGTGATCTCTCCACTATACACGGTTTCAAAATGGCTATCCAAGTCTCCGGTGGGCCGCCGGCATGGGACATTACTTATGGAAGTCTAGCTCCATTATTCTTTGTAGGCTGTTGCATTCTAATATAAGGAAATATTTAAAGGAATTTTGAACATATAATTCTCTAATTGAATAACTTGTTTCGGCGCAGTACTGCATTCAACTTAGATTCAAAATTTCGGTTGTTCATGCATTGGCACAATATGTAGAAGTGCTTGAAAAACTATAACGGAGTACACTTGAAATATTTATTGTCTATGGCATAAGCGCCGACTAAGGAGGGGGGGGGGGAAGGCTTCGGGGCCCGAGCCCCCTACGGAGATTTTCGGGGGAGGGGGGGGGGCTGAGCACCCTCCCCGGGTGATGCCGAAGGCCCGCCTCCCCCATCTACACACACGCACACGCACGCACACGCACAAACACACACACGCACACACGCACACACGCACACACACCTAAAGTGTCATTACCAGAGCTTTGTCACCCACATCATTTGACATTTCTTTTGACTTTCCTCGACCTTTTCACTAGAAATTTTACTAGGGTTAATAACTTGCTGTATCATTGTTGGCGCGGACGTGCACGGCTTTTAATTTATGATTTCGCTTTATTTCTGCCAATCCTGACAACAGGAGGACACACGCATTAGAAGCGCTAGCGGCAGCTGCCTCATCCATACTTCGTCATTTCAACATTGTTTTAAATTTCCACTGTAAACACCATGCACATATACAATATATTTCAATATACACACAGGACACAGTTCACTATGCTTTTGAAAGATGGAGGTATGGTATGGTAAAATTTTATTCTGGAGGTAGCCAATTAAAAATTATTTCTAAAGGTATGGATAGCCTATGCCTAGAGAATGAATATGTTGCTCTATGTTCACCAGGCTTCAAATTGCTTTGCGTGCTTTTTTGACCATGAAAAAGACCTATAGACTGCAGTGACCCCTTCGGCAGAGTCTTTCATCAAGGGCGTGTGAAACGCATGTGAATGTTGTGTGTCTCAGTATTGCTTCTCTTTCCAGTAAGCAATGCTAACGACTGATGAAAAAAAAAATTTATAACAGTTTTCAATATTTATTAGGAACGGAAACATTAGTTGCATGCAAAGGTCATAAATATATGTAGGGTGTCCCCACTGACTATCATGCACCAAGATTTAAAGAAAGAGCAATGGGTTACTAAAAAAAAACCTAGTGCATATTGTTTACAGTACAGTGGAGTAGCTGCCAGTAATTGTTTCGTTACTGAGATTTAATTAGGTAATGCTAATTATCTAACTCGAGATGTACTATCTTAATCATCAAAGTGCAATGACAGCCTGTGACCCGGTGTGCCATTGGCTATCAGTGGCACTAGTTTTCAGAAGCGCGTATTTTAATTGCGGGAAGCAACGTTGGCTTACGCTGTTGTCGTGGGCTATAGAAAGCCGGGCAAGAAAAGTCGATGTAGGAGACGTACGGGAACAGTACACGCCGCCTGCCGTGGTACACCATGCGAACTTTCGATATGATGGCCATTGGAAGAAGAAAAAGAAGATAGTGATGTACAACTTCTTTATATAGTCACTTGCATAGATGCAAACTATGAAAGCACTAAGTACCCATTCAAATATTTATGGCTGCTTGCATCACTGAACTGCAGTTCCCAATTAATACTAGTTGTAATACTGCACCCAAGTTATATATACTGTTTGCCTTGCATGTGCTGCAAGACAAATCTAAAATTAGATATACGAGCAAACTACTCGTCAGCAAACCTGACATGGTAAGCGAAAGTTATAGTGACATTGAGGGAAGGCTTCATATTTACAAGATGTCTGCTGCATCGAGGCAACAAGAGCAGATCGAATCACTATCCATACTTGTGTATTCGCCGCTCTGAGGGAGATTGTTTCACAAACAGAAAAGTCTAATGACATGGAGCCTTTCGATAAATTCGTCCAACTGGATTTAATTGCTTTAATCGTAGTCGCAGCCTTGTCTATGCATGTCATGTAGTCAGCTTTCTTTGCCCATTCGCAAACACAGTTGGCAGTATATCACCGTATTCGCACACTGCAGGTTGTCTACACTGCTGTATGCTGCAGATGGCGACCTACCTCGTGTGGTCATGGCGAAGGTCTCATAGGTGGGTGGGTGAGCGGTAATGATGCCGATGCGCCCCCCGGACATAATGTATGAGCAAGAAGCTGTCGAGGATGTCCATGCCAGCAATGGACTGGTCTAGCAATACCACATCTGCATTAACAAATAAAACGTGACTGCATGAAAAACATAAACACCACTGAAGTTAAGTGTGTTATTAGGAGCAGGTATCAGTAGACAAAATTGCGCCCAGACATGGAATGCACTGCGTAAGACTGTGGCAAGAGCTGTTAGTAGTTAGAGTAGACGAGAACGTATTGTGCCATTGAATGTCATTGAATGTGCATTAGCGCTGACAGTTTTGCCCAGAGCTCGTGACTTCTCTCGCTTGGAGTCATGTCGTTTGGAGTACAGTGGATAGGTCGTTTGCATAGAATGCCCACAGGTGTCACACCTCTTGCACATTATTATAGGGGCAACGGGCTCACGTGTTTTATACTGGTTATGCTATAGAACGCTAATGACGATTGCAAAGGCTTAGGATACTCATGAGAAACACACACCTAAAGGTGAAGCTTTTTCGCACCAGTTTTTATATAGATCCACGTTGCACCTTTTGCCAGTAAATGTATTACCGTAGTGGTAATTCCTTGTTTACTGAAATAAATTAATGAAGGAATGAAGCGCGCGAAATTACTGTTGACTACTACGTAACCTGGCTGTAAATGTTTGCCGCAGTCAATGAATCAGTGAGCTCAAGAATACATGTAGGCTGCGATTCTCACTGTGGCTTTGGTATCACTCCCAGGTCCACCTGGCTCCTGGAGCAGCGAGGTGAACAGCATCTGCTGCCGCACGCTCAAGTCGGGCCACAGGTGCCAGTTGCGAGCAGCGTAGGCGACACGGTGCTCCAGTCGTGCCGGTGGCGTGAGCAGTCTGTGATGTCTCTGCGCAGACGGCTACTCGACTTTGGATGTCGGTTGGCCAGGATGTCCAGCAGGGTGGAATGTTTTTGCTGTGCCTGTTAAAGTGCAAAGATATATTGTTTAAGTGGCTGGGCCACTCGTATGCTCAGATATGTTCGTTTGGTACACTTTGACATTATTTTATGTCAGCGATGCGCCGTTTCCACGATATTTGAAGTTAATAATGAACCATCTGTGGCTGTAGATGTCGATGCAAACAAAATGCACCGCTTTGGTTAATCCGACGCGCAAAGCTGCGCGCTAAGACTTGAGGAATATGCGAAATGTAAAAAAAAATGTGTAAGACGGGTACAAAAAGCGAGATTTCAGTGCGGAAATCAGCGACAACAGACTCCTAGGCCGCCGCGTTGGCAGGCAGAACTCACTGCGCCTTTAACGGCCGCAACGTTGGCACAACAGCTTGCTTAGTCTTGTTCATCCAGTAGTCGGTGAGGGCGACATGGCTTCCAGGTGCGACATGCTTCCCCGAAGGAGCCAATCACGCACACCCAACACGGGCGAGAGTGCACAAATCAAAGGGCGAAAGCTCCGGCACCCTTCCAAACAGTTTCCAGCGGCATGCAACAGGGGACATCACAGCAAAGTGAAAAGGGCGGATTAGTTGAGAAAGCATGCTGTAAACCACTTTTGTGAGCTGAACATTTTCGGAATAATCCTCAGCTTTTAAATAATTCATCATCATCATGACCAGCCTCTTTTATGTCGACTACAGGGCGAAGGCCTCTCCGTGCGATCTCCAATTACCCCTGTCCTGCGGCAACCCACGATAACTTGCGCCTGCGAATTTCCTAATTTCACCCGTCCACCTAGTATTCTGCCGTCCTCGACTGCATTTCCCTTGGAACCCGTTCTGCAACCCAAATGGTCAACCGATTATCTAACCTGCTCATAACATGACCTGCCAAGCTCCATTTTTCTCTTTTCATGTCACATAGAATATCGGCCATGCCTGTTTGCTCTCTGGTCCCACACCACCCTTGTCCTGTCTCTTAACGTTATGCCTACCATTCTTCGTTCCATCGCTCTTCGTGCGGTCCTCATTTTCGAGCTTCTTTGTCAGTCTCCAAGTTTCTGCCCCATACGCTGGCACCTGTAGTATGCACTGATTGTACACCTTTCTCTTTAATGATAATGCTTAGCTTTCAGACAGAATCCTACAATGTCTGCATGCGCTCCAACCCATTCTTATTCTTCTGTAAATTTCCTCCTCATGATCAGGGTCCCCTGTAAGTAATTGACCTAGGTGAACGTACTCCTTCACAGACTCTAGAGGCCGACTGGTAATCCTGAACTCCTGTTCCCTTGCCCGGCTATTAATAATTATCTTTGTATTCTGGATATTAGTGTTACACCCCACTATTGCACTCTCTCTGTTAAGGTCATCAATCATTTGTTGCAACCCGTTCCCAGTGTTGCTGAACCGGACAATATCGTCTGCAAATCGAAGGTTGCTGAGATTTTCGCCGGTGATCCTCCCTCTTAAGCATTCTTCCAATACTTCTTCCAAGCAGGCAGCGAATAGCACTGGATATATTGTCTCCTTGTCTGACCCCTTTCTTTATAGGTACCATACTACTTGGGGAGAGTTAAGGTGGCTGTGGAATGTCTGTATATATTTTACAAGATATTGACGTAAGCGTCTTGCACTGGGCGGTCCTTTATTAAAGGGAACACGCGAGCGCGTGGCTACGGCTCTGCGGAGGCTGCTTAGAGCGCCAGCAAGTGGCAGTAAGGAGAAGCAAGTCTGCTTGTGGCGTCATCTATTCGCGGCCAGACTAACCAGGCATGGCCAATAGGCAAGCACCTGCTAGAAATATCTGGAACGCCAACACCCCCCCCCCCCCTGCCCCCCTCGCAAGACTGTTGCGCAAGGAGCGGGGCCTGTAGCGCAATGTCTGCTGCCAGCAAACCGCGTTGGGTACTCAAGCGCGCTGGAAACGTACAAGCGATAATCCTACGCCCAGTAGTTATTAGGTACTCCCGGCGTACCTATATTAAAGCGTAAGCATTCTGGGGCTAATTCCATCGGAAGCTGTCCGTCTGTCCGTTTATCTGCAGCGCGTGACACGATGCACTGCGTGTATAAGTATACGTGAGGTCCTATGGTGGAGGTGTATATGAGAATGCCTTAGGAGTACGTATGGCTACTGAGATTTATGATTATGACTATATATAGTCAGTACAGAGAAGTATAAGTGTAATCAAGGTTAATTAAGACTACTAAGGTTATTTAGGATACAATTAGTTAAGCGTAGCGGCCACTAATTGACGGTAATTAGGAATATCGAGGCTAATCAAAAATTATGTTAAATTATTAGACTAATCAAGAGTTACGAAGGTTAAACCAACGGAGCCCAATCAAGAATAATTAAGGGTAACTTGAAATCTTAATCTTAGTAATCTTAACTATTAATTACAGATGTTCTTGCGTGGCCTGTGGTGAGGTAGCTACGTTGCCTCATATGCTCTGGGAGTGCGGGTCGCTGGGCCCGAAGTTCACCAAGGAAGAGTGGGACGCGCTCCTGCGAAGTCCCGTCTTTGAGGATCAAATCCTGGCCGTCCAGCGCGCCCGCGATCGGGCCGGCAGACTAGATCTGTCAGTCCCGTCGTGGGATTAGCCGGGTGCGCGTTTTATCGCGCTTTGCTGGACCACATAAAAGTTTATTCACTCACTCACTTACAGATGCAGACGTCCCCGTCGTAACTTTAACGAAGGCCATTTGAGTAATTGAGCAAATGTCGTCATCACAAGAATAACAGCGTGAATAATTGCTTAAAGAAATAATTACGCTTACTTCCCTAAGCTAAAGTTTCACCTGAGTGCACTTCTCTCCTAAACCGCTCGGAATCAGGTTAGTTTGTTCACGCTATGGGTTGAGTGAGGAGCCAGAGCTCCGTACTGCAAAGAAAGTACGCAGGAACTCTACTGCAGTTGTGAAAGTGTCCATAAACCTACCCCCAAATTTCAAGTTGGCCCAACCTCCAAATTTCAAGTTGGCCCAACCCCCAAATTTCAAGTAGGCCCACCTCTAAATTTCAAGTTGCGCCACCCCCAAATTTAAGTTGGACCACCCTTACTATAGGCTTCCCCATGCATTTTCTATGGACCTGATGCATATCTATCGTTGCTGTCTCTAATAATTTTTTTTTCAATTGTTCCTTGTCGATTTTAAAGCTACCAATCTACATTTACACTATTACAATGATTAAATGTCGTAACTTCGTGCACTACGCATTTTTGTACAGATAAAAGGCATTACACTTTTCGCATGGCGGACAGATCTTGTTGCGGTACTCGCCAAAGAATGCTTACGCACAAGAATGTGCTGGGAGTGCTTATTAACCAGCGGGCATATGTTGGTCCTCCCGCGTTTCTAGTGTGCTAGCGTACCGAGCGCGGTTTGCTAGCAGCAGACGCTACGTTGCAGGCCCCGCCTGTTGCACATCCACCTGGCTGATAGGGAAGCAGCCGCTTGCCTATCAGCCGTGTATGCTTATTCTGGCCGCATATAGATGGCGCCACAAGCGGAGGCGCTTCACGTTGCTGCCTGTTGCTGGCGCTCTAAGCAGCCTCCGTATAGAGTTACTGTATATGCTACCACAGGTAGCTACCTGCGGTAGTATATACAGTAACTCTAGGGAGGGTGAGGCCCGAGGAAAGGAGAAAGGTGGAGAAAAAATTCAGTGGCGCGAAACTTTAAATGGTGGCATTACTTACTCAGTGCGAAGCTTATCTTTCGCAAAATCAAACCAAAAAATTTTTCCCACGGTCTGTGTTGTAGTGAAGCCGACTACTTGCAGTGTCTTGACTTGCAGTGAAGCCAATGTGTAGTATAAAATGTACGTAGTAGTATAGAGTATTAAAATAAAAAAAATAAACTAAAACGGAGGGAGAGATGGAAATTACTGTAGGCCCACGCTGTAATCATATACCATAGTGCTGCTTACACATGAACGACTGTCACCAGAGAGGGAGGTAGATGAGTGAGATTACTGGGATATATGTAATAGCAGAGAGGATATACTCATTCATTGCGAGGCTTAACTTTTAACCAAACTGGCCAAACTGTTTTTCCCATCGTGTGAGCTGTGGTGAAGCCCACTAGTTGCAGTGTCTTGTTTTGCAGTACAGTCGATGCGCAGTCCCAGTGAGCAGCAATACCCTGCGCATCGCGTTGGCGATTTTCGCGCCTTCGCTTCGATTTAAGCTGCGTTTCCGCCTGTTTTTGCGGCCAGTTCTTGTGCTCACGTCGACATCGGCACCCATGCATGCAATGGAAGTGGCTAATATTCAAAATTTAGCAGAAGTTTGTTTAGCACTGCTTTCCCATTGCTATCCATAACGGAACGAATTTTCTTGACACAGACGCACACACACACACACACGCACACACACTTTATTCAACGTCCATGACATCTTTGCTCACTTTATCTGTTGAGCCCAAGGCAGCTGCCATGGGGCACAGCACACCGAAGCCAATTCACGTGCGTTCAATTCTGCGGTCCATTTTGTCAAGTGACCACGCGTTTCAACGACACGGAAATATCTCTTGAACGTAGCCATTTTCGTGTGGGCGCGACGCTAACATCCATTAACTGTCACCTTTGTGATCACTCCGTTTCACGTTTGCGACAAAATACTTCAGCAACGAGAACGCCGACGAGTACCCACCAGCTGCCTCCCACCGACGTTCTCGCGAACTGCGAAGACATGCTGCTCACCATCCGATGCCAACTCCAACAAGAGCACCCAGACCCGCGTGTTGGTCACGTGTTGAGTGAGTGTGGGCTCCAGGTTAATTTCTGTCTTTGGTGCATATCTAGATGTAGTTCGCGCAAGGACGCATGTCTGTATTATTCAGTAAATGAATATAAGGAAGTCGACTTTTGAACAAACTACTCTGCCGATAGGAATGTTGAAGAGATTTTGCGAATTTCATTGAATTCGCTTCCACCTCGCTGGAGAAGCTAGTCAAGAAACGACGATAAAGTTCTGAGTTGTTTATTGCGATCACTTTATTTGAAAAAGTACACAACGTATTATTATTATTATTATTAATTAGTGTCTTATGGCGCAAGGAGTACACAACATATCTGCGGTCCCATAGCCAATGGCTAGCACGGGTACAAAAATGCATTTTAAAAGCTGTCAATGCAATAATACAGCGAATACGGAAATTGGAGTTAATTACGAGGAGATACAGAGACATGTCGCACAATAGAGAACAAAAGAAAAAAAGAAGAGAAAATGGATACGTTAGAGAGAGAGATAGAAATGTTTCTTTATGAAGAAGGGAGTGATTGCCACTGCCTTCGGCTGCCCTTGAGGGAGCACGGTTCAGCACAGAGGTCGCGTTGAGGCTCTTCGGCTGATAAATATAATAGAATAGTAGTACAAAACACTTGAAAATAAGCACAAGACTACATCATAAAAATAATTGCACAGGAATTGACAAAATCAAAACACAACCACCCATCATATAAGGAAGCAGAAAACATTAGCCAAAGATAATTTTTCAGTTCTCTTAACGAATTCTGCGAGATACTAATTTTACGTAGTATGCTATTCTATAGTTTAATTCCAATAAACACTAGCAGACGTTTGCCATATATACATTTTACTGGCGGGATATTTACATTATCAAAAGTCTGTTTCCTAATCAGAGTAATAAATGAAATGACTGGCTGTGTGTTATAACGTTATTAACGCGAATGGCTCACCGTAACTCCCGTAAGCAATGGAAAGTTCAAATTAAACTTGGAAAGAAGGGGCTTACTTTGCCCATAACAAGGCGAGGAAAGGTTAGAATGCGTATTGCTCGTCCTTACATTCGTCGCACGCTTGTTTAAAAATTGCTGTTTTCGTAACGTGGCCACCTGATCAAACTCATGATGCCTACTCATGGTGCGGAGTAATTGTTTCAGCTGCAGCCGAGTGGTTTCGGCGAACGTTGATCAAGTTACCTGATAAAGTGAAGGCGAGGTTACTGGTTCGATTTCAGCGCGTCGCGAATTTTTCGTAGACGTGGGTATATGTTCGATACTATCATTCTTCTTACTTCAGGTAACGGGCGTGCCGAGCTAGGCTCAGACCATGGCTATAGGAAACGGGTAAACATGATCGGCCCATTTCCTAGCTCATAAGTGTCGTTCGCGGTAAAAGCCCACCAGTGTTCCTGAGAGCAACCGCCTTATTAGCTAATGAATGCGCTTTGTCGTTTCGCCCATTCGAACACATTTTAAACGATATTCATTAAACAATAAAAAAAAATTGAAGAACGCGCGTTGGCATGATGAACCAAACCAGCGGTAACGTGACTCTAAGCTGTGCACTATAACCACTACTACGCGCATACCTAATCAGCCGTTGCTAGCCGCGAGATAAGCTCAATGTGTCATTCTCGGCTGAGAGGAATTAACGGGATGCGCAGAACGATACGCCGTACGAAAGGACTTCGACATGGTGACTGCGATGCTAGAGACGAGCATAAAAGAAAGAAAGAACGATTAGAAAGAAAAACGACCGTCGTTCTATCAAGTTAAACCGCATTTCGCGTGAGCGTACTTTCATTTCTTACTATGCACCGATGCAGAACTGACTACGCGCATTTCGGTAGCCAACCACTCGCATTTCTGGTTAGTATCCTTGCGTTCTCCCTTTATTTTCTCCTCCGAGCTGTTTTCAATTACTGCTGTGCGCAGTAATTGAGTCTCCCAGCGTGCGTGTGTGTGTGTGCGTGCGTGTGTGTGTGTGTGTGCTTGCGTGCGTGCGTGCGTGCGTACCACATCGTTCTAAAAAAGGAACAAGAAATGGCCTGCCCACCATTCGTGAGCATATACGTGCTCAACGCAGCAACAGCACAAGATGCCGTATTTCCTTTAACGCTCTATGTTTTTATAGAATTCCTTTCGCCATTATCCTGGAAGTGACTCTAGAAGGTTGGCGGTCAGTGGATAGCAGCAAAGCCGCACAAGCTACACATGAGAGCAGGGAGAAAAAGTGAGTGCGTATTAAATCGCTCGGCTACGATCTTCGGTACAACTCGTTGAACACGGCACTCCGTGAGGTGGCCAGGACCGCAGGCTCTGCGCCGACAAATAATTCCTCCCAGCTCAGGATAGCCTCTACGAGTAAACATTTATGTTAATCGAGTGGCTGCAGCTGAGCACGAGGTCGCCCGTTCGTTTCCCAACTGCGCGGGCCGCATTCCGTTTGGGGGCTTGGCGAGAGAACGCATGTGTCCGCGTTTTGGGTCGACCTCATGAAGGTGGCCTAAATTAACTGGCAACGTTGCTTGAGGTTTCCTTATGTGCTACTGTTGTTGGCATTATTACCCTAAGCATGTCTTTGTAATGTCGTGGTGCTATTTGACTTGTATGTGATAAGGCAACTGCATGTTAATTTTCATGTGTTGTAGGTTGCAAGTGTGTGTTGCATTCAATAGCGAAGAAGTCGCCTGCACCATGCTTGTGCGCCAACGTCTCTTTGTATCGCGTCAATAAAAGGATATAAAAGTCGAGAGCCTCCCTTCGCATTACTCTTTGCGGCGTAGCAGCGCCTAAGCCAACCGTAAACTGTCACCGAATGCCCTAAATGAGTACGGCTTCTTTCATCCGCCTCAGTAGTGTAGCGGCTGCGCTGTTTCCTCCCGGACCACAAGGTCGCGGGCTTGGTTAAGGACCGCATTACACTGGGTCCAGGCCGTAGATCATTGTCCGTAGATCTTGGATCTTCAAATATCGTTTTGCTATTTGTGCCGTTCTGGCTCGTTAAAAGCTGCTAAATCTTGCTGAGTTCACTCTTTGGCTCTTTTGGAATGTGATCTATTCCATAATTAGCGATGAAAAATTAACCAAGCCCGAGCGGAGCCATTACATGGTCATGTCACCTTGCGTGTGCACCACACCCGTCATTTGTCCTCGCGTCTTTTCTGGCTTAGCAGGCTATCTCTCCCACAGACACTGTTGCTTTTTTTATTTACTGTAGAAAGGAAATTTATCACAAAGCTCGAATTGCTGGTGCGGGATATGGCGCTGTTAACACTGTATCGGGGCACGTTTCCGAGCGTTTGTGTGCGCTTTGTTTGCTTCTGTGCCATAGTGATAGTCACGAATACGCTTAGTCACCCAACAGAAAGGTCTTCAGAAATGCTATTCCCATCAAACAAAGGGCGAGGCGGTAGCGCAGTGGTTAAGGCGCTACGCTGCTGTGCGTAAGGTCGCGGGTTCGATCCCCGCTGCCATACCGATGAGGGCGCAAAGCGAGAGCCTTCCACGCACGTCGATTAGTAAAATACTAATCTGGGAAACTCGGCCACGGCGTGCATCATAACCAGATAGTGTTTTGGCGCGTGAAATACGCGAAATTATTTTCTTATTTTGAGTAATCTTACCGGAAGTAGGATTTGCTTGACAACATCCGTTCCCTCAGTTTGCAAATGGCGTTCTACAGCGGAGGGCGTTGCTCGGCTGCCTTGCCTTCAGGAATGTAAGAACTTTTTTATTTGTCTGCGTTTTAACGGTGTTTTACGAGAAGACAAACCGGCAGCATCAGCGGAAGAGAAACTAGCATTAGAAAAGCTGCGGATTCTAGCCGGCGTTTGCATAAGGGCCCGAGCACTACCGGCCATGGGCGGGAACCAGAAGTCGACGGCGAGTACCGTTGCTATATTTTTTTACTTCAATTTTCTCGTGTCCCACTTCTTATAATGCAGTTGCTAAGCTTTTCCAGTTGTTATTATACTCGACGCAGGAATATGAGCCCTAAGCATTCGGCACCTTTCAGTTTTGGCGTGTTCTGTGGAGGAGAACACTCGCAAATTCGAGGAATTTACTGCGTACGTCTGCTCAGTTAAAGTTTGAGGACTACTCAAACGAGTGTGGAATGAAATGAATGCGAGAGAGACAGTGCGTTAGTTAAAAAAGTGAACTGCTTATTGTATTTGTCGATAAAAAATTGTTCGTTGCCTTATTTCCGTGTTTTTCGGCGAAGCCTGCCTCAGATTCGTAATAATAATAATGAAAAAAAAACGAACAAAAACGGGGTTCCTGAGAAAATAATTATTACTGCCCGTACTTCATAGAAATGGTGGAAATCCTTATTTTCGCAATAACTGTTGATACAATGACTACAGTGCAAAAATAAGCAATACAAGTATATTCCATGTGTAGAATGACTCGTTAATTTCGCTCAGGCAAGAGAACTAGAGAAACTGAATTTCGGGTTTTAAGATTTCTTTCATAATGTCTGGTGTAATTGCAGAGTTGATGCCAGCTACGACTGAAAGTTCTATCCTCTGCTTGAAATTCTGTGACTCGTGCCAGCTTCGAGAATCGCAATGTGCCGGGAAGCGGTTTGCTGTTGCAGTGAATGCGTTCCCGCAGCCAACGTAAATGCACACTACGGAAAGGTTGCTCGAGCAGCAGTGCATGTCGTCGCATATTTTAAAAAAGTGCATTTTGCGAAACATTGCAAGACACAATGCTTCTAATAAACTGTTTCACTTAAAGCACTGGCTTACTTTTACTGCTAAATTACAACTTCCCCTTATATCAAACAGCTATTATATATTGAGGAAACTTGATTTTGCAAATTATTTCTTAGTCAATAAAAACGTATTTAATACAATACTCTCATTTAATACAAACAATATCTTGATGTTCATGTTTGACAGTTAGGCAGCTGTGCGCAACGACTTCACATCGTTTTATTCACTACGTTCTTTGCGCAGCCTGCTTCAAGCGTGTCCACAACGAAACTGCCCCCGGAATCAAGCGAGGATCTGTCCCATTTATACCGGCGATCACATCAGTCATCGTCGGCCTGTGTGAGGCGAGGTCACTGCTACGGCGCGGTGCACAACGGTTCCTCGACCCTGCATATACAAAGGGACCATCCGCTTGTGGGATCTTCAGTGTGGCTGCAGTGCGCAACGACTTCACATCGTTTTGTACGCTACGTTATTTACGCAGGTGAGTTTTGTTTCACTTGCCTTATACGATAAGGGCGCTGTCCCTTGCACTGCTGCCAAACAATCGTGCTTGTGTTTCATGTCATGGCGAAGGATATTAACGAAGCGCTCGTGGAATTTGAGAGAAATTCGTGCTGAACTCCGAGGTTTCGAACAGAGTGTCGATCACTGTAGTGAAACTTGTGACAATGTCAACGTGCTCTCGGAAGAAATCAAGGCCTTGCGCGGGAGCTCGCAACGACGAGGAAAACTAGGGAACAACTCCGAAAGTGCCGAAATAAATTAAATGCCGATTTGAAAATACTAAGACTTGCTATTATCAATGCCTTTTTGCTAGGGTTTTTATTGATCCGAGAAGGCTTTGGAACTAGGTTAACAATTTTTCTAACAATTCGAAAGTGAAGCGTCCTATTACCATTGCAGCTTTTGCTCATGGTAATAGGACTTCATTCAGTGCAGAAACGCGTAAGCTTGATACACTGAATTTTGTTCTTTCCGACAAGTCCACAAGAGGTGGAAAACTTATTGGGTAAAATAAAAAACAACGTCTCGGCAGGAATTGATGACCTGTGCGTTGTACCCCTTAAATATGTTGCATCTGTTATCTCTACCGCTAACGCATATAATTAATCGAAAGCCGGAAACTAAACTCTTCCCCTCCGATCTTAAGCTTGCCCGCATATGCCCAATACACAAGTGTGGGGCCCTTAGTGGCATATGTAATTACAGGCCAACCTCAATGCTGCCCGTGCTATCTAATGTCCTTGAAAATATTATTAACACGCGTCTCGTGAATTTTATAACTGAACACCACGTAATAAATGACGCACAGTACGGCTATCAGAAAAATAAAACAACTGAACTAGCGTTATTATGCGTTAAAGATAAAATAATGAATGACATTGAAAATAAGCTTTGCACCGTTGGTCTCTTCATTGATCTTAAGAAAGCGTTTGATTGGGTTAACCATGATATTTTATTATTTAAACTTCATGATTACGGCATTCGCGGCGTTGCCTTAGATTTAAAAATATATTTCACACAGAAAACAGTGCGTAAAAATTGGTGATGTTATTTCCCCAATTACTACGGTAAAACAAGTAGTGCCTCAGGGGCCGATTCTAGGGCCCTTGTTATTTATACTTTACGTAAACGATATATTTGATATACATAACTCACCAAAGTTAGTAATTTACGCGGATGATACCAATATATCGTTTTCTGCGCGTACACTTAATGACCTTCAGAACACGATAAGCAACTACATAATGCAGCTTGATAGTTGGCCTCATGCAAATAAATTAGCGCTGAAAAAAAAATTAACTACGTCTAGTTCAAACCCACTAACAAAGCATGTGACAATTAACTCACGCTGACATTAGGACACCGTCATATAGCGTGCATAAAGTGTAAAACATTTCTAGGTGTGTGTTTTGAAGAAAGTATGTCGTGGACTACACACATAACCAAACTAACCTCAGAACTAAGCAGAACAGCTGGTTTATTCCTCAAATTGTCGGATCTAATTCCTCTGCAGTTAAAGAAAGCGATATACTATGCCCACTTCTAATCCCGTTTATCCTATTGCACACTTGCTTGGGGTACTACAACGACTACGAATTATGACAAACTGGAGGTATTGCAAAAGAAAATAGTGAGGATTTTTGAGAATTATCCTGGTGAACCCAAAGATCTAAGAACTAATCCTTTGTTTATTAAGCACAATTTGCTTAAGGCGAGTAAAATATTTGGCCACAAACTCCTGCTGCACCTACGCAAACATAACCTGTTACATTCAGCACAGACAACGCCAGCTCGTTATGGACTGCGTTACGAACGGATGACAACACCACGAACACGCACAAATTATGGAAAGGCTGTCGTCGCCTATCAAATACACGCATTAATAAAACGTGTCAATTCACAAGTACATTTCAACATGCCAACATTATCAATTCAAATCGCAAATAAGGTTGTTTTGTTGAATAAGTTAAAAACCCTTTAACAGAAGTGCATATTAATTTTTCACGTTTCTATATTTTGAATGTACATGAAAAGGTGTTCGTAGTTGCCATAACTGTATTTGTTTTTATCTTGCATTGCATATTATTTTCACTATTTCAAGATACCCAGCGATGTAAAGTCTTTCAAATTTTCATTTTATGAATATATCACTTTGCCTGCTGTCTGTATGGTCCACAGGTCCCTTCAAGTTGTCTATGACAACTTTTTGCCTTGAGGACCCCCACAATTGTGTTGAAAATAAACTGAAGTGAAATTAAACCTATAATTCTCAAACGCAGTTACATTTTAAGGTAAATAAAAGCTTCGCCTTTTTTTTCTGGCAATGGAGAGTGCATTTGCACAAAAAAATTAGAAAAGGGAGATTAAAATTTTGTTTTAGTATAGTAATGATTTATTTAGTAATTATTGTTTTACACTATCCATGGCTGAAACCTCGCTCCAGCGCATTAAAGACGCTGGTGCTGGATATGAGTTAAGTTCATTTGTTTAAACTTGATTTTGAGCTCTAAAACTCAGCGTCTAATATAAACGATAGGCTGGGCCTTACAGGGCTAAGGCTCAGCTTTACAAGATAATAATTGCACAGTCAAGACTCATGAGCTACGACACGCGTGAGCGCACAGTTGCTCGGCACATTGGCACGATTGATAGGAAGAGTTAACGGCGTTAAAGACGCATGCAAAGCTCTCCTAAGAGCCGGTTTCTTGAACCCATTATGCTTCGGGTATCTTAAATAAGGACCTTGGTATATATTCAACTATATATATACAGCGAGTACGTGCTGAAGCATACAAGTCAGGCCTATGTTTTTAGTTGTGCTAGTAATCACAAATTAACGCGCACGCTAAATAATCACAGGTGGCAAAAGATTGTTTCCCTCTCTACCAATCGTAATTTCTTTCGCAAGACGGCAAGTTGGGAGACTTGGTAGCCTATCATCGCCCAAATCGGCAACTTTTTCTTCATTCCTTTGGCGCTGTTTGATTAAGGCAATTTCTTTGCACTGGGACTTCGCCGCAATAGCAGGCGATGTAGCCTTCACTGATATCGCGGCTAGCTTTGACCTTGGCTGCCATTTTGACCTTTGTCGGGTTGTGCGATTGCGTGCGAGAGTGCCGACTTGGCGCGCCTGATGAAGTCGGCGCGGTCTAGGCCAATCCGCGCGCTCCGAACAACCGATCTCCGATCGCGCCCCTGATTTCGTGAAGTATAGCTTCTGCCGCCGAGCCGCAACCCGCGCCGCTCTTTCGAAGGGATCAAGAAGTGACAGAAAGAATGCGTTCTTCACTTCAGTTACATTCCGCTGGCTCGAACAACGCGGGGTCGGACAGCGGGGCCAAGCTGCGTTTCTCAGGAGGCGAGGTGAGACCAATTCTTGCAACGGTTTTGAAAAAAAATACGGCAATCAATATTTCGCGTAGCACCTATGCTAAATGCCTTCTACTCCTCTTGCTGCGAAACGCTTTCTTTTTCCTGGTCCCCAAATATGCTTATCAACCGTTAGACAAACGCATTACAGTTGCCAGTCCAGTGCAACAGGCCACGGAATTTTATGTCGATGTGCTGAAAAAAATAATTTCGTTCCCACCGCGTTTTATTAGTTCGGCCAATTCTTCGTACGTAAACGTTGACTTTGCCACAGCAGCAGGCGACGTAGCCTACTCTAATATCGCGACTTGATTTCGCGTTGGCTGCCATTTCGCCATTCGTGGGTGCATGTGACTGAGCGCAAGAAGGCTTACCTGTTTTCGTGAATAACTTTAGCTTGTGCCGCCAGGCCTGAACATGTTCGAAGGCGCCACAAATTGACTGAAAGAATGTTGGCTGCTTGTGTGTGTAGGACTACCTCGTGGCTCATGGTTCGAACAACGGGAGGACGCACAGCCGGGCCAAGTTCTGTTTCCTAGGAGACAAGGTGAGCGCAATCGTTTCTATTTCTTTAAAGTGAAGTAATTTCGGTTACTGAAATTTTTGTGTAGGAGCTATGCGGTGCTTACCTTTGGTTGATTTTTGCTGTAAAGCGCTTTTTTCCTGCCCTATCAACCATTAGACCAGTGCACTGGAGCTGCCAGTGCTTGCGATATGTTCTACTCCTTCCTTCTATCGTCATCGTCACCCATCATGCACCTCTTCCCTCTTTCTTTCCCTCTTCCCCTTCCCCCAATGCCGAGTAGCTGGCTAGAGGAATATACCTCAGGTCGAACTCTCAGCATTTCATATCATTAAACTTCTCTCTCTCTCTCTCGCCGAATGTGATGTCGGCGCGTTGAAAACAACCTTTTCGCTCCATATTTGGAAACGCAATTCAAAAATTGCTAAAGGCGCATTAAAGCATTATTGCACGTTGGCCGACGTTTTGTGATGTTTTTGCTAGTTTCTGCCGTGGCATCATCGGTGGAAAATATGCCGAATCAGGTGCATGCCAAGAGCAATAAAGTTATGCCGCAAAAAAAAAGAATATATATATATATATATATATATATATATATATATATATATATATATATATAATTTTTGCAGGTCCAAGGCACATGCTGCAATCTATTTGAAGCAACACTTTATATATAGATGCCATACGATTAACGGCGATGCGTACAATCGTTTTATTTCATCCTATGCAACGGGCCAATTTATGCAATGTTTATGCAAAAAGTTCACCTCGGACAATTTTTATAACCGCACTACACCGTCCCGAAGCTATTACGAAATGCAAGCAACCAATCAGGTGGATGCGCCCAGTGTGGCACGCCTGCGTAGCGATGTCACGTGGACGACGTGCGATGCTTGTCGAGGGATAAGAATGCTGCTGACACACAAAGAAGGATTTGCAGTCACGCGTCTTCGGGAGAGCTGTAGCGTTGAAAGAAAGCGTGGTTCGGCAGTTCTGCGTAGGCGGTCACAGACGGCAATCTACGCTCATCTGTTGCGGCTACGTGCTTATGTCCCTGAGCGTCACTGAAGAGCGATCGTATCTTTATGGGAAAGAGTTTCTTCGGTATTCGAGGACGCACCAGGTTAAAATTAGGAACAATCGAGTTTACGTTGTCCATGCTGCTTTAAGGGCGAATACAGGGCGTTGCATACCACTTTGTTCTTGCCCGTGCTTGTTTTCATTTTGGAAGATCCTTGAAACTTTGCTGCTCAGATTTAGGCGCACGTTAAAGAACCCCAGGTGGTCGAAATTTCCGGAGTCTTCCATTACGGCGTGCCTCATAATCAGAAAGTGGTTTTGGCACGTTAAACCCCATAACTTAATTTATTTTTTTTTTGAAGCTTTGCTTTGTGTGCACTATGGGCTCTCTGTTAGTAGCTTTCGGCAACTCTGTTTTCACTTGTCACATCATTGTTTAGGAGTTATGTGTGGGTCTTTGGAATTTGTGATACATTTTAGTATTAAGAAATCGTTAATATGTCAGCATGTCATTCATCAATGATGCGCGCCAAGGTTACGACGCAACGACGTTAACATGACGACGTGGTGATGACTATGTCGTCGGTGACAAGACTGCTTAACTGCTGTGGCAGGAAAAAGTTGCAGTGTTGGCTGTAGAATGTTTATGGCTGCAAAATTTAAGCGAACAGCTGTTTCTTTTGCCTGTTTCACCCGTTCCCGTCACGTCAGCACCAGGCACCACTGTAGGCATTAGGTTAAAATTTTGAACAATCGAGACTGCTTTGCCCCTTCTGCTTAATTAGTGAGGCCATTATATCATATAACATATTGCTTCTGCACGTGCCTGTTTCTTTCGTGGGCGATCCTTGAAACCTTTCTTCGTGTGCGACATGTACCTAGTGTCTTATGGTCACTTCTGTTTGCGGCTTTCGCGAACTCTTGTCTCGTCAGGCCATTTTAAAAAATTCTGGCCCGTAGTTCTTTGTGTTACATTCATTTATAAACCTATAATAATAATAATAATAATAATAATAATAATAATAATAATAATAATAATAATAATAATAATAATAATAATAATAATAATAATAATAATAATGATAATGATAATGATAATAATGATAATAATAATAATAATAATAATAATAATAATAATAATAATAATAATAATAATAATAATAATAATAATAATAATAATAATAATATGATAATCAGCGATAGCGACATGCTGCGCCCGAAAGCAATATTACTGCACAACGACGCTGACAGGACGACGTGACGATGGCTGCCATTGGTGCATGACTACTGAACTGCTGTGGCAGGAAAAAGTTGCAACCCTGAATTTTGTACAGCGCGTACATAGTCATTGACGATTATAATTAGGCAGCGGCTCAAGAGCGCGCGATGGAATGTTTGTGGTTGCACCTTCTTGTGAATAATTTTTTTTCTTTTGCCGCTTTCACCCGTTTTCGTGGATGGTCAGTGGTAGGTGTTCGGACTCTGCAAGGTAAACGCTCATTGGACCTTTCGCCACTTTTGTCATTCAGTGGTTCGTTCGTTCGTTCAGTAGTTCATTAGTTCATTTCCTAGTTCCCTCTTTCAGTGGTTCATTAGTTGACCCATTGGTTCGTTTGCTCATTCGGGCTTTTCGCTTACATTGGAAATATTCTGCGGTGATTTCTGCACAGCACTGTAGTCATGCCCTGACGTCATAGTGACCATTACATATTCGTCACATCGCCGTCGTTTTGTAATATTGTGGTTGTGCTCAGCGCGTCAACGTCTTCGTCATATTGTTAATGTTGCCATGTCGTCGTCGTCATTCCGGTATTTTTGTCGCTGTTATCGTGCTGTCTTCGCCAGACCACTTTAGTGGTCGTGTCATCTACGTCATGCTGCCGTTACATTAAAGCTTTGTCACCCTCGCCATCACCATGGCGGTGTTGTCGTCGTCTTGCCGAGGTCTTCTTTGGGACATCATAACAGTGTTCTTGCTACTGTCGTCAGCACGACGTCCTCGCCGTTTCTGTCGTACTTCAGCGCCGTTTTCGTCCTTCACAATGTGCGGTCGTCGTTAGACCTTCGTCTTCTCAATCTGTCTTTTTCTATTCTTCTCACGGGCGCGCACAAAGATACACAAGTTATTCACTTTACACTAAGAGGTTGAACCATCTGGTAACATGCGGCGCGGAGGCTCGCCTTAATGTGCGAGATAGGTTGGCATGCAGACGGCTAACCGCAGAGTGGAGAATAGCGTAACGATTACGCAAACAACCTCAAAGGTGTGGTAGGGCCAACCTTTATATGAGCAATCCATAGGTTGCGCAAACATTTAGATAAGTGTGTATTTTAAAGCAAAGGTTTCTTTGCCTACCCTCCCGGGTTTGGCGTGGCAGCGGTTGCTGCTTCCTTGTCGGTCGGCATCTCGGCAGATGTGTATCTCCGAAGCACAGACGGTCCTAACGAATTAGCACATTATAATAAGCTGATGCTTTGGTGCACTTCATTTTATTTGAATTATCCATTCGGTATGTTCCGGTGGGTATGTCGCTGTGACATAAGAGGTACATAATCATAAACGTATCTAGACATGCGCTATAATTTTCTGTGCATACACCTGTCATCGCCATTCTTGCATCGACAAGCATCATAAGTTGCATTTGTCCACGTGATATCTCAGCGTAAATTTCTAATGCTCCGTAGCCGCCTGACTCTATGCTTGAATGTGCTCATAGCTTTTCTTTTTTTTGAACGGTGTAGTCGATAAACATGAAATATTGCACGAGATTGAAATTGTGACCCTTGTGTTTGAGAAACATACATTTTAATGGGATTAAATGCGGCACAGGATGAAAGTGAGAACAGTTTTATGCATCGCCCTTTCGTCTATAGCACATATTTACACGCTTCACTTCAGCTTCGCTTGACAGAGATTACGAAAAGTGCATCGGATGTGCATATTTTATTCATCTGTCATGCATCAGACATATCGGGGCGTGAATTTGGGCCGACTGGTTTATTGCATGTTTTACAACAGCGTGTTCCTTCAGGAAACAAAATTTGACTCCAAGATATTGACTTTTTTGTACTTTCGTACTTTTCGTCTGCCGTCTTTTTTATATTTATAAGGCAATGACATTATTCTACACCGTTCTGAGCAAAACCATCAATTCCTAGTCAAAACACGTGTTCGGTTCCTGCTTTTCATCTTACTACTCGAGAAACCACGTTGTCCTACTTAACTCATGAGTGATTATTCCTACGATGAGCGTAGCCAAGCGATCGCAGTTGCGAAATTGGGACAGTCGAACGCCTAGAAATGCCTCAGAGAAATGAAACAGGTCTAGTTCTGCTTTTTACCTCTTGCGATGTTGTAAAGCAGAAATTTTCTTGTATACATTCGAGTGGTTTATACGATGCATTACAGTTTTCCTGACAGTCATGTCACACTGGTTTCTCTATTAGTCGAAATGGCACGACTGCCTCACCATTTTAAGTTTGTCGAATAAAAAAGTTACGACATTCCTAGTTGGCTATGTAATACAAATATTAAGAAAGTGCAAAAACGGGCAGATACAAGTGATGCGGGCGAACACAGCGCAATGTTAAGGACAAATAATTGAAAATGTACAAATAAGCCTATGTTATCATTCTGGGTTATCATAACTAGTTATGCAATAGAGCCACGTCTTTCACGCTCACGCACGACATCTCCTTTCTTTATGAGCAATTGTCACTTTTCTCAGTTCTTTCTTAAACGGACGCCGTCGGTTCGTCTCGTTACCCATTACACCTCTTAGCGTCAGTCGTCGGTGACCTTAAAAAATGGAAGCAATATAGGAAGCCAGCCTCCAGGAAAATAATTATAGCTGTCATCACCATCACTATCAGCGTGTTTATGCTCTACCAGTGATTTCCCATAACCCTTGTCTTGCGCCGTTTGATCCCGTCTTATGCTTGCAAACTTCCTTACACTACTAATTCGCAGCCGTAAAAGATGTATGATGGGTAGGTTTGCCCTGCATCAGTATTGCATGGTTTCGATTACGCTGTCACGTCAGGAATTGTAGTGTCATGGAATGAATGGCCTAAGCTTTTCTATAGACTGTTTTATCGGCGAGGAGGAACGTAGCCTCGAACCAGCGCGCCGCGCCGCTCTCCTCCTCGCAATGTTTCGTGCGGATTCCGTTTTCTAGCTCCCCGTGGCAGCTTGCAAAGGTATCGGTTTAATTACGAGTTAATACGATTCTAACGTGTTCTGTGTGGGATTTCTGCGTTATCAGACGATTCAAGGTCGACGGGCTACCACGCTGCTGTATTCAGCCGCAAAAATAACTTTGGGAAGCAAGGGTTAAGTGCGTCTTCAGCCGCGGCGACTTCGTTAACACCACAGCGGCGATACCGGAGAAGCGTCCGGTTTGTATTGCCAGCGTAAACAGAAAGGACTTGATTCTATCGCGTGTATGTTCGGAAGGTGTTGTTCTCAGTGAGCGCTCGGCAACGAACTCTAAATTCGCACCCATGATGAAACTGGGATATGAAAGAAAGTGCGTATTCGAGTCGGTCAACTATTGCGAATGGACGAAGTTAACTATTTCTTTGCGCACGGACATAACATTATTCTGTTCAAACGTGTTCTAAGATTATCATGCTTGGCAACCAACTTTCTCGTGGAAGTTGACCGAGGACGTGTTATGAAAACACTACGGGCCAACTAAGAAATGAAGGTGTGTTCTTTTCCGTTCTGTTACCAAAGCCATCCCTACCGCGTTCCGGCCAGCGCTAGTTCACACGGGCTCTCCCGTGCTTCCGAATCTCGCCGGCAAGTTGTTGACGCCGCTGATCGCGCGCTGTATTGCTGCAGAAAATAAAGTTGCTGTTGCAAAGAGTAGTTCTTCGTTTTTCAGCTCCCTCGAGGAGGCAGTTACCGCGATTGGGATGTACGCTGGTGCGGCTCACCGCACCAGCGTGATAATCTTCGCCTGAGTGATAATAGAGCTTAATAGAGATCATGGCTAGACATACAATAATAGCACGTTAAATATATACGTTACGTATCGACAATGTTCAGAGTTGACTCGCCTCCTACTTCGATCGTGGGCAGAGCTGCGGGAGCGCCTCTAGGCCCGTCGCCGTTTGATATTGCGGCTATATCGAAGCTTTTTTTGATGAACACGCTTTGAAGTTTTGCATTCAAATCAACTTGCTGACACCCCTAGAAAACTGCGAAAACTTTCTTCTCGCCGTCGACAGCACGTTTGTCGTGCACTCTGCATCGCGATCTCCCATACCAGCATGGCGCCGGACAGTAGACGGCGCTGTGATCGCAAAATGGCGATCAAAAAAGAGCATCAATCAATCAATCAAATCTTTATTTCCAACGACAGTTGGGGCTCCCTTAGGCGAAAAGCGGTAGTAGCACCACTTGAAAATACCTAAAGGGCCTTGTTTAACCTACGTGTTTAATCTAGTCTTTCAGTCTGGCTGTTTCCCAAATCTCATGAAAATCTCAAAAGTTTCTGTTATATTTAAAGGTGGAGATATTAATGATGCTAATAATTACCGACCAATTTCTATAATTCCTGTATTCTCCAAGGGATTAGAAAAGATAATATTCTGCCGCGTAAATAGCTTCTTCAACAAACACAATATACTTTCGGAGTATCAGCACGGTTTTCAACGTGGTAAATCTACACAGACTGCACTGTTAGCTCAAAAAGAACTGATAATTAATAACATCGAAGAAAGAAAGCTTACGCTGGGCGTTTTCATTGACTATAGCAAAGCCTTCGATACCCTAAACCATAACATTTTACTCGGGAAATTAGGTGCTTATGGGGTACGTGGTGTAGCTAATTCACTATTTAGTTCGTATCTGTCTGAAAGAAAACAATGCGTCTCAATTGCTAACTGTTTTTCATCTTCTAAAACCATTTCTTGTGGCGTACCTCAAGGAAGCATTTTAGGACCAATGCTGTTCAATATCTACATAAATGATATTGTTAAGATAAACAATGACGCCTCATTCCTGCTCTACGCGGATGACACTAGTATTTTTGTTTCTGGACAAGATCCAACAGAAATTGTTGCGAGAACTCAAAGTGTACTTTCAGATGTGCTGCAATGGTCTACAGCTAATGGCCTACGAATAAATGCGACAAAAACAAAAGCTGTCTTTTTCAGATCCCGAGGCACTGAAGTCAACGTCAACCAATCATTAACGCTTGAGGGAATACCCGTCGAAATAGTGGAGAAACATAAACTTCTGGGCGTGACTTTTTCTGCTCATATGACATGGACGTGTCATATTGAATCACCGACTAAATCGTTATCGCGTGCTGCTGGTGTTCTGTCACGATGTAGGCACTTTCTTCCAGAAAATGCTAAACTTCAGATTTATCATGCTCTGTTTTCTTCCCATATAAATTACTGCCTGTTAGTCTGGGGCACCACAACCCTTAGTAACATAAATGCAATTCACCTATTGCAGAAAAGAGCACTTCGGTACATTGCAAACGTCCCGCGCAATAGTTCTACAGTTACATTGTTTACCCGCTATAAAATATTCAGTGTGAAACGCATGTTCGATTTTCGTTTAATGTATGCTTATTTCTTTTCAAACGAGCAATTCAAAGTTTTTATTAAAGATTTATCTAATATAAGCATGCATTACACTGATTCACGCACCCGCAGCACCGACAAGTGGCTTGTTCCTCGTTCCCGCACGGCCTATTTTTTGCGGTCTCTTCGATTCACACTGCCGTCCCTACTTAATAAATATGAAGAGAAAGACGCCAACTTTTCTACGTTTACAAAAAAAGAAATGCGTGAATTTTTTCTAACTCTTGTCTAATGTGTTTTGTACTGCCCGAACATGATCAAGTATGTTTCATTATTCCTTCTAACACGTTTATTTTCGTCATTTTATGATGTGTGTTCACGTGAACATTGAATATTAGAACTATACTGTACAATTGTTCTGGAGTGTACTTATATATTGACATTATTTGTTCTATTGTTCCGTTGTTGTATTTGCACAACCTCTTAATTTTTTTTTGAACTGCATATTTTACTTGGTTATTGTAAATTTGTTTTTGAACGTATGAATCATAATACCGCTGTCATGTACGTGGCCCTTTAGGAATTTTCAAGTGGTGCTACGACCGCTTTTCGCCTAAGGGAGCCCCAACTGTCGTTGGAAATAAAGATTTGATTGATTGATTGATTGATTGATCTGCGTCTGTGATCCAGTGAGGTGGTCAGCTTTCTTTGCATTTTCGCCAACACAGTTTACGGCATATTACCACAATCTCCAGAATTTGAGCTTCACAAATGACTGCGCTAACACAATCGAGCTGAGGTTCTAACATAGCTGATGTTTTTTTTTTCGCTACAAGTCATTTGCGCAAAATCCTTTATGACTCAAGTTAGTGTGTGTAAGCATTTGCAGGGGGAGTGATGGATGGGTCGAACTTGATCTTCACATAGAACTATACTATTGTAGGCTGGCGTTTTTGTCCGCTATAATATATTTGCGCAAGTTCCTTTATCAATCAAGTAAGTATCTGTGAACATGCTTTGCGGGGGGATTCATGAATGGGGGGAGCTTGTGCTTCACATGGAACTATACTACTATGGGCTGAGGATTTCTTCCATTATAACTTATTTGGTGAAATTCGTTCATTAATTAAGTAAGTTAGTGTCTCTAAGCGGGCATTTGTACGGGGAGCGATGGCTGGGTCTATTTTGAGCTCCACATAACACTGAGGTAACACGACTGA
This sequence comes from Dermacentor variabilis, assembly GCF_050947875.1. Taxonomy (NCBI): domain Eukaryota; kingdom Metazoa; phylum Arthropoda; class Arachnida; order Ixodida; family Ixodidae; genus Dermacentor; species Dermacentor variabilis. Next base: position 25,954,486 of record NC_134577.1, read on the forward strand.
GCTGAGGTTCTTACATACCCGTGTAGGCTAACGTATTTTTCTTTCGCTATAAGTTATTTACGCAAACTTGTTTATGAATCAAGTTAGTGTCTTTGACGAGTTGCAGGGGGAGTCATGAATGGGTCGAATTTGTGCTTCACATATAACTATACTACTGTGGGCAGGTGTTTTTGTCCGCTATAAGTTATTTGCGCAGATTCGTTTATTATTCAAATAAGTATCTGTAAACAAGCATTTACAGGGGAAGTGATGGACGGGTGGTATTTGAGCTTCACATAGAACGATACTATTATAGGCTGATGTTCTTCCCCAAATTATTGCGTAAATCCGTTTATTAGTCAGTTAAGCTAGCATCTGTAAACGTGCTTTGCAGGGGCAGTGATGGATGGGTGGAATTTGAGCTTCACATGGAACTATACTATTATAGGCTGATGTTCTTTCCCGTATAATTTACTTGCGTAAATTCGTTTATTAATCAGTTAAGCTAGCATCTGTAAACATGCTTTGCAGGGCAAGTGATGAATGGGTAGTATTTGAGCTTCACATAGAACTATACTATTATAGGCTGATGTTCTTTCCCCAATTATTGCGCAAATCCGTTTATTAGTCAGTTAAGCTAGTATCTGTAAACATGCTTTGCAGGGGAAGTGATGGATGGGTGGAATTTGAGCTTCACCTGAAACTATACTATTATAGGCTGATGTTCTTTCCCCTATAATTTACTTGCGCAACTTCGTTTATTAATCAGTTAATCTAGTATCTGTAACCATGTTTGCAGGGGCAGTGATGGATGGGTGGAAATTGAGCTTCACATGGAACTATACTATTATAGGCTGATGTTCTTTCCGCTATAATTTACTTGCGCAAATTCGTTTATTAATCGGTTAAAGCAGAAGGGTGGGTCTGAAAATTAATCTGCAGAAAACTAAAGTAATGTTTAACAGTCTCGGAAGAGAACAGCAGTTGACGATAGGTAGCGAGGCACTGGAAGTGGTAAGGGAATACATCTACTTAGGGCAGGTAGTGACCACGGAACTGGATCATGAGACTGAAATAACCAGAAGAATAAGAATGGGCTGGGGTGCGTTTGGCAGGCATTCTCAAATCATGAACAGCAGGTTGCCACTAGCCCTCAAAAGGAAAGTGTATAACAGTTGTGTGTTACCAGTACTCACATATGGGGCAGAAACCTGGAGGCTTATGAAAAGGGTTCTGCTGAAATTGAGGACGACGCAACGAGATATGGAAAGAAGAATGATGGGTGTCACGTTAAGGGATAAGAAAAGAGCAGATTGGGTGAGGGAACAAACGCGGGTAAATGACATCTTAGTTGAAATCAAGAAAAAGAAATGGGCATGGGCCGGACATGTAATGAGGAGGGAAGATAACCGATGGTCATTAAGGGTTACGGACTGGATTCCAAGGGAAGGGAAGCGTAGCAGGGGGCGGTAGTAACTTAGGTGGGCGGATGACATTAAGACGTTTGCAGGGACAACATGGCCGCAATTAGTACATGACCGGGGTAGTTGGAGAAGTATGGTAGACGCCTTTGCCCTGCAGTGGGCGTAACTAGGTTGGTAATGATGATGATGATGATGATGAAGCTAGTATCTGTAACCATGCTTTGCAGGGGCAGTGATGGATGGGTGGAATTTGAGCTTCACATAGAACTATACTATCATAGGCTGATGTTCTTTCCCCAATTATTGCGCAAATACGTTTATTAGTCAGTTAAGCTAGTATCTGTAACCATGCTTTGCAGGGGCAGTGATGGTTGGGTGGAATTTGAGCTTCACATAGAACTATACTATCATATACTATCATCCTTTCCCCTATAATTTACTTGCGCAAATTCGTCTATTAATTAGTTAAGCTAGTATCTGTAAACATGCTTTGCAGGGCAAGTGATGAATGGGTGGTACTTGAGCTTCACATAGAACTATACTATTATAGGCTGATGTTCTTTCCCCTATAATTTACTTGCCCAAATTCGTTTATTAATCAGTTAAGCTAGCATCTGTAAACGTGCTTTGCAGGGGCCGTGATGGATGGGTGGAATTTGAGCTTCACATGGAATTATACTATTATAGGTTGATGTTCTTTCCCCTATAATTTACTTGCGGAAATTCGTTTATTAATCAGTTAAGCTAGTATCTGTAAACATGCATTGCAGGGGCAGTGATGAATGGGTGGAATTTGAGCTTCACATAGAACTATACTATTATAAGCTGATGTTCTTTCCCCTATAATTTACTTGCGCAAATTCATTTATTAATCAGTTAAGCTAGTATCTGTAAACATGCTTTGCAGGGGCAGTGATGGATGGGTGGAATTTGGGCTTCACATGGAACTATACTGTTATAGGCTCATGTTCTTTCCCCTATAATGTACTTGCGCAAATTCTTTTCTTAATCAGTTAAGCTAGTATCTGTAAACATGCTTTGCAGGGGCAGTGATGGATCGGTGGAATTTGAGCTTCACATGGAACTATACTATCATAGGCTGATGTTCTTTCCCCTATAGTTTACTTGCGTAAATTTGTTTATTAATTAGTTAAGCTAGTATCTGTAAACATGCTTTGCAGGGGCAGTGATGGATAGGTGGAATTTGAGCTTCATATGGAACTATACTATTATAGGCTGATGTTCTTTCCCCTATAATTTACTTGCGCAAATTTCTTTATTAATCAGTTAAGCTAGTATCTGTAAACTTGCTTTACAGGGCAAGTGATGAATGTGTGGTACTTGAGCTCCACATGGAACTATACTATTATAGGCTGATGTTCTTTCCCGTATAATTTACTTGCCCAAATTTGTTTATTAATCAGTTAGGCTAGTATCTGTAAACGTGCTTTGCAGGGGCAGTGATGGATGGGTGGAATTTGAGCTTCACATAGAATTATACTATTGTAGGCTGATGTTCTTTCCCCTATAATCTACTTGCGCAAATTTGTTTATTAATCAGTTAAGCTAGTATTTGTAAACATGCTTTGCAGGGGCAGTGTTGGATGGGTGGAATTTGAGCTTCACATAGAACTATACTATTATAAGCTGATGTTCTTTCCCCTATAATTTACTTGCGCAAATTTGTTTATGAATCAGTTAAGCTAGTATCTGTAAACGTGCTTTGCAGGGGCAGTGATGGAGGGGTGGAATTTGAGCTTCACATGGAACTATACTATTATAGGCTGATGTTCTTCCCCCTATAATTTACTTGCGGAAATTTATTTATTAATCAGTTAAGCTAGTATCTGTAAACATGCTTTGCAGGGGCATTGATGGATGGGTGGAATTTGAGCTTCACATGGACCTATAGTATTATAGGCTGATGTTCTTTCTCCTATAATTTACTTGCGCAAATTCGTTTATTAGTCACTTAAGCTAGTATCTGTAAACATACTATGCAGGGGAAGTGATGAAAGAGTGGTATTTGAGCTTCACATGGAACTATACTATTATAAGCTGATGTTCTTTCCCCTAACGTTTACTTGCGTAAATTTGTTTATTAATTAGTTAAGCTAGTATCTGTAAACATGCTTTGCAGGGGCAGTGATGGATAGGTGGAATTTGAGCTTCATATGGAACTATACTATTAAAGGCTGATGTTCTTTCCCCTATAATTTACTTGCGCAAATTTCTTTATTAATCAGTTAAGCTAGTATCTGTAAACTTGCTTTACAGGGCAAGTGATGAATGTGTGGTACTTGAGCTCCACATGGAACTATACTATTATAGGCTGATGTTCTTTCCCGTATAATTTACTTGCCCAAATTCGTTTATTAATCAGTTAGGCTAGTATCTGTAAACGTGCTTTGCAGGGGCAGTGATGGATGGGTGGAATTTGAGCTTCACATAGAATTATACTATTGTAGGCTGATGTTCTTTCCCCTATAATCTACTTGCGCAAATTTGTTTATTAATCAGTTAAGCTAGTATTTGTAAACATGTTTGCAGGGGCAGTGTTGGATGGGTGGAATTTGAGCTTCACATATGACTATACTATTATAAGCTGATGTTCTTTCCCCTATAATTTACTTGCGCAAATTTGTTTATGCATCAGTTAAGCTAGTATCTGTAAACACGCTTTGCAGGTGCAGTGATGGATGGGTGGAATTTGAGCTTGACATAGAACTATACTATAATAAACTGATGTCCTTTCCCCTATAATTTACTTACGCAAATTCGTTTATTAATCAGTTAATCTTGTATCTGTAAACATGCTTCGCAGGGGCTGTGATGGATGGGTGGAATTTGAGCTTCGCATGAAACTATGCTATTATAGGCTGATGTTCTTTCCCCTATAATTTACTTGAGAAAATTTGTTTATTAATCAGTTAAGCTAGTATCTGTAAACATGGTTTGCATGGGCAGTGATGGATGGGTGGAATTTGAGCTTCACATAGAACTATACTATTATAAGCTGATGTTCTTTCCCCTATAATTTACTTGCGCAAATTCGTTTATTAATCAGTTATGCTAGTATCGGTAAACGTGCTTTGCAGGGGCAGTGATGGATGGGTGGAATTTGAGCTTCACATGGAACTATACTATTATTAGCTGATGTTGTTTCCCCTATAATTTACTTGCGTAAATTCGTTTATTAATCAGTTAAGCTAGTATCTGTAAACATGCTTTGCATGGGCAGTGATGGATGGGTGGAATTTGAGATTCACATAGAACTATACTATTATAAGCTGATGTTCTTTCCCCTATAATTTACTTGCTCAAATTTGTTTATTAATCAGTTAAGCTAGTATCTGTAAACATGCTTTGCAGGGGCATTGATGGATGGGTGGAATTTGAGCTTCACATGGACCTATAGTATTATAGGCTGATGTTCTTTCTCCTATAATTTACTTGCGCAAATTCGTTTATTAGTCACTTAAGCTAGTATCTGTAAACATACTATGCAGGGGAAGTGATGAAAGAGTGGTATTTGAGCTTCACATGGAACTATACTATTATAAGCTGATGTTCTTTCCCCTAACGTTTACTTGCGTAAATTTGTTTATTAATTAGTTAAGCTAGTATCTGTAAACATGCTTTGCAGGGGCAGTGATGGATAGGTGGAATTTGAGCTTCATATGGAACTATACTATTAAAGGCTGATGTTCTTTCCCCTATAATTTACTTGCGCAAATTTCTTTATTAATCAGTTAAGCTAGTATCTGTAAACTTGCTTTACAGGGCAAGTGATGAATGTGTGGTACTTGAGCTCCACATGGAACTATACTATTATAGGCTGATGTTCTTTCCCGTATAATTTACTTGCCCAAATTCGTTTATTAATCAGTTAGGCTAGTATCTGTAAACGTGCTTTGCAGGGGCAGTGATGGATGGGTGGAATTTGAGCTTCACATAGAATTATACTATTGTAGGCTGATGTTCTTTCCCCTATAATCTACTTGCGCAAATTTGTTTATTAATCAGTTAAGCTAGTATTTGTAAACATGTTTGCAGGGGCAGTGTTGGATGGGTGGAATTTGAGCTTCACATATGACTATACTATTATAAGCTGATGTTCTTTCCCCTATAATTTACTTGCGCAAATTTGTTTATGCATCAGTTAAGCTAGTATCTGTAAACACGCTTTGCAGGTGCAGTGATGGATGGGTGGAATTTGAGCTTGACATAGAACTATACTATAATAAACTGATGTCCTTTCCCCTATAATTTACTTACGCAAATTCGTTTATTAATCAGTTAATCTTGTATCTGTAAACATGCTTCGCAGGGGCTGTGATGGATGGGTGGAATTTGAGCTTCGCATGAAACTATGCTATTATAGGCTGATGTTCTTTCCCCTATAATTTACTTGAGAAAATTTGTTTATTAATCAGTTAAGCTAGTATCTGTAAACATGCTTTGCAGGGGCAGTGTTGGATGGGTGGAATTTGGGCTTCACATAGAACTATACTGTTATAGGCTCATGTTCTTTCCCCTATAATGTACTTGCGCAAATTCTTTTCTTAATCAGTTAAGCTAGTATCTGTAAACATGCTTTGCAGGGGCAGTGATGGATGGGTGGAACTTGAGCTTCACATGGAACTATACTATCATAGGCTGATGTTCTTTCCTCTATAATTTACTTGCGCAACTTCGTTTATTAATCAGTTAAGCTAGTATCTGTAACCAAGGTTTTCAGGGGAAGTGATGAATGGGTGATATTTGAGCTTCACTTGGAACTATACTATTATAGGCTGATGTTCTTTCCCCTATAGTTTACTTGCGCAAATTCATTTATTAATCAGTTAAGCTAGTATCTGTAAACATGCTTTGCAGGGGCAGTGATGGATGGGTGGAATTTGGGCTTCACATGGAACTATACTATGACTGGCTGATGTTCTTTCCTCTATAATTTACTTGCGCAACTTCGTTTATTAATCAGTTAAGCTAGTATCTGTAACCAAGGTTTTCAGGGGAAGTGACGAATGGGTGGTGTTTGAGCTTCACATGGAACTGTACTATTATAGGTTCATGTTCTTTCGCCTATAATTTACTTGCGCACATTTGTTTATTAATCAGTTAAGCTAGTATCTGTAAACATGCTTTGCAGGGGCAGTGATGGATGGGTGGAATTTCAGCTTCACATGGAACTATACTATTATAGGCTGATGTTCTTTCCCCTATAATTTACTTGCGCAAATTTGTTTATTAATCAGTTAAGCTAGTGTCTGTAAACATGCTTTGCAGGGGAAGTGATGAATGGGTGGTATTTGATCTTCATATAGAACTCTACTATTATAGGCTGATGTTCTTTCCCCTATAATTTACTTGCGCAAATTTGTTTATGAATCAGTTAAGCTAGTATCTGTAAACGTGCTTTTCAGGGGCAGTGATGGAGGGGTGGAATTTGAGCTTGACATAGAACTATACTATTGTAAGCTGATGTTCTTTCCCCTATAATTTACTTGCGTAAATTCGTTTATTAATCAGTTAAGCTAGTATCTGCAAACATGCTTTGCAGGGGAAGTGATGAATGGGCAGTATTTGAGCTTCACATAGAACTATACTATTATAGGCTGATGTTGTTTACGCTATACTTTACTTGCGCAAACTCGTTTATTAATCAGTTTAGCTAGTATCTGTAAACATGCTTTGTAGGGGAAGTGATGGATGGGTGGTATTTGAGCTTCACATAGAACTATACTATTATAGGCTGATGTTCTTTCCCCAATTATTGCGCAAATCCGTTTATTAGTCAGTTAAGCTAGTATCTGTAAACATGCTTTGCAGGGGAAGTGATGAATGGGTGGTATTTGAGCTTCACGTGGAACTATACTATTATAGGCTGATGTTCTTTCCCCTATAATTTACTTGCGCAAATTCATTTATTAATCAGTTAAGCTAGTATATGTAAACATGCTTTGCAGGGGCAGTGATGGATGGGTGGAATTTGGGCTTCACATGGAACTATACTGTTATAGGCTCATGTTCTTTCCCCTATAATGTACTTGCGCAAATTCTTTTCTTAATCAGTTAAGCTAGTATCTGTAAACATGCTTTGCAGGGGCAGTGATGGATGGGTGGAATTTGAGCTTCACATGGAACTATACTATCATAGGCTGATGTTCTTTCCCCTATAATTTACTTGCGCAAATTTGTTTATTAAGCAGTTAAGCTAGTGTCTGTAAACATGCTTTGCAGGGGAAGTGATGAATGGGTGGTATTTGAGCTTCATATAGAACTCTACTATTATAGGCTGATGTTCTTTCCCCTATAATTTACTTGCGCAAATTTGTTTATGAATCAGTTAAGCTAGTATCTGTAAACGTGCTTTGCAGGGGCAGTGATGGAGGGGTGGAATTTGAGCTTCACATGGAACTATACTATTATAGGCTGATGTTCTTCCCCCTATAATTTACTTGCGGAAATTTATTTATTAATCAGTTAAGCTAGTATCTGTAAACATGCTTTGCAGGGGCATTGATGGATGGGTGGAATTTGAGCTTCACATGGACCTATAGTATTATAGGCTGATGTTCTTTCTCCTATAATTTACTTGCGCAAATTCGTTTATTAGTCACTTAAGCTAGTATCTGTAAACATACTATGCAGGGGAAGTGATGAAAGAGTGGTATTTGAGCTTCACATGGAACTATACTATTATAAGCTGATGTTCTTTCCCCTATAGTTTACTTGCGTAAATTTGTTTATTAATTAGTTAAGCTAGTATCTGTAAACATGCTTTGCAGGGGCAGTGATGGATAGGTGGAATTTGAGCTTCATATGGAACTATACTATTATAGGCTGATGTTCTTTCCCCTATAATTTACTTGCGCAAATTTCTTTATTAATCAGTTAAGCTAGTATCTGTAAACTTGCTTTACAGGGCAAGTGATGAATGTGTGGTACTTGAGCTCCACATGGAACTATACTATTATAGGCTGATGTTCTTTCCCGTATAATTTACTTGCCCAAATTCGTTTATTAATCAGTTAAGCTAGTATCTGTAAACATGCTTTGCAGGGGCAGTGATGGATGCGTGGAATTTGAGCTTCACATGGGACTATGCTATTACAGGCTGATGTTCTTTCCCCTATAATTTACTTGCGCAAATTTGTTTATTAATCAGTTAAGCTAGTATCTGTAAACATGCTTTGTAGGGGAAGTGATGGATGGGTGGTATTTGAGCTTCACATAGAACTCTACTATTATAGGCTGATGTTCTTTCCCTTCTAATTTACTTGCACAAATTCGTTAATAAATAGTTAAGCTAGTATCTGTAAACACGCTTTGCAGGGGCAGTGATGGAGGGGTGAAATTTGAGCTTCACATAGAACTATAATATTATAAGCTGATGTTCTTTCCCCTATAATTTACTTGCGCAAATTTATTTATTAATCAGTGAAGCAAGTATCTGTAAACATGCTTTGCAGGGGCAGTGATGGATGGGTGGAATTTGAGCTTCACATAGAACTATACTATTATAAGCTGTTGTTCTTTCCCCTATAATTTACTTGCGCAAATTCGTTTATTAATCAGTTAAGCTAGTATCTGTAAACATGCTTTGCAGGGGCAGTGATGGATGCGTGGAATTTGAGCTTCACATGGGACTATGCTATTACAGGCTGATGTTCTTTCCCCTATAATTTACTTGCGCAAATTCGTTTATTAATCAGTTAAGCTAGTATCTGTAAACATGCTTTGCAGGGGAAGTGATGAATGAGTGGTATTTGAGCTTCACATAGAGCTCTACTATTATAGGCTGATGTCCTTTCCCATATAATATACTTGCACAAATTCGTTAATAAATAGTTAAGCTAGTATCTGTAAACACGCTTTGCAGGGGCAGTGATGGAGGGGTGAAATTTGAGCTTCACATAGAACTATAATATTATAAGCTGATGTTCTTTCCCCTATAATTTACTTGCGCAGATTTGTTTATTAATCAGTTAAGCTAGTATCTGTAAACATGCTTTGCAGGGGAAGTGATGAATGGGTGGTATTTGAGCTTCACATAGGACTATACTATTATAGGCTGATGTTGTTTCCCCTATAATTTACTTGCCCGAATTCGTTTATTAATCAGTTAAGCTAACATCTGTAAACATGCTTTGCAGGGGAAGTGATGGATGGGTGGTATTTGAGCTTCACATGGGACTATGCTATTACAGGCTGATGTTCTTTCCCCTATAATTTACTTGCGCAAATTCGTTTATTAATCAGTTAAGCTAGTATCAGTAAACTTGCTTTGCAGGGGCAGTGATGGATGGGTGGAATTTGAACGTCACATGGAACTATACTATTATAGGCTGATGTTCTTTCCCCTATAATTTACTTGCGTAAATTCGTTTATTAATCAGTTAAGCTAACATCTGTAAACATGCTTTGCAGGGGAAGTGATGGATGGGTGGTACTTGAGCTTCACATAGAACTATAGTATTGTAGGCTCATGTTCTTCCCCCTATAATTTACTTGCGCAAATTCGTTTCTTAATCAGTTAAGCTAGTATCTGTAAACACGCTTAGCAGGGGCAGTGATGGAGGGGTGGAATTTGAGCTTCACATGGAACTATACTATTATAGGCTGATGTTCTTTCCCCTATAATTTACTTGCGCAAATTCATTTATTAATCAGTTAAGCTAGTATCTGTAAACATGCTTTGCAGGGGCAGTGATGGATGGGTGGAATTTGGGCTTCATATGGAACTATACTATTATAGGCTGATGTTCTTTCCCCTATAATTTACTTGCGCAAATTTCTTTATTAATCAGTTAAGCTAGTATCTGTAAACTTGCTTTACAGGGCAAGTGATGAATGTGTGGTACTTGAGCTCCACATGGAACTATACTATTATAGGCTGATGTTCTTTCCCGTATAATTTACTTGCCCAAATTCGTTTATTAATCAGTTAGGCTAGTATCTGTAAACGTGCTTTGCAGGGGCAGTGATGGATGGGTGGAATTTGAGCTTCACATAGAACTATACTATTATAAGCTGATGTTCTTTCGCCTAAAATTTACTCGCGCAAATTTGTTTATTAATCAGTTAAGCTAGTATCTGTAAACATGCTTTGCATGGGCAGTGATGGATGGGTGGAATTTGAGCTTCACATAGAACTATACTATTATAAGCTGATGTTCTTTCCCCTATAATTTACTTGCGCAAATTCGTTTATTAATCAGTTAAGCTAGTATCTGTAAACATGCTTTGCAGGGGCAGTGATGGATGGGTGGAACTTGAGCTTCACATAGAACTATACTATTATAAGCTGTTGTTCTTTCCCCTATAATTTACTTGCGCAAATTCGTTTATTAATCAGTTAAGCTAGTATCTGTAAACATGCTTTGCAGGGGCAGTGATGGATGCGTGGAATTTGAGCTTCACATGGGACTATGCTATTACAGGCTGATGTTCTTTCCCCTATAATTTACTTGCGCAAATTTGTTTATTAATCAGTTAAGCTAGTATCTGTAAACATGCTTTGTAGGGGAAGTGATGGATGGGTGGTATTTGAGCTTCACATAGAACTCTACTATTATAGGCTGATGTTCTTTCCCTTCTAATTTACTTGCACAAATTCGTTAATAAATAGTTAAGCTAGTATCTGTAAACACGCTTTGCAGGGGCAGTGATGGAGGGGTGAAATTTGAGCTTCACATAGAACTATAATATTATAAGCTGATGTTCTTTCCCCTATAATTTACTTGCGCAAATTTATTTATTAATCAGTGAAGCAAGTATCTGTAAACATGCTTTGCAGGGGCAGTGATGGATGGGTGGAATTTGAGCTTCACATAGAACTATACTATTATAAGCTGTTGTTCTTTCCCCTATAATTTACTTGCGCAAATTCGTTTATTAATCAGTTAAGCTAGTATCTGTAAACATGCTTTGCAGGGGCAGTGATGGATGCGTGGAATTTGAGCTTCACATGGGACTATGCTATTACAGGCTGATGTTCTTTCCCCTATAATTTACTTGCGCAAATTCGTTTATTAATCAGTTAAGCTAGTATCTGTAAACATGCTTTGCAGGGGAAGTGATGAATGAGTGGTATTTGAGCTTCACATAGAGCTCTACTATTATAGGCTGATGTCCTTTCCCATATAATTTACTTGCACAAATTCGTTAATAAATAGTTAAGCTAGTATCTGTAAACACGCTTTGCAGGGGCAGTGATGGAGGGGTGAAATTTGAGCTTCACATAGAACTATAATATTATAAGCTGATGTTCTTTCCCCTATAATTTACTTGCGCAGATTTGTTTATTAATCAGTTAAGCTAGTATCTGTAAACATGCTTTGCAGGGGAAGTGATGAATGGGTGGTATTTGAGCTTCACATAGGACTATACTATTATAGGCTGATGTTGTTTCCCCTATAATTTACTTGCCCGAATTCGTTTATTAATCAGTTAAGCTAACATCTGTAAACATGCTTTGCAGGGGAAGTGATGGATGGGTGGTATTTGAGCTTCACATGGGACTATGCTATTACAGGCTGATGTTCTTTCCCCTATAATTTACTTGCGCAAATTCGTTTATTAATCAGTTAAGCTAGTATCAGTAAACTTGCTTTGCAGGGGCAGTGATGGATGGGTGGAATTTGAACGTCACATGGAACTATACTATTATAGGCTGATGTTCTTTCCCCTATAATTTACTTGCGTAAATTCGTTTATTAATCAGTTAAGCTAACATCTGTAAACATGCTTTGCAGGGGAAGTGATGGATGGGTGGTACTTGAGCTTCACATAGAACTATAGTATTGTAGGCTCATGTTCTTCCCCCTATAATTTACTTGCGCAAATTCGTTTCTTAATCAGTTAAGCTAGTATCTGTAAACACGCTTAGCAGGGGCAGTGATGGAGGGGTGGAATTTGAGCTTCACATGGAACTATACTATTATAGGCTGATGTTTTTGCGCTATAAGTTATTTTCGCAAATTGGTTTATTGATCAAGTAAGGTCGTACAAGTAAACATGCATTTGCAGGGGGAGGGATGCATGTGTGCAATTTGAGTTTCACAGAACTATACTGTTGTGGGCTGATCTTTACGTCCGCTGTAACTTATTTATGCAAATTCGTTTATTAATCAAGTATGTCACTTTAAACGTGCATTTTTAGGGGAAGTGATGTATGGGCGGTGAGCTTCAGATAGAACTATACTATTATAGGCTGATGTTCTTTCCGCTATAATTTATTTGCGCAAATTAGTTCCTTAATGAAATAACTTAGTGTGTGTAAGCGGGCATTTGCAGGGGGAGTGATAAATGGGCAGAAGTTTAGCTTCACAAGGATTGATACTATTATAGGCTGATGTTTGCTTCTGCTATAAGTTATTTTCAGAAATTCGTTTGAGAAAATCTAGTAAGTTAGAGTGTGTAAGTGGGCATTTGGGGGGGGGGGGGGGCAAGGAGAGATGTGGATGTGTGGAATTTGAGCTTCACATAGAGCTATACTGTAAGAGGCTGATGTTTTCTACCATTTTAAATTATTTGCGCAGATTCCTTCATTAATCAAGAAAGTGTCTCTTAGCGTGCATTTGCAGGGGCAGTGACTGATAGATCCAATTTGAGCGTGACATGGATCTGAGCTAACACTACTGAGCATAGGTTCTAACATATTAATATAGGCTGCTGTTTTTTCCGCTATAATTTTTTTTCGCAACTTCGTTTTTAATCAAGTAATCAAGCAAGTTTGTGTCTGTAAACGGGCATTTGCAGGATCAGTAATGGATAGATCGAATTTGAGCGTGACTTAGATCTCAGCTTACACCAATGTGGGCAGTTTCTAACATACTATTATAGGCTGATGTTTTTTCCACTATAATATATTTGCGGAAATTAATTTATTAATCAAGTGAGTTTGTCTGTAAGCGGGAGATTTGCTGAGGAAGTGTTGGATGCGTCAAATTTGAGCATCACATAAAACTGAGCCAACACGACTTAGCTGAGGTTCTAACATGCTATATGCTCATGCGTTTTCCGCAATATGTAATTTGCGCAAAACCGCTTCATAATCATGTATTTATTGCCTTTGTGCGGGCGTTCAAGCGGTGGGATGGATGCATCAATTTTCAGCTTCAGAGAAAAATAGGTTAGCACGATTACGCAGAGGTTCTATGGGTTATAAACTGATGTTCTTTCCTCGAACAGAAATTTGTGCATATTCGTTTAATATTAACGGATGTCAGTGTAAGCATACGGGCTTTTGAAGGGGGAGTGATAGATGCGTCGAAGTTGAGGTTTTCAGGGATTTGGGTCAGACAACGTGGCTGACGTTCTGTCGGGCTCTATATTTTTTTTCCGAAATTAGTCATTTTTGCAAATTTATATAATAGTCATGTAATTTAGTAACTGCGTACGTGTGTTTGCGGAAGGAGTGATGGATACGTCGAGATTCAGCTTATAATGGAGGTGATTTACCACAAATGAGCTGGTTGCAGTTTTCCGCGACAACTATAATTTCTTGAAATTCGCTTAATAGTCGTGCAGTTAGCTGTGCAGCGGGAGTGAAATATGTGTGAAATTTGAGCTTTATATATAAGTAATTCCGACAGCGCAGACGTTCTATCGGGCTATAGACATACGTTCTTTCCGCGATGACGTACTGCGCATATTCGTTTAATATTGGTGCAAGTTTGTATACGCGCATTTGCAGGGGTTGTGATGGATGGTTCGAATTTAAGCTTTACGGTGAAGTGAGTTAACACGACGTTGCTGAGGTTCTGACATGCTGTAGGCTGGTGTTTCTTCTGCGAATTGATTTATCTATCATTTACGTGTCTGGACACGTGCATTTGTAGGGGGCGTGATGGATGCGTTGAGCTTGAGCGTTACAGAGAACTGAGTTAGCACGACGTAGCGTAGGTTCTAACGGGCTAAATGCTTGTATTTTGCTCTATAAGTAATTTGCGCAAATGAGTTTAATGACCGTATAAGTTAGTTTCTATATAGGTGCATTTGGTGCCAGCGATATTAATAATGCTCATGTACTGTCTACATAAATGTTACCGCAATTAAAAGAAAGGGGATGGCGGAATCTGAGAACAAGTTCGAGTTTGATGGTGTCTAGGCTAGCAACCCAGTGTCTCGTATCACGAAATATTTTTCCCGTTCCTGTCACATACGCAAACCACGTTTTCTTTTGTTTGCTTTCGTCCATCGCTGCCGAGAACGGCCGGCACGACATGGACCCGGTCGTGTTGTGCAATCATCTGCTGCCCGAGGAAGATGCCGGGTTTTGCGGCTTCGTCACCAGGTGAAGCGTGGGAGGCAGCACCGGGGGCATCTATACGAGTCAGGGCAACAAGGTGAGCTCATCGAGCAGTTTTCTTGCGTCGTAATTTTTCCAATACCTCTCGCTCTGCACGGTGAATTGCCTGTAAAATTATTTCGGTAGCTCTATATTCGAGCAGCGCAGTGTCACAAGGTCGACTGCGGTGTGCAAGGATACTGCAAAGGCCGTTATGCATAATTTTTTTTAAATTCATCCTTTTTAATGTATTTTGTCGTTGCGTCCCGCTATCACTCGCTTTTCTTTTCTAGCTAGAATGCTATAGTTGGCACTGATCAATCAGTTCTAAACGTGCGAAAAAACTGCTTATCGGCTCCTATTCGATCATTTGTGCTTTTAATAAGCTTTACTTTGAAACTTGCATTATAATCACAGAAATTTCGGTATTGTTTCGAGTATACTGGATGTGAAGACCTCTTTATATTCATGGAGAGATCGGTAGTTCCTCGTTCGAGAACTATTCGAAAAGTATTCGATATTCAATTCGTTTCGCTTTTGACACTATTCGATTTGTATTTGATTCAGTTTTGTCATATTGCACTCACACACCCTCAGCAAAATTCATATACAAGCAAACTAGCTAATGTGAGGAATTGCGGTGGGTGTTATGATGGTCCTCAAAGGATAGGAGGCGCCCAGCGTGCTCGTTCAAAGTTGGTGGAAAAAGTCCTTGTGACTGGTGCGCGATTTGCTTTCAGTGGCGGTGGTTTTTAGAGGCACATAATTTAATAGCGGGAAGCAATGTAGGCGTTCTGTTTAGTCAGAGGGCTTCTGAAAGTCGGACAAAGTATGCCCCTGTAGGAGAAGTACTGAAGCAGGTCCCGTCGCTTGCGGTGGTACAACGTGCAGCCAGTCGATGTGATCGCCACTGGAGTAAGGGAGAAGGAAGATAGCTGCTATGAATCCCATTCAGATAGAAAAGTCTGATGACATGGAGGCTTTTTGTAAAGCTGGTGGAACGTGATTTGGTCGTTTAATCACCGCCGCAGCCTCATCTGCGTCTGTGATCCAGTGAGGTGGTCAGCTTTCCTTGCATATTCGCCAACACGGTTGGCGGCATATTACCACAATTTCCCGAATTCGAGATTCACAAAGGACTGCGATAAAGCAATCGAGCTTAGGCTCTAACATAGCTGATGTTTTTTTTTTCGCTGTAAGTTATTTGCGCAAAATCCTTTATGAATAAAGTTAGTGTGTGTAAGCATTTGCAGTGGGAGTGATGGATGGGTCGAACTTGATCTTCACATAGAACTATACTATTGTAGGCTGGCGTTTTTGTCCGCTACAATTTATTTGCGCAAGTTCCTTTATCAATCAAGTAAGCATCTGTGAACATGCTTTGCGGGGGGATTCATGAATGGGGGGAGTTTGTGCTTCACATAGAACTATACTATTATAGGCTGAGGATTTCTCCCATTATAACTTATTTACTGAAATTCGTCATAAATCAAGTAAGTTAGTGTCTCTAAGCGGGTATTTGCACGGGGAGCGATGGCTGGGTCTAATTTGAGCCCCACATAACACTGAGCTAACACGACTGAGCTGAGGTTCTTACATACTCGTCTAAGCTAATGTATTTTTGTTTCGCTATAGGTTATTTACGCAAACTTGTTTATGAATCAAGTTAGTGTCTCTAACGAGTTGCAGGGGGAGTCATGAATGGATCGAATTTGTGCTTCACATATAACTATACTATTGTGGGCAGGTGTTTTTGTCCGCTATAAGTTATTTGCGCAGATTCGTTTATTATTCAAGTAAGTATCTGTAAACGTGCATTTACAGGGGAAGTGATGGATGGGTGGTATTTGAGCTTCACATAGAACTATACTATTATAGGCTGATGTTCTTCCCCAAATTATTGCGTAAATCCGTTTATTAGTCAGTTAAGCTAGCATCTGTAAACGTGCTTTGCAGGGGCAGTGATGGATGGGTGGAATTTGAGCTTCACATAGAACTATACTATTTTAGGCTGATGTTCTTTCTCCTATAATTTACGTGCGCAAATTTGTTTATGAATCATTTAGGCTAGTGTCTGTAAACACGCTTTGCAGGGGCAGTGATGGAGGGGTGGAAATTGAGCTTCACATGGAACTATACTATTATAGGCTGATGTTCTTTCCCTTATAACTTGCGCAAATTTGTTTATTAATCAGTTAAGCTAGTATCTGTAACCATGCTTTGCAGGGGTAAG
The DNA here is from genome assembly GCF_050947875.1 of Dermacentor variabilis. Classification (NCBI taxonomy): domain Eukaryota; kingdom Metazoa; phylum Arthropoda; class Arachnida; order Ixodida; family Ixodidae; genus Dermacentor; species Dermacentor variabilis. The sequence continues at coordinate 25,971,419 of NC_134577.1, forward strand.
TGATGGATAGGTGGAATTTGAGCTTCACATAGAACTATACTATTATAAGCTGATGTTCTTTCCCCTATAATTTACTTGCGCAAATTAGTTTATTAAGCAGTTAAGCTAGTATCTGTAAACATGTTTGCAGGGGCAGTGATGAATGGGTGGTATTTGAGCTTCACATAGAACTATACTATTATAGGCTGATGTTCTTTCCCTTTAATTTACTTGCGGAAATTCGTTTATTAAGCAAGAAAGCTAGTATCTGTAAACGAGCTTTGCATAGGCAGTGGTTAATGGCTGGAACTTGAGCTTCACAGGGAACTATACTATTACAGGCTGATGTTCTTTCCCCTATAATTTACTTGCGTAACTTCGTTTATTCATCAGTTAAGCTAGTCTCTGTAACCATGTTTGCAGGGGTAGTGATGGATGGGTGGAATTTGAGCTTCACATGGAACTATACTATTATAGGCTGATGTTCTTTCCCCTATAATTTACTTGCGCAAATTCGTTTAATAATCAGTTAAGCTAGTATCTGTAAACATGCTGTGCAGGGAGTGATGAATGGGTGGTATTTGAGCTTCACATGGAACTATACTATTATAGGCTGATGTTCTGTCCCCTATAATTTACTTGCGCAAATTCGTTTATTAATCAGTTAAGCTAGTTTATGTAAACATGCTCGTGCTTTGCAGAGGCTGTGATGGATGGGTGGAATTTGAGCTTCACATGTAACTATACCATTATAGGCTGATGTTCTTTCCCCTATAAGTTACATGCGCAGATTGGTTTATTAATCAGTTAATCTAGTATCTGTAAACATGCTTTGCAGGGGCAGTGATGCATGGGTGGAACTTGAGCTTCACATAGAAATATACTATTATAAGCTGATGTTCTTTCCCTTTAATTTACTTGCGGAAATTCGTTTATTAAGCAAAAAAAGCTAGTATCTGTAAACGAGCTTTGCATAGGCAGTGGTGGATGGCTGGAACTTGAGCTTCACATGGAACTATACTATTACAGGCTGATGTTCTTTCCCCTATAATTTACTTGCGTAACTTCGTTTATTAATCAGTTAAGCTAGTATCTGTAAACACGCTTTGCAGGGGAAGTGATGAATAGGTGGTATTTGAGCTTCACATGAAACTATACCATTATAGGCTGATGTTCTTTCCCCTATAAGTTACATGCGCAGATTGGTTTATTAATCAGTCAAGCTAGTATCTGTAAACATGCTTGGCAGCGGCAGTGATGGATGGGTGGAATTTGAGCTTCACATAGAACTATACTATTATAAGCTGATGTTCTTTTCCTTATAATTTACTTGCGCTAATTTGTTTATGAATCATTTAATCTAGTAGCTGTAAACACGCTTTGCAGGGGCAGTGATGGAGGGGTGGAAATTGAGCTTCACATAGAACTATACTATTATAAGCTGATGTTCTTCCCCCTATAATTTACTTGCGCAAATTCGTTTATTAATCAGTTAAGCTAGTATCTGTAAACATGTTTGCAGGGGTAGTGATGGATGTGTAGAATTTGAGATTGACACAGAAATATACTATTGTAGGCTGATGTTTTTGTCCGTTATAAGTTGTCTGCGTAAATTTGTTTTTTAATCAAGTAAGTTATTGTCCGTAATCGTGCATTTGAGGGTTGAGTGACGGATGGGTGGAACTTGAGCCTCATATTAAAGTGTACTATTATAAGCTGAGGTTTTTGTACGCAATAATGACGCGAAATAAGTTTGCACGTGTTGTCACGGGACCCTTAAGGCGAGAACGACGAAGTTCGTGGTTGCGCGCGGTCTCTCCGAGGACCAGCCATCGCTAAAGGCAGACGTTTCTTCCCAATCTGTCGGTGGTCAACTGTTTTAGTTGCAATAGCTGGGTGACAATATGTTATTTGTAGAAATTCGTTAATAATCAAGTTAGTATCTATAAACGCGCATTTCTAGGGAGAGTGATGGATGGGTTGAATGTGAGCTTCACATAGAATTGAGCTAACACGACTGAGCTGAGGTTCTAACACACTATCATAGGCTGATGTTTTTTCGACGATAAGATATTTGCGCAAATTCGTTTAATAATCAAGTAAGTTAGTGTCTGTAAGCGTGCATTTGCAGGAGCAGTGAGGGGTGGGCGAAATTTGAGCTTCACATACAACTGAGTTAACAGGATTGAGCTGAGATTCTAACATACTATTAGAGGCTGATGTTTTTTCCGCAATATGTAATTTGCGCAAATTCCCTTAGTAATCATGCATTTATTGTCTATGTACGTGCATTGAGGTGAAGTGATGGATGTGTCAAATTTCAGGTTGAGAGAAAAGTGAGTTAGCACGACTGCGCAAGGGTTCTATGGGGCTATAGACTTACGTTCTTTCCGCGAATATAAATTTGTGCATATTCGTTTAATGTTAATGTATATTAGTGTCTGCATACGGCCTTTTGCATGCGGAGTGGTGGATGTGTCGAATTTGACCCTTTCAGAGATTTTGTTTCAGACGACATGGCTGAGGTTCTAACTGGCTCTAGTTTACGTTTTTTTCCCAAGAAAAGTAATTTGCGGAAATTTAGCTTATCGGCATGTAATTTAGTAACTGCGTGCGTTTGTTTGGAGGGGGAGTGATGGATAACATGAATTGGCTGAGAACGCCCTTTTCCGCGACAACAAATGTCTTCAAATTCGCCTAATAATCGTGTAGTTAGCGTCTGTGTATGTGCATTTGCAGAGGGAGTGATTGATGTGTGCAATTTCAGCTTTACAGATAAGTTAACATGACAGCGCAGACGTTCTGTCGGGCTGTAGACTGCCGTGGTTTCCGTGATGGCGTACTTGCGCATATTCTTTTGATATTGATGCAAGTTTGTGTACGTGCATGTGCAGGGGTAGTGTTCGATGGATCGAATTTAAGCTTTACAGTGGAGTTAACGCGACGTCGCTGCGGTTTTGGCATGCTACAGGCTGATATTTCTTCTTCGATAAGTAATTTGCGCAAATTGATTTATCATTCATGTGTCTGCACACGTGTAGTTGTAAGGGGCGTGATGGATGCGTTGAGTTTGAGTGTTACGGAGAACTGAGTTAGCACGACGTAGCGTAGGTTTTAACTGGCTGAATGCTTGTTTTTTTTTGCTTTGTAAGTAATTTGCGTAAATGAGTTTAATAACTATGTAAGTTAGTATCTATATACGTGCATTTGTGCCACCGATGGCAATACTTCTGTTGTAGAGTCCATGTAATTGCTGTCGCAATTAAAAGAAAGGAGATGACGGAACCTGAGAACAAGCTTGAGTTTGATGGTGACCAGGCTAGCAACCCAGTGTCTCATATCATGAAACATTTTTCCCCGTTCCTGTCACATACGCAAACCACGTTTTCTTTTGTTTGCTTTCGTTCATCACTGCCGTTATCGGCCGTCACGACATGGACCCGGTCGTGTTGTGCACCTATCTGTCGGGCAAAGGCGACGCCGGGGTTTCGTGCTTCGTCACCAGGTCAAGAGGCACCACTTGGGGCAGCTGTGCGAGTCAGAACAACAAGGTGAGCTCCTCGAACACATTTGTTGCGTCGAAATCTTTCCAATACCTCTCGCTTTGCACGGCAAATTGCCTGTAAAATTAGTTCGGAACCTCTATACTCGAGCAGCCCAGCTTCACAAGGTCGACCGCGTAGGTCGACTGCAAAGTCTGTTACGCATCATTTTTTAACTTTAGCCTCTTTAATGGATCTTGTCGTTTATTCCCTCTTTCACTCGCTTTTTTTTCCTGGCTTGAGTGCTATAGTTCGCACTCATCAACGAATCCTGAGCATGCGAATAAACTGCTTATTTGCTCCGATTCGATCATTTGTGCTTTTAATAAGCGTCACTTCGAAACTTGCATTATAATCACTGAAATTTCAATGTTTCGAGAATTTTGGGATGTGAAGAATGCTTTATATTAATAGAGAGAACGGCAGTTTTTCGTTCGAGAACTACTCGAAAATTATTCCATATTCAATTCGTTTCGCTTTTGACACTTTTCGATTCGTATTTAATACAGTTTTGTAGTATTGCTACTCACACACCGTGAGATTGAAATACAAGCAAAATATTGAATGAGAAGAATTACGGTGGGTGTTATGTTCATCCTCAAAGGATAGGAGGCGCCCAGCGTGCTCGTTCAACGTTCGTGCAAAGACTCCTTGTGACTGGTGCGCCATTTGCTTTTAGTGGCGGTGGTTTTCGGAGGCATATATTTTAATAGCGGGAAGCAACGTAGGCGTACTGTTGTAGTCAGAGGGGTTCTTGAAAGACGGACAAGGTATGTCCCTGTAGGAGAAGTACTGAAGGAGGTCCCGTCACTTGCCCTGGTACACCATGCGACGTGTCGATGTGATCGCCACTGGATTAAGGGAGAAGGAAGATAACTGCTATGAATCCCATTCAGATAGAAAAGTCTGATGACATGGAGGCTTTTTGTAAAGCTGGTGCAACGTGATTTGGCCGTTTAATCACAGCCGCAGCCTCATCTGCGTCTGTGATCCAGTGAGGTGGTCAGCTTTCTTTGCATATTCGGCAACACAGTTGGCGGCATATTACCACAATCTCCCGATATCGCGTGTAGGGGATTGTCCACACGGCTGTATACTGCAAACGACGATCTATCTCGTGTCATAATGAAGATCTCATTGGTGAGTGGATGAGTGGATGGTCATGATGACGATGCTACTCGTGGCGGTCCGCCATCGGACATAGTGGATGAGGAAGAAGCTGAGGAGGATGTACATGCCAGAGACGGGCTTGTCAAGCAATATAATATCTGCATTAAGAAGTAAAAAGTTCCTGCATGAACGTTATAAATATCACTGCAGTTGTTAAATGTGTTGTGAGCAGCGGACATTATCAGTAGGCAGCATTGCTTCCCAGACTGGAAAAGCAAAGCCTAATGTTGTGGCAAGTGCTCTGAGCAGTGGCCACAGCATATACGAGTATATGCTGCATATAAGATTATATTAGAACACACGGTGCCCGTGAATGACAACGAATGTGCAGTAGCGTTGACAGCTTTGCCCAGAGCTCGTGGGATTGTCTTCCATGGAGTTCGCTTGAATAGTGCCCATTGTACAGTGAATAGGTAGGTTGCATATACTGCCCACAGGCGTCGCACCTCTCGTATTGCAGGGGCAAGGGGCCCAGAACCTTCATACTGGTTATTCTATAGAACACTAATGGACGATACGTTTATTTAAACAAACGTGTCGAGGAATGAAGGGCAGGAAATTGCGGCCGACTGCGCTGTAACGTCGGTGCAACTGTTTAGCGCAGCCAATGAATCATGAGCTCAGGAAGACACGAAGGCTGATATCCCCGCTATGGCGTCCGCGTCCCTCCCAGGTCCACCTGGCTCCTGGAGCAGCAAGGTGAACAGCATCCGTTGCGGCACGCTCATGTCAGGCCACATGTGCCAGGCGAGCGACCTAGGCGACGCAGTGCTTCAGCTTCGCCGGTGGCATGAACAGCCCGCCGAACATGATGTCTACGCGCAGCGGGCTACTCCACGTTTGACGTCGGTTGGCAGGGATGTTCGACAGGGCGCAACCTTCATGTTCTGCATGTCAAAGTGCAAATACACATAACGAGTCATCAGCTAGAACTTAATATTTGATATAAGGAATCACGAAAAAAGTTGCTCTAAACTTTTTCGAAGCTATGAACGCTTATAGCGATTATCATATGTATAACAATTGTGTTGTAGTGTCAGGTGGTGGTTTGGTAGGACGAGGTTCGACTGTAATTTACGACCACATTATTTGTGGCCGGGATCATACTGTATAACGTTGCTGTATCGATCATACACCGACATTGTTGCCATTGTTCTACTGCACAGAGTCTACTAAAACATTCCAAAACCTGTTAAAACCCATCAATAATTTCTTTGAATATAATAAAAGCTGTTATATTAGCATGTATGCTATAGCATACATGCCAATAGTGCACTTTTAGTGCACATTTGACTTGCTTCATCATATTCAATACAATAAAACCCAGTTATTGCAAAGTTGGAAGGGGAAGAAATTACTTCCTTAAATCCATTACTACGTCATATCGATTGTTACGTGTACTGCACTACGAATCTCCTGGGTATTTGAAGGGGAATTTGACCAACTTTGTTATATCCATCATTTCGTTATGCCCCGTTTCGTCATAACACAGTTTTGCTAATTCCTTATACCTCTGCAGCAGAACCCCCATTCATTGTATTGAGGTTCAAAGGTGTATGCTGAGCTCCTAACTAGCACATTTTCACTTGTTGTGCATGCTACTACCGTCAAACTGATCGTGTTCATCATCGTATTTTTATGTCCACTGGGCAGGGCGACTGCCTCTTCGGATGATCTCCGATTAGCCCTGTCTTGCGCTAGCTAATTCCAGCATGCGCATGCAAATTTCCTAATGTCATCATTCCACCTAATTTTCTGCCGTCCTCTACTGCGCTTCTCTACCCTGGAACTCATTCTGTAACTCTAATATTCCAGCTGTAATTTTTTTCTCAGATTGCCAACTAGAATGTTGGCTGTCCCTTTTTGCTCTCTGATTCACACCGCTCTCTTGCTGTGCCTTAACGTTGCGCCTAAGATATTCCGTTCCATCGCTTTGCGCGGTCCTTAACTTCTTCTCGAGCTTCCTTGTTAACCTTCAAGTTTCTGCCTCACGTGTTAGCACCCGTACAATTCAGTGATTCTGCATATTTTCTTATATTTAACGACAGTGGTAAGCTCCCAGTAAGTATTTGATAATGCATACCATATACACTACAACCCACTTTTATTTTTGTGTAAGTTTCCTTCCCACGGCAAGGCTCACCTGTCAATAACTGACCTGGATAAACGGAACCCAGTGCAGACTCTAAAAAAATAAATTATGTGGTTTTACGTGCCAAAACCACTTTATGATTATGAGACACACCGTAGTGCAGGACTCCGGAAATTTTGACCACCTGGGGTTCTTTAACGTGCACCTAAATCTAAGTACACGGGTGTTTTCGCATTTCGCCCCCATCGAAATGCGGCCGCCGTGGCCGGGATTCGATCCCGCGACCTCGTGCTCAGCAGCCCAACACCATAGCCACTGAGCAACCACGGCGGGTCTAAAACTATCATCCAGGCGTGAAACAGCCAGTGGTTAGAAATCATCGTGAGGGACGATCACACCGGATGTGTACGCGTATATGGCCGAAAGCGTTTCTGCCTTCGTACCAAGCTCAGTATCTGATGATGTACAGAATAGGAGGTCAACGTTTCACGTCTTCATCTATTTCAACGCGCTTCTCACATACACGTGCGATGTCTTTTCTTTTTTCGTTCGTGCCGAGCACGACCAGCACGAGATCGACGTGGTCGTGCCGTGCTTACGTCAGTCGGGTAAAGACGATGCTGGCCTTTGGTGCGTCGTGGGAGGCAGCGCTACGCGGGTGGCCAGACTGTACGAACTGCTCAGAAAGGTGAGCGCATGGAAATATATAAATAATATCTTGCATCGTAATCTTTCCATTGCCTTTCGCAGTGCCAGTTGCCTATAACACAATTTCACGGCTAACTCGAGTACGCCAATGCTTCTGTAATTATGATCAACGATAGCTTTTTTTGCAGTTTTGTGGGTGCGGCTTCAATGGCTACATGTGTAATTGCAGAATGCCAGCAGTGAAATGACTTTCGTCTACCTGCTTCGCTTTCCCGCCTTAAAATATCTGGTAAAATTAGCCCTTATCCAGACAATAAGGCGTCGCTCATAATCTCCGAGTTCATTTCGTCTACTAAAGGCATATGTAAAGTACAGCAAAAGTAAACACCTCCGGTTTTCCGGGAACTTCCCTGATAAGCGATAACGCAAGCCCATTCCGCGTAAATCTGCCACCCACGCTTGCCATTGGCCAATATATTCAATAAAGCCGCACATTTTCGATCAAGAAAAATAATGAAGATTACATGACTGCAGTAAATTGGGTCCCAGAGTCGTTTTCAGTTAGACTCGGAAGTCGCTTACCCGCCTACTCAATACTGATGGCATTCTAAGAGATAACGACACAAGGCAAAGCCTTAACATGACAATATTACAGTTGCACTCTTGCGCGTTACAATTGTACCTTTTAGTTGTTGCGCTTAGTATTCCTTAACTTCAACGTGTTTGTGGTATGTTTATCTGTCTGTTGTTTTTTATCCGTATCTAACCTGTTCCACGCTTACTTGTGTCACGGGGTAGTCCTAGGTCTGATGGGTAGAACATCGGGTAGAGAGCTGCGGTGCCAACTTGGATAACTGGCTATGTGACGGTATGTGACACACCTCAATGAACTTCTTTCGTGCTATTTTGTGTCACTGTGTACATGCCCCTCATCACTAAACCTATTTTACAGCAACTTTGCTCACTGTAAAGGCACTGAAAAGTACGTTTAGATGGGGACGATATGCATTCGCGATAACCGTGCATTGGGTGCACAGTTATTAACCCCAGGTGGTCAAAATGAATTCGAACCCCCCCCCCCCCCCTACGGCGTACCTCACAATCATATGGTTGTTTCCGCACGAAAACGCCGAGGCTTCAATTTGTTTTATGTGCCGCTGCGTGCGTGCTGCCATTCAATCAATATGCTTAAGGCCAAACTTCGGTAACTTGGTATGTACCCCTGTGTAGACGCCGCATTACAATGATTCTCTTTCACACTTTCTTGGGTCATTGGGCTGTTCTATAGCAGCCCGTTGTCATGCTGCCTCCCTGCGGACCTGGTGGCCAGGCCTTCCAGCATGATGGTGTCTGGCAGCCCGCCCTGATGACCTTTTGCAAGCTGTTTGAGCAGCCTGGTGTCTTGATGCCCATCCTGTGGATCTACTGACCTAGCGACATGGTACCTCGGTGTCCGCCTTGCGGACCTGGTGTCCAGCTATTCTAGATGCGTGATGTCCTGCTGTGCACCCTGTAGACCTGGTAGCCAGCTGCTCTTGTCGCCTCCTCAGCTGCTAATCATAAGATCACTGGTGCATGAAGGAATCACTGGTAGCAAATCTTTTTCCCCATCACAGTTTGTTTCGTAAACTGGGATACACAGCGCAAAAACCGACACAAGGACGAAGCAGGAACACGGCACGAGTGCTCGTCCCGTGTTCCTGCTTCGTCCTTGTGTCGGTTTTTGCGCTAGGTATCCCAGTTTACGAGTGAACTACCAACACGCCCAAACTTCTTCCGTGCTACAGTTTATCAAAGAGACAAGATGAGCGACTTGTTTAACGAACGCAAAACGAACGTCTGTGTTAACTTCGTTCTTTTTGCCCTGTCTGATATTTGCGATTACTTTGTCTTTAAATATTGGATTCGCTGCAATAGCGGGTGATTTAGCCGGAAAGATGTCCCTGGTTTACTTCGCGTCGGTTGCCATTATGCCACTGACTGTGCACTTGGTTTCGCGAATAAGTGCTCACATGCTGTCGTGAATAGCTTTAGCCATTAACGCGTTGATGCAACTCACGCCGCGTTTTTGCAGACACCACGAACTGGAAGAAACAATGATCGCTGCTCTTTTATGTCGGAGATCTCCGGGGCTTTTGGTTCGAGCAACGCGGCGACGAAGTGTCGGGCGAAGTTCCTCTTCCTGGAAGACGAGGTAATCCCAATTCTCCCGACTGTTTTGAATTAGTTTCGCTTTATCAATTTTTGGTGTGTCAACCACACTAAGTACCTCCCACTGCTTTTTGTTGTGACCGCTCTCTATTTTGTGCTCGGGAAGTTGGCGTCCATGTGTGGGTTGACAAAAGCCCTACATGTATTGTTCAAGGCAGCACGCCCTTCAATTTGTTGCCGCGCAGTTTAAAGAAATACTCTGTTCGTTCCTTGTCACAAAACAGAATTCAAAACTTGGCGGTACAGTATTCTAGAAATACTGCAGCCAGCTTTACATTTGCTAATGTTTCACTTTGTTTTTGAATGTTTCTCTCGTGGCACCATAAGTGGCGAATAATGTTGACCACATGCAGATCGTATATTCTATTCGAGGCGAAGCTTCCTTTAATAGACGTTACAATGGCGATCCACACAATTGTTTGATTGGATATGAAGTATGCAATGCTATTGTACAGCCTTTCCTCGATATCTCATGACACGTACACCTTTTCTCGCCAAACTGGAATTAAACAGACATTTGTCTGAGACACTGCAGCTATAGGTGATGGACATGGAAGTCAATTTTCAGAGCTTGTGTCAGAATGGCGGGAAAGTATTGTAAATGTAGTCGTTACAACAAACAATTTGTGTCCTTTTCTTCGTGATGCGCGCTGCACTCTGACTGCCGCATACAGCGCCGTAGTATGCCAGGTTGCCTGTTGTAATGTAAACAAGTTCATTAACGATCCCACCTGGTGGATATTTGACCTGTGTGACATGGGCGATGTTTCTTGAAGAGGTGCATACTACTTCCAAACAAATTTCAAAGTGGTATTAACTGACCAAATTGGATAACTGAAGTTAAATAATTATGTTAGCATATATGTCCTATTTGTGGAATTTAATCAGTGGAAGTAATGAAGTATGAAGTAACTTCAGTTTAGTGTGAACGCGAGTGGTTAGTCCTAGTCTTAAGAAATATCTGTGGTGAAATGCAATGATTGTCTGGTTGAAACTTGTAAACAGTCCGTTTTATGCAGTGTTTACAGTGTCAACTGGAGCACCAGTTCATTTAACAACAGATTGCTAAGCAACGAAGTTTCGCTCAAATATTGCTTATTCCAGTTAAGCTCGAATCTCTCATTTTAAACTGTGTACTAAAGTTCACCAACCTGACTAATGGCAATCCCAACATTATCAACAAAACTTCACAACTTAAAAGTCAGGAAGTGAAGTATTGGTAATGAGTTAACATCCCTTTTAAATTTGTATTGCAAGTATTGTCCACCTATGAAATAATCTAAGCTGATTTGGTAAAATTGAGACCTCAAGGGACCTTTAATTATGCTTCTATTAAAATAGACGATCCTATATATCCAAACAGGTTTCTCAGATACCTTTAATTCTACAGATTTAAGGCCTAAAATATCAGTACGAGTGCTTAACAAAATGAAGTTTTGTTTCCTTGCATATCATTTTCCATATTAAAAGACACAGCAGCGCCTTCACTAAATCTTAAATAAATGACCAGCACGTTAACAAGCCAACTTAGCTTAGATGTGGTGTAAGCGATATGACGCCGGGCAGGTGGTTTCAATGTCAAAGCGGACACGTACTCAGATTTAAAGAACTGGTTGTTGCAGAAGTGTCGAGTTTGAACAGAACTTTCTGATGACTACTAAGCGATCACCCTTAAGAAGGATGGAGTAGGTGAAACTTGAATAATTTCAATGTGAAAAGTAAATGTCCACAAATTCCATTGCAGAGTACGTATGTTAAAGGCAGATCATGTAAGAGCAAAAAGAGAGCTCTTCAATATATATGGTTGGCTTGGAAATGGTTGTACGTACAAAACTCTAGGAGACCGCAGGCATGGACCATAGTTTTATGGAAGTCGGACTCCGATATTCTAAGTGCACTGTTGCATTAGAACGACAGCAAGCTGATATAGTTGGTAAGGATTCATAAGCAAAAAAGGCGTAAGGCGTGCAGACAAGGCATTCGTGTGCAGATACGGCGTTCATGTTGTCCACTTCTTTGCACTGTTGCATTGGATCCTAAAGAAACATTTAAAGAAATTTTCAATACCCAATTCTCGTATTGCTTAATTTGTTTCGGCACAGTATTACATGCAACTTGGATTCAAAATTTGGGCTTCATGCACTTGCACAATATAAACATGTACTTGAAAAACTAGAGGAGTATAGCTGAAATGGTTATTGTCCTTGACTTTAATAGCACTTGTATTTCCAAACTGTGATGAGTCTATGGTAGGTTAAGGTGGTTGCCGGAGTGGTCTGATGGCACAATAATGCACACATTAATAACACACTAATAACACATTATAATAGATGGAATTAATAACTTCATTGCCTCACTTCACCATGTCTTCACTTTTATCTGCATATCGGAGACTTGGCTTTCCGATTCCGACAACAACATGAGCGATTTTCCATCTTATCAACCCAAGTATTGTCATCGTCCAACTAACAGTCATGTTGGCGCTGCCATTTTTGTTTCACAAGCTGTCACCTACGCTCGCAGATTTGATCTAGCAGTTAACGTGAATTATTGTGAGTCAGTGTGGACAGCAGTCGACCGGTCATTCCTTAATAACAATAAGAACTTGATCCTTGGTTGCATTTATCGCTCACCGTCATCTTCCCTTAACGATTTCTTGCTTTCTCTTGATGCAGTATTGTCCAAGCTAGCTTTTGAAAATAAGAATGTCGTGATTGTAGGTGATATTAATATTAACTTACTTGACACATAAGCTACCTCGTACGCAACTTACACAGATTGTTTTGCTGGATTCAGTTTTGAATCACTCATTGACTGCCCAACTAGGGTAGCCTCTCGTGGGAGCAGTACGTTTATTGATCCCGTGTTATCTAACATATCACCATCGCCTTGCTCCCGGGTTATTAACACTGACATAACCGATCATTTTCCTGTTTTTCTTACATTTAGCAATGAAATACAAGAGAACGATAATAGCTACTTTACTTCCGTATTTAGTGCAGATACCTTTATTGAAGCCATCAGTCAAACTGATTGGTCGCCAATTTATTCTATGTCTGATCCCGAAGAAGCACTAAACAAATTCTGCACTTTATTTTTACTGGCCGTTTCGAGTAACACACGCACTGTAAAATGTGGGAAAAAGTATAAATATCCGCGCAACCCATGGATGACGGACGGTCTTCTAGAAAGTTTAAGAAAGAAGGAAAACATGTACAAGAAAACTAAACGTCAGCCCTTTAATACTAGACTAGCTAGGCGCTATAGTAGGTACTGTAAATTACTGAATGTTTTACTTAAACAGGCGAAAAATAAGTAATACGAAAATAAATTTTATCAGAATAAGGATGACCCCAAAAAGCAATGGCCGTTACTGAACTCTTTTCTTAACAAATGGTCTGTTGATGCCTCTATAACCAAAATAAATTACAATGGTCTCACTCTTTCTGAGCCCAGCGAAATTGCTAATGCTTTTTCGGACTACTTTTCTTCTGTTTACGCTAATAACAACGTACATGCGCAGTTGCATAATGCTTTGAGACGTACGACACAATCATTCTTCTTGTTACCAGCTACACCAAATGAAGTGTGCTCCACGATTGCTAACCTTAAAAATACAGGGCCTGGCTTAGACAATATTTTTGTCAGGCATTTAAAACTGGTTGCGCATTTAGTTTGCGACACGCTCTGTAATATTATCAACCTTATGTTCAAAGAAGGTGCATTCCCTTCATTTAAAAAAAAAATTCCAAGATTATTCCCGTTTTTAAAGAAAGGCGACAAACACACAGTTAATAATTACCGACCAATTGCAATTATTTCTTGCCTTAGTAAACTCATTGAGAAATTATTTGTTAAATGTCTTAATAACTACTTAACAAAGTTTAAATTGCTAAAGAACAATCAATTTGGTTTCCGCCCAGGAAGTTCCACCAATCTAGCTGTTCTATCTCTAATTGACTACATAAAAAAATGTATTGATTCGGGAAACTTAGTCGGATCTGTATTTTTAGACTTCAGTAAAGCTTATGACACAGTTAACCATCAAGTCCTGTTTAATAAACTTGATGGTATAACCGGTCCTGTGCTAACATTCTTAAAAATTATTTACTTGACCGGCCATACACAGTACATGCAGCAAATACTTTCTCAGTAACAAAATGTATTAACCAAGGTGTACCACAATGATCAGTTCTGGGCCCTTTGCTTTTCCTTTGATATATTAATGATCTTCCGGATTCTCTTAACTCCACCAACTACGTTCATTGCATTTTATACGCAGATGACACAACCACATCTTCATCTGACAAATATGTTAGTACTCTTACTTCTAAGTTAAATATTGCATCAAGTAAGATTATAAAATGGTGTAGCAACAATTACTTAGTTCTTAATCATTTAAAAACTAAATTTATGTTATTCAAAAGTGCTCAAAGGGCCTTAACTTCTAATCCTGAAGTAAAGCTTGGAATTCATTCAATTCCCGTTAGCACCGATGTCACTTTTCTTGGCATACATCTTGACCCTAACCTTACATTTTGCTCTCACTTCCAACATCTCAAGCGCAAGACTGCGTTTGGTATACGTGCATTAATCAAAGCTCGCCTTTTTTTTTCTCGTGAGGCTCTGCTAGCGTTGTATTATGCGTTCATTCATAGTCACATTAATTACGGCATTGTTTCATGGGGCAACACGTATGCTTGTCACTTATCATCAATTCAACATATCCAAAATCAGTCAATACGCATTATCACTTCTAGCTCCATGCAATCCAATGCCTCTTTGTTACTTCGCGCGTATAATATCTTGCCTATTAATAATTTGTTCCAGTTTAACACACTCGTCTTACTCCACAAGTTGCTTCATAATAACCTTACGTTTCCATTCATTGCAGTTGACCTTTTGCAGAATAAAAATATAACCAGATTTGCGGCTAACATGGTTCATACCAATTACGGCAAAAAAAAAAAATATCTTCCTTCGCTGCAATTTCTCTTTGGAATTAATTACCATGAACCATAAAATCCTGTACTTCTCTTCCAATTTTTAAACATCCCCTTAAGCATAATTTCCTGCGATAACTTAACTAAGATCTGGCGGTGTACCTTTGACTTTTATCTCGCATGACATTTCTTGTATTTCATCCATGCTTTCTTCCGACTTTCTTTTATAACGTGCTTTTTCGTATTTGATTGTAAATGACATGTATAATGATGTATTTAATCTGTAGATGTTGTTTATAATACGCTAATTTGCTGACTGTCGATATCACCATCAATGTTGTTATTAACCGAGGATCCCACTACAGTTCTTTCACTTTGGGACCCTCGTCTGTATATTTGTCATGTAATTACTTCTTTTTTTTTTGGAACCAATAAATCTGAATCTGAATCTGAAGTGTCCTAGGTGACTAAAAGTATTAACAATCTTTGTCACCCTTGTGCTGACGCACGCCAGCAGCAACCAAACATCTTTCTCACACAAAAAGCTTTCGACAATCCTTTATAGATTTTTTATAGAAGATAATTTAATATGTTCAGGAAGGCAGGCTTTACGGAAAGGTTAACGAGGGTTCTCATAAAGATCAGAGAGCAGAAGATCATAGAAAGATTGTGATTATGAAAGCGTGCACTGATAACCACAGGGCCAGCAGCTGTCCAAAGAACCCCGCCCTGGAGACGTTCATGGGCACATTGCCATGAAGATCCGGGTGGGAAAGCGTCCCTTGCCGGCGCCTCAACACATTTCTCGGCTCGCTGGCTGGACTCGAACACCGCCTCTGGTGGCATGTTGTCCAGCGTCACAAGGTCGACTGCGGTGTGTAAGGTATAGCGTAAAATTCTTTATGCATCATTGTTTTACTTTAGCCTCTTTAATGTGTCTTGTGCTTTCTTTCCGCTTTCCTTCCCTTTTTGTTGTGCTAGACTGCTATCTTCCCCACTTATCTAAGAGTCCTGAGTATGATAATAAACTGCCTATGTGACCTTGTTGCTTTATTTGTGCTTTTAATAAACTGCAATTCGAAACATGCAATCTGTTCACACAAATTTAGTAATGGCGTGAATATATTGCGATGTCAAGACTACTACATATTAATGCTGAAAACGGAAGTTTTCATCGTTAATATAGAACTGTTCATAAAGTTCTCTATTATTAGTTTTATTATTATAATATTAGGTATCTATTAATAATTATTTATTATTCATAGAGAATTATTCGTAATGTATTCTATATTAAATTACTTTCAACTCTGACGCTATTCGATTAGTATTTGATTCGGGTTTGAAAATCATTACTCACACACTCCTATTGAAAGTTAAATACAGGCAAAATAGTGAATGAGAAAGATGAAAGCTGATGTTATGATTGTCCCCAAAATATAGGAGGCACCTATTGTGCTCTTTAAAATCACGTTCAACGACTGCCTGTGACCTGGTGTGCCATTAGCTTTCAGTGGCACTAGTTTTGATAGGCATATATTTTAATAGCCAGGAAGCAACGTAGGCTCATGTTGTTGTCGGAGGGGTTCTAGAAAGCCGGACAAGGATAGTCAATGTAGTAAAACTACGGCAGTAAACCACGTTGCTTGCCGTGGTACACCATGCGACCCCTCAACATAATGCCTCTGGAGAGAAGAAAGAGAAGGTACTGATGTAGAACTGGACACTTCTTTATTTATACACGCGATTAGATGCAAATTAGGTGAACACTTAGTACCCATCCAAATATTCTTGGCTGCTTGCGTCACGGAACTACAGTTCGCAATTAGTACTGGTTGTAATACTACACGCAATGTAAATATACTGTTTGCCTTGCGTGTGCTGCAAGACAAGCCTAAAATGACGTCTACGAGAAAACTTTGCTGGCAAACATGACATGACAAACAAAAGTAATAGTGACATTGAGCGAAGACTTCGTATTTACACGAGATCTGGCGCATCGAGGTAACAAAAGCAGATCGAGTCACTGACTATCCATACTCGGGTATCCGCTGTTCTGCGAGAGATTAGTTAACAGACAGAGAAGGCTAATGACATGAAGTCTTTCTATAAAAGTCGTCCAACTGCATATAATTGCTTTATTCGTTGCCGCAGCCTGTGATGCACTCAACTTTCTTTGCCCATTCACCAGCACAGTTGGCAGTATATTACCTCACTCTCCCGTTATCGCACACTCCAGACATTCAACACGGCTTACTGCACACGGCGACCTACCTCGTGTCATCATGGTAAAGATATCATAGGTGGGTTGGTGGATGGTCATGATGACGATTCGCGTCCTGGCGGCCTGTCGCACATACTTGATGAGCATGAAGCCTAGGATGTTCAAGACAGAAATCGGCTGTTCTAGCAATACCATATCTGCATTAACAAACGAAACGTGGCTGCTTGACCGATATAAACATCACTGAAGTTAAATGTGTTATTAGCAGCAGGCTTCATCAGTAGGTAACATTGCGCCCAGAAATGCAATGCATAAGGCTGTGGAAAGTGCTTTTAGCAGTTAGGAGTAGACGACAACATATGGTGCCATTTAATCTCATTGAATGCCACATACATTTTCGCCCAAAGGTCGGAGGTTTGCCTCGCATCGAGTCATGTCGTATGGAGTGCAGCGGATAGCTGGTTTGCATAGACTGCCCAAAGGCGTCGCACCTATTGCCTGGTATGGTAGGGGCAAGGTGGTTTCACATGTTTCATGCTGGTTATGCTATAGAACACTAATGACGACTGCAGAAGTTTATGACACTCATGTGAAAGACAAACCTAAGGCGACGCTATTTTGCACTTCCCTTTATGTGGACCCATGCTATAGTATTTGTCAGTTTATAGTAACCCTGTGGTAATCGATTTTTTATTGAAATAAAGGAATGAACGGTACGAAATTACTCCTGATTGCAGTTTAACGTGGCTGTAACTGTTTAACCTGGTCAAATAGTCAATAAACTCAGAAAGACGAGTATATGTCATTCTCACTGTCGCCTCTGCATTATCCCAGGTCGACCTGACTTCCGTAGCAGCGAGGTGAATAACATCCCTTGCAGTACGCTTATGTCGGGCCACATGTGCCATTTGCGAGCAACGTAGGCGACACAGTGCTCCAGCCTTGCCGGTGACATGAACACTCTGTTGTCATCGTGCAGCCGGCTGCTCCACTTTAGATGTTGGTTGGCCAGGATGTCCAGCAGGGTCGAACCTTCTTACCCTGCATCCTGAAGTGCAAAAATATATTGTTTATGTGTCTCGGCCACTCATATTTGCAGATATGTATCTTTTGCTACCTTTTGACAATATTTTATGCCAGCGATGCGCCGTTTCCAGGATATTTGAAGCTAACAATTAACGATCTCTGGATGTAGATGTGGATGCAAACAAATGCACCACTTTGGTTAATCCGACACGCAAGGCTGCGCGCTAAGACTTATTGGAAATGCAAAATGCCTTAAGTATGTACAAAAGTGATACAAAGAGCGAGTTTCAAGTGCGGAAATCAGCGACAACAAACTCCAAGGCAGCCGCGTTCGCGGACAGAGCTCGGTGCGCCTTTAATGGCCGCACTGCTGGCACAACCGAGCGCTCAGGCTTGCTCATCCAGTGGTCGGTGGGTGCAACGCAGCTTCCAGGTACGGCATTGCTAAAACAAAGATGCCAGCCGCGATCGACGAAACGCGTAATCGACGCACATTCAACATGGGTGCAGGTGCACAAATCAACGGGTTTAAGCCCCGGCTCCCTTCCAAAAAGTTTCCAGCGGCATGGAACAGAGTGCAGCCCATAAAACTGAGAAAGGTGGATTAGTAACGAAAGAATGATGTAAACTGCTTTTCTTTCGTAGGCTGGACATTCTCGGTCGAATCATGAGCATGGGAATAATTTGCTAATAGCGAGCTTAATAAAGCACAATTGGGGGCAGCATCAGCGCAAATCCAAACGAGAACAATCCTGAAATTATTCAAACATTGTTCCGTTTCCAAGTTCACCTGCATTTGTAAATGTGTTTTTCATAAGAGTCCGAAACGTACACTAGGTACTACTAATCCATGTGTAAAACTGACTGCGTAGTAATTAGATTCCATAATTACCTTAACAGGCATGGCAATCGGTTATATTGTGTCTCGGTTTCTATTTATGCTGATGGTGCAATGATTCAGATGTGAAGCGTTGCACAGTAGTAAAAATTGGGTCTTCATGCTAATTTTATGGATTTATTGCACTGGCTAGGAAACGTTTCATTGAACTAGCTTGATGTGTGTCTTGTGATTGGAGCAGACAACAAGCACTCGTCTCTGTATCACAATTTACATACTGTGCCGATTCATTACTTGTACTCATGCTTTTGACACACTTCGGCTGCCTTGACAAAGCACAAGTATACCATTGACAGGGAAATATATGAAATATTTCGAGTTGTCCGTTAATAAGTCGGGCAATAAAATGGCCTGTCTTTCCATGCTAGAATTGTCCGGCGTGGAGCACGTGGGTTGCAGCGTTCGAAGGTTTTTATAATGTCTAGTCTAGTTGATACGCACTGTTCTATTTGCATCCTTGCTTGACGATGAGCATTCTGATTATAATTATTTTTTTTTCGTAGACAGCCTAGGGGACGTTCTTGCTTATTTTTCGCGTGTTGTGATGCGTTGTGGTTTGAGTATCACTTGGCTTTTTACCGCCCATTGTGTATTATGTTATCTTTTTTCTGTACCTTTCACCATACCTTCTCATTAACAATGTAATGGCCCCTTACACATCACTCCGATGAGGAGCCTGTAAGGTACTGTAAATAAATAAATAAATATAGAAAGAAAGGAAAGACGAGAAATAAATTCGTCAATTATACTGAGGTTAGATGCGACTTTAGCTGCGCTAGGAAGCGGGGTCCGTAAATTTCTTCTCGCTCTCCGCAGCACCGACTGTCAGTCGAGCAGTATGCAAATTGCTGATAATTGAGGAAAACGCGAAGCAAGAATTTATTTCTGCCTGAAGGAGTTTCCAGCCCTCTCCATTTTTCTTTTCTTTTTTGTTACAGTTCCAGAGCAGCGTGGCTCACCGGAAGTGGCGATGATGGCGAACATATCCACACCACGAACTTCGGAGAATCCCTCGATTTGGAGCAACCTGATGCGCGGGCCACCGAACAGTCGCTGAACCAGTCTGGAGAGGTTCAGCTCGAACGCCAGGACTCGAACCTGCGTCACAGCAGCCACATTCACTGTCACGACGACGTGGCCATTCGCACCGTTGCTGAAAATTACGACAAACGCGTGGCTCCGCACACAAAAATAAAGTTTGAAAACACCGCTGACCAGAAGCCCAGAAGAGGACGACTACGACGATGACGACGACGTGTAACGCCCATGACGTGCAAGATCGCTCACACTTCACGCACCACGGCTCGAACTAATAAGTGTCTGCGGGGTAGGTCCTGACTAGGCTGAGCAGAGTTTGGGGTGGGTCATCGAAGTAGAGCACCGATAACAGGGCGGCTTACAGAGTTATACAGTGGGTAGAGGGAGAGGAACGACAAGGAGTGGAATGTTGGTGGAATGCATGATAATCTGAACGGAAAACCACGTACGACTGCAAAGCTTGGCGATGTTCACAGCAGCGCATGCTATTCGCCTGCTGTGTTTTTTGCAAACCCACCAAGGTGGTTCAGGACCATTTTAAACCTGTGATACATAACGCACCTTCTGTATACTGCGCCGTTTGCGGCTTCTAAATTCAAATTTGTGCAGGTAAAACGTTATAAGCTATATTCGTGGAAGCCAAGTTTCGGTTTTGAATAGCTCAGGAATGTAATTACCAACTACAGCGCTAATTATCTTTACTCACAAATTCTACTATCTTTAGTACAAATTTGCACTACATAGCGTGAAACCAAAGTTCGACGAATGTAGAACAGTTTTTGAGAATTGCAGGTTTAAGTACTCCCAAGTACTGTTCGTTTCAGTGGTTGGTGCTTTGAACAGCAAACTCGTCAAAGTAGGTATCTGAAAGCACCAGCCATGGACAACGAAGCCTGGAGTGAGACACGTGACTTCCACTGCAGTATTTACAGTGAGTCTTCACATGGCACAGGATGGGTACGTTAGAGAAAATGAGGGATGCCTTATGAGCGTGCTGCTCCCAACTGGCGTATGTGCAATAGCCGTGTAACAGTCAGTCAGTCAATCAAACATGCTTCTCTTGCAGGAAGTACACAAAATTTCCCTGCGGGAGGCAGACTAAAGGCGAGAAAGCCTGACGAGGTCTTGGCCCCCTGAAGGTTCAGCCACTCGAATGCACGAATTGCATTGCATGTACTTTCGGGCTGTCTTGTGGTTTTATCGCGTGCTTTTCTTTTGGGTGCTCCACCCTCTTGGTAAGAACAGGTGTGCGTGGTGATTAGCCCAACGCTTTGTTAATGCTGTTTGAAGTTTCTGCCTCTAGAATCGCTGCTTCTTTCCCTCGTGCAGCTACAGTCTTTATGCTCTTACGGACGCTCTTCACGATTTACGAGTCACCGCTAAGACGTTCTGAAAGTGTTTAGATTTCCGTGCCATTGTTGATTTCGACGTACGTGACGCAAAATCACATCCATAACGTATTTTCGTACTCACTGCGTCGTGTGCGCATGTGCACTGCATAAACTAAAGGGTGAGAAGATTCGTTTGCTTATAGGCGGCCTCCTCTTCACTTTATGTGTGTGCGTGTGTCCAAACGATATATTTAAGAGCTTGGAAATAAAATTTCGTTGAATGAAGGCCGTGCGTGTCCATTCTCACTTCGTTTTCCTCACGAATAGTATCTCATACGAAGGACCCGTTCACTACCTACAAAATAGCACGTTCATATTTACGTTGCCGTGTGGAGTTTTCTTTAAGCGTGGACAAAATGGCACCAGCCAAGCGGAGAGGGCAAACAAATGAATTGTTCTGTCAAAGGGATACCTGTTCTAACACCTTATCACCGAACATGGCAGCATGTCACAGCACTTCAATGTAGGAACACTTGCACCCTTTGGTGTGTATATTTTCCACACAATAATAATCATCATCGGCCTTGGTTGCGTTTCCTTTTCTTGAAAACGCTGCGCTCGTTACTTTCCAGTCCAGAACGCTCTGGCAGGCTGACAACGCGCATGCAGTTCGTAACTTGCAAGTACTGGGCTCGCAGCGCTAAAGAAAACAAATGCGGGAAATACAAATGATGGTAATTCTTGTGTGGCAAACATACACCGCAATAGGTGCAACTGTTTGTGGAGTGTGCCAAACCGGATCACAAATTGCAACATAATTCAAGCGTGTATAATGGTTCGGCTGCATGCCAGGCACGGCGCTATTACTCTCAGCCACTGCAATGTGGACGCAGAGTCTAGCATCGCAGCGCAGCCAACGTGACTGACCGCGGCCGGTGCGCATGAGCGGGTGCCAGCACGCGGATAGAGCACGCGTTATCTCGTCGGCAGAACGGACTATGTGAGCGTAGGCCGCGACAGCGGCCCAGCTGGCCAAGCTACTGGTCGACAAATAAACAGGGTTCGATGTGCCGTTCCGGTAGCCGAGCGGCTTGAGTGTTGAACTCGTATCCTTCAGGACGGTGGTTCGATTCCCGCTGCCTGCATCGCTGAAAAAAAAAAGCAGCGATGCGGATGCCGGGGCTCGAAGTGCCATCCATGAAGGTTCGAGGTGGACCGTTAAGGCTGGGTCTCGGACCCCAGAGGACCTCCTGCATCGTAGTACCGGCGTACGCATGGCCAGTGCGCGGATTGAAGGCGGTGCGGACGTCGGCACTATGAGGCAGGTGACCCCCTGGGAGTCACGGTGCCGTACAACTGGGTGCCGGAACTCCAAGTGCCGGAACTGGGAGTTCCGGCACCCAGCTGTACTCTCGGCCGCCGGAATGTGGCGGATAAGAGGGAGTTTTGTGTCATGGTGCACACTATTTCCTCTCGCTATCCCCCGGGTATCCTAAGAGGGTGGATACCTGTTGCTTTTGTGGGAAGTGCGAAGCGCACCCCACGGAGTACAACAGAAGAATAACACCCCTAGAGGAAACCCACCTGTAAGAGACCCCCCCCCCCAATAGAGAAAACCGACCCGGCCCACCTTTAAGAGACCTAACCCCACCCCCTAGAGAAAGCGCCGACCCGGCCCGACCGAACCCCCCCCTAGAGAAAGCCGACCCGGCCCCCACTTCTAAGGGAACCCCTGCTTCGCTCTTTTGCCGCGAGAGGAGCCCACCTCTATAGAGATCACGCGGCAAAAAAGGTCGGCTCCTCTCGCGGCAAAAGAGCGAAGCAGGGGTTCTCTTTGAAGTGGGGGCCGGGTCGGCTTTCTCTAGGGGGGGGGGGGGGGGTTCGGTCGGGCCGGGTCGGCGCTTTCTCTAGGGGGTGGGGTTAGGTCTCTTAAAGGTGGGCCGGGTCGGTTTTCTCTATTGGGGGGGGGGGGGGTCTCTTACAGGTGGGTTTCCTCTAGGGGTGTTATTCTTCTGTTGTACTCCGTGGGGTGCGCTTCGCACTTCCCACAAAAGCAACAGGTATCCACCCTCTTAGGATACCCGGGGGATAGCGAGAGGAAATAGTGTGCACCATGACACAAAACTCCCTCTTATCCGCCACATTCCGGCGGCCGAGAGTACAGCTGGGTGCCGGAACTCCCAGTTCCGGCACTTCGAGTTCCGGCACCCAGTTGTACGGCACCGTGACTCCCAGGGGGTCACCTGCCTCATAGTGCCGACGTCCGCACCGCCTTCAATCCGCGCACTGGCCATGCGTACGCCGGTACTACGATGCAGGAGGTCCTCTGGGGTCCGAGACCCAGCCTTAACGGTCCACCTCGAACCTTCATGGATGGCACTTCGAGCCCCGGCATCCGCATCGCTGCTTTTTTTTTTTCAGCGATGCAGGCAGCGGGAATCGAACCACCGTCCTGAAGGATACGAGTTCAACACTCAAGCCGCTCGGCTACCGGAACGGCACATCGAACCCTGTTTATTTGTCGACCAGTAGCTTGGCCAGCTGGGCCGCTGTCGCGGCCTACGCTCACATAGTCCGTTCTGCCGACGAGATAACGCATGCTCTATCCGCGTGCTCATGTGCGCATTACGCTACACTCTGCGTACACTTTGCAGCAGCGTAGCGGAACTGTATTCGGCGTCACTGAACACGCTGTAGTTATTTGAATCCTTGACCCGGTTTAGTAGCACTGCGAGGAGCGGTTATAGCAAGCTGTTCAATTCCTTTTATGAGAAGACCCACGTCCCCCTTTAACAGAATTAGTTGTCGATTGACTGGCGACACTCGGACGCTTGTCCACGCTGAAAGAAAATGCTAGCGAAGAGAGACCAGACACGCACGGGCGTTAATTCCACACACCGTAACTTTATTTCGAAGCTTTTAACCATTCGTACACCAGCAAAAAGCATTCCTCCGGCCCTTTAAAAACAAAATTGAGGCACGATCAAAAACCGAACATTCTCACCTTAATTTACGCCGTATACATGCGCGCACATGACGCCGAAAGTGCAAATTTCTCACAAATATGACATCGAATTCATTACTAGGACGACAGGTGCCGGGAGTAGAAAGTAACGCTGGCAGGGGAAAACAAATACTATCACAAATTCTTAGTGGCAATTCCGAAGTCCTGGAGATCGTAAAACCCAGAAGGCTGTATCTGTGCGAGAAAACGAAATCCATTCTAGAGGTACGTTTGGAACAGCTTAACGGAAGCCTCCGGCCATAGAGTTTCTCACTACATAACCTAGAGGGAAATCTGGCGCTGCTGCGCTGTGGTATGCATGGGAATGCCGGTATATGGTGGATTCAGATTGGCATCGTTCTCGTAGAGGCAGGACACTTTGAAGATGCGCTTGGCAAGTACCGTTCAGTCTGTCACAATGATTCATTTTCTACTAGAACAGCACGTGAAAAGCTGTTTTAGCTTATTACGCGAAAACATGTCTTGTTTAACTATGAGAACTTCTTATTGTGCGTACGACTACATGTTCCGTAAAAAGTATCAGCGGGCCGCTAAAGTTGGAGGACAGACGACAAGGTTCGCGCTCGCTTGGAAACAGTTGGTCGTCGGTTCTTTTCTTCGCTTGGTCATGCATCGTGGGAGAGTACAGATGTAATATGCGTGAATGGAAACATTTTATGAAGATTTTACTTCGAGATCGCGTTATTTGCGTAGCCATATCCACGTTTTAGACGAAGCCTCTAACAACACCAGCCAACACCAGCCTCGCAGACACATATACCGTCATTCCCATAACGGCACGGTGCCCCTTTAAGAAACTCCCATAGACGGTGGCGCCAGATCACCCTCTAGGTGTTATAGTGAGAAACTCTGCCTCCGGCTAATAAGCACGGCGCACGGCTGTTCGCGAGGATTGTGGAACGAGAGACACAAGTACGCGAAAAACTACAGAACAGCTCGAAAGTACTTCCGATGCTCAACAAGCTTTTTCGTTCTTATACGGCGATTGCTTAACATCCTAATGTCACGCGTAAGTTTGCCTGCTACACAACACAGGCGCCAGTTCCGAGTGATAAATTATCCAGACGTCTTCTATTCTACTCAACCTGCGGTATGCCTCCCAGACGAACTCCAAATTTTGCAGTAGCGTGGTGTGGTGTCCTTTCAGGCTTCGCTATCCATTGCTGCAGTTTTTCAAGTACTTACTTCGACGAGTTCGCTGTTCAGAGCATCCAACAACACCGACACCAAACGTATTTGGGCGCACTAAACACTGCAATGCCCAAACAGCTCTTTACACGAAATAAGTACAACTTGATTTCTCGCCATGGAGCGCAAAGTTATACTGAAGATAGCTTCAGCAAACATAACGAGCACTGCAGCTAGTAGTTGCTTTCCTAAGCTGTTCACGTGTGAAACTCCGCTGCAATATATGTCGCTACTTCTGTTTCACGTGCAGAAATTTGAAATTCAGTCTCGAACGGCGCAGTAATCATTGCATTGCGTTATGCATTGCAGGGTTAAAAAGGATCCTGAACGAAGCTCTTCGCTTATTGAATAACAGTAGGCGACTAACATACGCCACCGCGAAAGTCTCCGGCAAATTTTGCAGTCGTACGTGGGTTTTTCGTTATTTCAGCTAGTCATGCACTCCACCAACATTCCACTCCTTGTCTTCCCCTCCCCCCTTCACCAACTAGATAACTCGGTAAGCCGCCGTGCTATCGGTGCTCTATTTCGAAGACCCGCCCGTAACTCACCTCAAGCTACCCAGGACGTACCCCGGAAACACTTATTAGTTCGAGTCGGGGTACGTGAAGTGTAAGACATCTTGCACGTCATGGGCGTTAAACGTCGCCATCGTCGTCGTCTTCTGGCCTTTTGGCCTGCGGTGTTTTCAGACTTTATTTTTGTGTGTGCGGAACCAAGCGCTTGTCGTACTTTTCAGCAACGGTGCGAATGGCCACGTCATCGTGACAGTGAAACTGGACTCGCTGACGCGAGTTCGAGACCTGGCGTTCGAGCTGAACCTCTCCAGTCTGGGTCAGCGGCTGCTCGGTGGCTCGCGCACCAGGTTGCTTCAGATCGAGGGA
Organism: Dermacentor variabilis; assembly: GCF_050947875.1. Taxonomy (NCBI): domain Eukaryota; kingdom Metazoa; phylum Arthropoda; class Arachnida; order Ixodida; family Ixodidae; genus Dermacentor; species Dermacentor variabilis. The sequence goes on from NC_134577.1 coordinate 25,997,615, forward strand.
TTCTCCGAAGTCCGTGGTGGGGAGATGCTCGCCATCATCGCCACTTCCGGTGAGCACGCTGCTCTGGAACTAACAAAAAAAAAAGAAAAAGAAAAATTGAGTGGGCTGGCAACTTCTTCAGGCAGAAATCAATGCTTCCCGCGTGTTTTCCTCAGTTGTCAGGAATTCGCATACTGTTCGATGCCAAGTTAGTGCTATGGAAAGTGGAAGGGCGAAATTTACAGACCCTACTTCCTAGCGCCGCTTACGCAGGATATAGCCCAATTATAGTCCGTTTTATTTATGTATTTAATTTTTTATTTATTTGCAGTATCTAACAGGCTGCTGATCGGATCAATATGTAAGGGGGCTTTACGTGGTTAGTAATATGGTGACGAGTACTGAAAGAAACATACATATATTGGCTATGTACGAAAAATAATACAATCCCAATGCTCTTCATCAAGCGAATACACAACAGAGTTCATATAAACTAGACGACTGGACATTATCTAAACTTTTGAACGCCACAACGTTCTCGTGCTGTTGCGCATGCATCTAGTCGGCGTTTCGTTTCAAAAGCACAGATCGACCCACGTGCTACATAGGGGACAATTCCAGCCAGAATATATACGCCATTTCATGGCCCGCCTTATTAATTGCAAAGAACTGAATATTTCAAATAGGAACCTGTCAGTGGCACGCTGCTCATTTGTGAAGCGAGCCAGTGTGTGTCAAAAGCACGAGTCCAAGTAATGAATCGGCGGAGTACGAATTCCGATACAGAAACGAGTGCTTCTTATCCGCTCCGATTGCAAGGCTCACATTAAGCTAGCTGAAGATGTTTCATACGCAGACCCGCAATTACGCACTGTTAACTTGAGGGCCTAAGTTTAGCCAATGGGCTTTAACTAGATTTTAATTCGGAACCACTGTACCATCAGCATAAATACAAACCTGATCAGAAAATAACCGAATCGAATTTCTGGTGAGGTAGGTACATGGAATATAATTGCTATGTAGCCTCTGTTTAAGCATGTAGCAGTAGTCTTTACTGTAGGTTTTGGTGTCTTAATTCAAATCGCATAAACAAATACAGGTGAACTTGGGAACGGGACGATATGCCCGAGTATTTTCAGAATTGTTCACGTTTGAAACTACGCTGATGCTGCCCCCAATTGTGATTTACTTGCTTATTTTTACTTACTTTTTTACTTACTTACTTTTTTTACTTGCTTACTTATTTGCTAGCAAATTATTCCGAAGCTCAGGATTAGACCGAAAATGTTCAGCTCACCAAGGAAAAGTAGTTTACAGCATGCGTTCGTTTCTAATCCGACTTTTTCACTTTTCTTTGCTGCGCTCTGTCGCATGCCGCTGGCAACGCTTTGGAAGGGAGCCGGGGCTTTCGCCCTTCGATTTGTGGAGCTGCACGCATGTTGAGTCTGCATTGGTTACGCGTTTCGTCGATCGCGACTGGCTTCTTCATGGAAGCAATGTCGTACCTGGAAGCCACGTCGCAATCATCGACCACCGGATGAGCAAGCCTGAGCGCGCTCTCGTGCCAGCAATGCGGCCGTTAAAGGCGTGCTGAGTTCCGTCTGCGGACGCGGCTGCCTTAGAGTTTGTTGTCGCTGATTTCACCAGTTGGAACTCGCTCTGTATAATTTTTACACATACTTTAAACCTTTCGCATATTGAATAAGTCTTAGCGCGCAGCCTTGCGAGTCAGATTAACCGAAGCGGTGCATTTGTTTACATTGACATCTACATCCACGGGTCGTTGATTGTTAGCGTGAAATGTAGAAACGGTGCATCGCTGACATGAAATGTGAAAACGTAGCAAAACGTACACATCTGCAAATATCAGCGGCCGAGTCAATTAAACAAAATACTTTTGCACTTAAAAACACTGAGCAAGAAGGTTCAACCTTGCTGGACATCCTGGCCAACCGACGTCCAAAGTGGAGCATCCGGCTGCGCAAGGACAGCAGAGTGTGCTCCAGCTTTGCCAGTGGCGTGAACACTGTGGCACCTACGTTGCTCGCAACTGCAACATGTGGCTTGAGATGAGCATGCTTCAGGAGATGTTCAACTCACTGCTGCAGAAGTCCGGTCGACCTGGGATGATGCCAAGGCAACAGTGAGAATGACATATACTCGTATTTCTGAGTTTATTGAATAATTGACCAGGCTAAACAGTTACCGCCACATTAGAGAGCAATCAGGAGTAATATTGCGTCGTTCATTCCTTTATTTCAATAAACAACGGATTACCACAGGGGTACTGTATGGTCTGGCAAACACTACAGTATGTGTCCATATAAAAGCTAGTGCAAAAGAGCGATACCTTTAGGTTTGTCTTTCACATGACTGTCAAAACCTTTTGCAGTCGTTATTAGTGTTATATAGCATAACCAGCATGAAACATTTGAAACAACTTTGGCCCTACAATACACCAGGTAATAGGTGCGACGCCTGTGGGCAGTCTATGCAAACCACCTACCCGCTGTTCTTTATACGACATGACTCGATGCGAGGCAAACCCCCGACCTCTGTGCAGAGCTGTCAGTGGCATTCCATGGCAATAAATGGCACCATATGTTCTCGCCTACTCTTAACTGCTAATAGCACTTGCCAATGCCTATTGGATTGCATTTCCGGGCGAAATGTCTACTGATGATGATGCCTGCTGCTGATGACACATTTAACTTCAGTGATGTTTATCTCCTTCATGCAGATGTAGCCTTGCTAAACCAACCCATTTTTGACTGACGTTCTAAACTGATTTTGTCCAACAGGCCACCAGGGCGGGCATCGTCATCATGACGGTCCATCCATCCAACTATGACATCTTCACCATAACGACGCGAGGTAGATCGCCGTCTGCAGTAAACAGCCGTGTCGATAGGCACACTACTTTAATATACTGCCAACTGCGTTGGTGGATAGGCAAAGAAAGTTGACGGCATCACATGCTCCCATAAAGCTAGGGCTAAAATTAAACAATTAAATCTAGCTGGACGATTTTTATCGAAAGAATAATTCACAGACAGAGAAGTCAGATGACATGCAATGTCACTCATTCATTCATGAGTGAATGTCATTCCCCCTTAAGAGAGAGAGAGCAAATGATAAATGAAAGGTAGGGAGGTTAACCAGGACTGAGCCCGGTTGGCTACTCTACACTGGGGAAAGGGAAAAGGGGACGGAAAGATTAAAAGAAGAGAAAGTCTACTGGGGATATCGTTAGTACACTTTTAGTGACTTTTCATTACGTGATGAATAAACTTGTTTGTGTACATTACATTGCGCTTTAACATCAGAAGCATATAGCCCTTAAAATAATCTCTCCGGTTGCTTTATAAAATCAAACAGCTCAGATTCAACGCATAGATCATTCCTCCTGGAAAAAAATTTTATTGACAATGATTTACGCGATGAATTAACGAATTTGCGTAAGTTACTTTCCGCGTTAAAAGCAAAAGCCTATAAGCATATAAATATTCTCTCCGCCTTACTTTATAATTTCTCACAGCTAAATTCCATACATAAATCATTCCACCAGCAAATGCCTTTTTAATGACAATTATTTACGTGACGAATAAACGCTTCTGCGTAAATTACTTTCCGTTTAGAAGCAGAGGCCTATAACACTTGAGAATATTTTCTTCGCCGTGTTTTATAACTTCTAACAGCTAAGATTCAAAGCATAGATCATTCCACCAGCAAATGCACTTTTATGGACAATTACCTACGCGATAAAAAAAAAACAAATTTCCATAGGTTACCTTCCACGTTAAAGCCAGAAGCCTATAGCCCTTATAGAATAATATTTACGCTTACTTTCAAAGTTCCATCATCTCAGATTCTACGCATAGACCATTCCCCAGGAAATAATCTATTACTGACAATTATTTACTCGATGAATAACCGAATTTCTGTAAATAACTTTCCGCGTTAAAACAAGAAGCTATAGCCCCTTAGAAGCTTTAAAACACGGTGGAGAGATTATTCTAACAGATCAGATTCAACGATTAGATCATTCCTCCAGTAAATGCACTTTCACTGAAAATTACGCGATAAAAAAACGAATTTGCAGAAATTACTTTCCGTGTTAAAAGCAGAATCCTATAGCCCTTTAGAGTAATCTCTCCATTTGCTTTATAACTTCTAACAACTAAGATTGACAGCATAGATCATTCCCCCAGATAATAAACCTTTACTGACAAATATTTAGGCGGCAATTAAACGAAATTGCATAAATTGGCTTCCCCTTTAAAAGCATACGCCTATAGCCTTTAGAATAGTCCTTTATCACTTTTCCTAACAACTCAAATTCAACGCATAAAGTATTTCCACCTGAAAGTCACTTTTTCACACAATTATTCACGCGATGAATAAACGAATTTGCGCAAATTAGTTTCCCCGTTAGAAGTAGAACGCGTTAGCCCTTTAGAATATTAGCGCCAATGTGTTCTATCGCTTTTCCTAAGAAGCTAAGATTCAACGCATAGATCAATCCCACCTGAAATTCACTTTCTGAGACGATTATTTACTCGACTAACAAACGAATTTCCACAAAATATTTGCCACGTAAAAAGGAGAAGCCTCTAGCCCTTTAGAAAATTAACGCTACCTCTTTATCACTTTTCCTAACAGCGCCCAATCAACGCATAGATCATTCCCACCCTCAAGTCCCCTTTTCAGACAATTATTTGAGCGATGAATAAACGAATTTGCGCAAATTAGTTTCCCCGTTAGAAGAAAAACGCGTTAGCCCTTTCGAATATTAGCGCCACTGTGTTCTATCGCTTTTCCTAACAGCTCAGATTCAACGCATAGATCATTCCCATCTGAAAGTCACTTTCTGAGACAATTATTTACTCGACTAACAAACAAATTTCCACAAATATTTTGCCACGTAAGAAGGAGAAGCCTCTAGCCCATTAGAATATTAACGTGACCTCTTTATCACTTTTCCTAACAGCGCCGAATCAACGCATAGATCATTCCCACCCTCAAGTCCCTTTTTCAGACAATTATTTAAGCGATGAGTAAACGAATTTCCGCAAATTAGTTTCCCCGTTAGAAGCAGAACGCGTTAGCCCTTTCGAATATTAGTGCCACTGTGTTCTATCGCTTTTCCTAACAGCTCAGATTCAACGCATAGATCATTCCCATCTGAAAGTCACTTTCTGAGAATTATTGACTCGACTAACAAACAAATTTCCACTAATAATTTGCCACGTAAGAAGGAGAAGCCTCTAGCCCTTTAGAAAATTAACGCTACCTCTTTATCACTTTTCCTAACAGCGCCGAATCAACGCATAGATCATTCCCATCCTCAAGTCCCTTTTTCAGACAATTATTTAAGTGATGAGTAAACGAAATTGCGCAAATTAGTTTCCCCGTTAGAAGCAGAACGTGTTAGTCCTTTCGAATATTAGTGCCACTGTGTTCTATCGCTTTTCCTAACAGCTCAGATTACACGCATAGATCAATCCCACCTGAATGTCAATTTCTAAGAGAATTATTTACTCGACTAACAAACGAATTTCCAAAAATAATTTGCCACGTAAAAAGGAGAAGCCTCAAGCCCTATAGAATATTAACGAGACCTCTATCACTTTTCCTAACAGCGCCGAATCAACGCATAGATCATTACTACCGTCAAGTCCCTTTTTTAAGCAATTTTTTAAGCGATAAAAAATGTATTTGCGCAATTTAGTTTCCCCGTTAGGAGCAGAACGCATTAGCCCTTAAGAATATTAGCGCCAATGTGTTCTATCGCTTTTCCTAACAGCTCCGATTCAATGCATAGATCAATACCATTTGAAAGTCACTTTCTGAGACAATTATTTACTCAACAAACATATTTCCAGAAATAATTTGCCACGTAAAAAGGAGAAGCCTCTAGCCCTATAGAATATTAACGTGACCTCTTTATCACTTTTCCTAACAGCGCCGAATCAACGCATAGATCATTCCCACCCTCAAGTCCCTTTTTCAGACAATTATTTAAGCGATGAGTAAACGAATTTCCGCAAATTAGTTTCCCCGTTAGAAGCAGAACGCGTTAGCCCTTTCGAATATTAGTGCCACTGTGTTCTATCGCTTTTCCTAACAGCTCAGATTCAACGCATAGATCATTCCCATCTGAAAGTCACTTTCTGAGAATTATTGACTCGACTAACAAACAAATTTCCACTAATAATTTGCCACGTAAGAAGGAGAAGCCTCTAGCCCTTTAGAAAATTAACGCTACCTCTTTATCACTTTTCCTAACAGCGACGAATCAATGCATAGATCACTCCTACACTCGGGTCCCTTTATCAAACAATTATTTAAGCGATGAAAAAACGAATTTGCGCAAATTAGTTTCCCCGTTAGGAGCAGAACGCATTAGCCCTTTCGAATATTAGTGCCACTGTGTTCTATCGCTTTTCCTAACAGCCCAGATTTAACGCATAGATCAATCCCACCTGAAAGTCACTTTCTGAGACAAATATTCACTCGACCAACAAACGAATTTCGAAAAATAATTTGCCACGTAAAAAGGAGAAGCCTCTAGCCCTATAGAATATTAACGCGACCTCTATCACTTTTCCTAACAGTGCCGAATCAACGCATAGATCATTCCTACCCTAAGGTCCCTTTTTCAAGCAATTATTTAAGCGATGAAAAAACGAATTTGCGCAAATTAGTTTCCCCGTTAGGAGCAGAACGCATTAGCCCTTTAGAATATTAGCGCCAATGTGTTCTATCGCTTTTCCTAACAGCTCTGATCTAACGCATATATCAATCCCACCTGAAAGTCACTTTCTGAGACAAATATTTACTCGACTAACAAACGAATTTTGAAAAATAATTTGCCACGTAAAAAGGAGAAGCCTCTAGGCCTATAGAATATTATTGCGACCTCTATCACTTTTCCTAACAGCGCCGAATCAACGCATAATCATTCCTACCCTAAGGTCCCTTTTTCAAGCAATTATTTAAGCGAAGGAAAAACGAATTTGCGCAAAAAAGTTTCCCCGTTAGGAGCAGAACGCATTAGCTCTTTAGAATATTAGCGCCAATGTGTTCTATCGCTTTTCCTAACAGCTCTGATTTAACGCATAGATCAATCCCACCTGAAAGTCACTTTCTGAGACAAATATTTACTCGACTAACAAACGAATTTCGAAAAATAATTTGCCACGTAAAAAGGAGAAGCCTCTAGCCCTATAGAATATTAACGCGACCTCTATCACTTTTCCTAACAGCGCCGAATCAACGCATAGATCATTCCTACCCTAAGGTCCCTTTTTCAAGCAATTATTTAAGCGATGAAAAAACGAATTTGCGCAAATTAGTTTCCCCGTTAGGAGCAGAACGCATTAGCCCTTTAGAATATTAGCGCCAATGTGTTCTATCGCTTTTCCTAACAGCTCTGATTTAACGCATAGATCAATCCCACCTGAAAGTCACTTTCTGAGACAACTATTTACTCGACTAAAAACGAATATCCAAAAATAAGTTACCACGTAAAAAGGAGAAGCCTCTAGCCCTATAGAATATTAACGCGACCTCTATCACTTTTCCTAACAGCGCCGAATCAACGCATAGATCATTCCTACCCTAAGGTCCCTTTTTCAAGCAATTATTTAAGCGAAGGAAAAACGAATTTGCGCAAAAAAGTTTCCCCGTTAGGAGCAGAACACATTAGCTCTTTAGAATATTAGCGCCAATGTGTTCTATCGCTTTTCCTAACAGCTCTGATTCAACGCATAGATCAATCCCACCTGAAAGTCACTTTCTGAGACAAATATTTACTCGACTAACAAACCAATTTCGAAAAATAATTTGCCACGTAAAAAGGAGAAGCCTCTAGCCCTATAGAATATTAATGCGACCTCTATCACTTTTCCTAACAGCGCCGAATCAACGCATAGATCATTCCTACCCTAAGGTCCCTTTTTCAAGCAATTATTTAAGCGAAGGAAAAACGAATTTGCGCAAAAAGGTTTCCCCGTTAGGAGCAGAACGCATTAGCTCTTTAGAATATTAGCGCCAATGTGTTCTATCGCTTTTCCTAACAGCTCTGATTCAACGCATAGATCAATCCCACCTGAAAGTCACTTTCTGAGACAACTATTTACTCGACTAAAAACGAATTTCCAAAAATAAGTTACCACGTAAAAAGGAGAAGCCTCTAGCCCTATAGAATATTAACGCGACCTCTATCACTTTTCCTAACAGCGCCGAATCAACGCATAGATCATTCCTACCCTAAGGTCCCTTTTTCAAGCAATTATTTAGGCGAAGGAAAAACGAATTTGCGCAAAAAAGTTTCCCCGTTAGGAGCAGAACGCATTAGCTCTTTAGAATATTAGCGCCAATGTGTTCTATCGCTTTTCCTAACAGCTCTGATTCAACGCATAGATCAATCCCACCTGAAAGTCACTTTCTGAGACAACTATTTACTCGACTAAAAACGAATTTCCAAAAATAAGTTACCACGTAAAAAGGAGAAGCCTCTAGCCCTATAGAATATTAACTCGACGTCTATCACTTTTCCTAACAGCGCCGAATCAACGCATAGATCATTCCTACCCTAAGGTCCCTTTTTCAAGCAATTATTTAAGCGATGAAAAAACGAATTTGCGCAAATTAGTTTCCCCGTTAGGAGCAGAACGCATTAGCCCTTTAGAATATTAGCGCCAATGTGTTCTATGGCTTTTCCTAACAGTTCAGTTGGCCTGCAATTAAAGTGTCCTGCCCTTTTTATCAGTTCCTGCTGCTTGTGAATCGGGACAATACAATATCTGCACAGACGTATGCCTGAAGCAAAAAGACATGCTACTGAATTAGCACTTTGTAATAAAATGATTCTTTAATTGACTTAATTTTCTTTGAATTATTATTTCGGCATGTTCCACCCAGGGTATGCCGCTGTTTCACCACAAGTACATAACTCCCAAATGTATATAAGCATGTCACGCTTCTCTATACCTACACGCGTCATCGCCATTCTTGCATCGACAAGCGTAAGTTGCCTTCGTCCTCGTAAAGTCGCTGCGCAGATGTCTGCGACTGTGTGTCCGCCTTATTTAGCGTTTGAATTTCGACATAGGTTGCTGACGGTGTAGTCTACGAATATAGAAAAATATTCCATTATATTAAGGTTTTGACCTTTATAGCGAATAAACATAAACATATTATGGGTTTACACACTCAACAGGATGAAAGTGAACACATTTGAACGCATCTTCGGTAGTTTTACAGCCTTTGATTGCGCTCTTCGCTTAAGCTTCACTTCGCATAAATTGCAACATGCTGATGAAAATATTTACGACTTGAGTTCGTTGGTAATATTACACAAATATATTCATAGTGCTTAATTTGACTAATAGAGGTCAAGCATGCCAAGATAGCGTGACCTTCAAATATATAAAAAATAGGAAAAATGCAGTGCTCGGTCACCCATTCCGGGGTGCTATCACTTCTTGGGATAACGCAACGAATGCCCCGGTCATGTACATCTGCAATGTAATGGGTTCTTGAGGGAAAATAAATGATATCTCCTTTCTCCTCGAGTATTTGTTGCTTAATGTTGTTGGTTATTGCCCAAAACAACCGCGTTGGTTCGTCTGGTTACGGCTTGCACCTCATTTCATCCATCAGATAAGGCGACCGTAAAAAAGTTAAGCAATGTAAATGAAGCGAACCACAAGGGAAAACATAAAGCAGTCATAATAATCACTATCAGCCTATTTATGTCCTCTCCCAGCAATTTCCAGTAACCACTGCCTTGCGCCCGCTGATTCCATCTTACGCCTGCCAAATTACTAATATTATCACACCACTTAATTTCCTGCCGTCCACTGCACTTCCGTTCCATAGGCACCTCTTGCATAAGTGTAACTCTGTTTAAAGCCTCGGTTGTCGGCCCTACACATTACATGACCCCCCCCCCCCTCCCCCAGCTTCATCTTTTCGCCTTACTGTGAACTAAAATATCGGCTACCTCTGAATTTTTTACAATCCCCTTCGCTGTCTTCCTTTCTCAGAACGTTATATCGAACATTTCTCTGCTAAATATTTCTCGATACTCTCGAACTTTCTGGGCCTTATAGCACTACTTCCAGAATTCAGTGATAGCATCCATTTTAAGGATAGCTGTAAGCTCCTGATCATGATTTCAGAATGCGTGCCGTATGCAATCCAACCAATTTTATTTTCCTGTGTTTCCTTCCCTTGATCAGGATCACCTTTGAATAATTTGCCTTGATGTACGTTATTACAGAAGCTCCTTACCAATCGCGAATGCTCTTCCATCGCAAGGCCGGTGAACATCACCTTATATTCTTATGTCTACTAATCTTCCGCTTTATTATTTCATTCCATTGGCTGAGTTATACCTTACTTTTAACACAAACTCTTATAACAGAGAATAAAATATATTTTATACACGCGAGAATGTCGGCACCAGAAAGATGGAAGGTTATAACCAAGGATTCATTCTTGTAGTAAATCTTATCACATGCAGCGCGGATCTAAGGTGGATAGATGGAAGGTGAGATCTATGTCATTCGACAATCAGTAGGCAGACATTACTTAGGGCAAACTGCACGCTGTGTGAAGCAAATGTGGAATAAGCATAAGCCAAACGTCAGGAGAATGTGCTGGTGGCGTCCAGCTTCCAGGCACACGGCTATCGCCGAAAACTCAAGGAAGCTCAAATCTTGCAGATTCATAAAAGTTAACTATTGCGGGAAAGAGATACTCGAATTAAAAGAACGTATGATGGTCGAGTTGGTCATACATTATTATCGCATAACAATGGTCCTTGTCTCTTGCTAAGAATTGCGGCATCATGGAATGGTAGGCCAAGGCCATTCTGCACAACCTATAATTTTGCGCTTCATTGCTCCGTTTTTATTTGTCGCTGTGGTCATTGTATTTATCGTCGTATTTCAAGGAATGATTCATTTGTTAGGAGTTCGCGATACGTTCGTCTGCTTCGTTTGCCTTTACACGTTGTTCTTTTACGGTCCCTGATTTACGGTCCGTTAGCCTATTAATGTTTTGCCAGAAAACAGAACAGCCCGTGCCTTTGCATTTCAGCTGGCGTTGCTGTATACGCGACTACGTAGGTGAAGAACTGCCGTCGGCGCGCGGATAGGGAGTAGTTTGGGATTAGCATCTGTGGTGAAGAATTCTCGGGCGACGACACCGGACCTGCGCGAGTCCACGGCCGAAAGCGTTGCCGGCTCTGTGCCGCGCTCGCTGTCCTGTGGTGTGCAACGGTCAGGGCAGTGGGTGGACAGTGGGACTAGCTTCAGTGTTGGCGTCGACATGACAGTGGTAGCCAAAGGAAAATTCAATAACGTTTGCATATGTGGCTCTATATATTCAACATACTTAAAAATTAAAATTATGAGGTTTTACGTGCTAGAGCAACTTTCTGATTATGAGGCACGCCGTAGTGGAGGACTCCGGAAATCTCGACCACCTTGGGTTCTTTAACGTGCACCTAAATCAAAGCACATGGGTGTTTTCGCATTTCGCCTCCATCGAAATGCGGTCGCCGTGGCCGGGATATTCAACATACGTAGCAGTAAAGTAAAGGAATGCAATTATGTGTAGAATTTAAATGGTGCTTATGACTATTTTCCTTTTTTTCGGCGTCTTATATGTTTATTTAGTCATTTTATTTTTTTCGCCAACGGCTAGCGCTCCCGCTCTTATCCATTCAGCTGCCAGTGTGTTCGTCTGCTGCTGCGGCGCTCTATACACGTGCACGTTCTATTTTTCGCATGCTCTGCAGTTAAAAACTTTCTGTGTCCATGAACGTTCTGGCAATTTCGGAAAAACCGATGAAAGGGCACAAGGCCTGCTGCGCGGCTGTGTGGTGTGGCAACTCGGGGAGGACGAGCGGGGCGAAATTTTTCCCTTCCCTGCGGACGAGAGGTAAGCACAGTTTTTCTGCAGTCGTTATGAAGAAACAAGCGCTATCTTTATCAAAACACTTATAGAACAAAACGAAAGATCTTCCGTGGTTGTTTTCAAGTGAATGATTTTCTTGGTTTGACGCGGCGCATTCTTCTTCGGCGTTGGAAAACTAAAGCTACTTGTTAGCCCTTGCGCAGGGGTCGATTGATGCTCGCTGACGCTCAGGCGGAAATCTCATTTCGGTATATGTTAGTGGTCAACTTGGGTAACTGGGTATGTGTCACTGGGTAGGCGCCGCATTTCAATGAACCTCTTTCACGCATACCAGGGTCATCGGGCTCTTCTATAGCGTCCCGGTGTCTTGATGCCCGCCCTTTGTATTTCGTGGCCAGCTGATAGAGCGACCTGGTACCTCGATGCCCGGCCGGATAACGTGGTGACCAGCAGTTCAAGCAGCCTGGTGCCGTAATGCTCGCCCTATGGATCTGGAGGGCAGCTGATATGGGGACCTGGTATAACGATGCCCCCCACGCTGACCGGATGTCCTGCTCTTCAAGCTATATACATGATGCCTTGTTGCGCGCATTGTATTCACATTCTTTGAAATGGTGGCGGCTATCGCTTGGTGGCGGCTATCGAATGCTAGACGCATTAACTGACTGAGGTATTACTCTTATCTACAGAAAACTTCTTTCAAACGAGCCTGCATTATGCTGCTCAAAGGAAACGAACATCCCGTTCACAAATATTACTGCCGTGCGATTTGAATCCATAAGCGTCCCGGACTGCAATCGATACCAATTGGCTGCTGCTTATCACACGCCAGTGAGGTATCAAAACCTTTATTCAAGTAATAAGCCATAGACTATAATAATAGAACTCTAACAAAATCAGTAGCCTGCTTATTTTGCAAAAAATGGCATGTTAACTATGGTTGTCAGTTTTTGTATGCGCGTTTATAGATCAAATATGGATGGATGGATGGATGGATGGATATTATTAATATCCCCTTTGGAACGGGGCAGTGGGCTGCACTACCAATCTCTTGCTATTATACGGCCTAATGTCCTACCTAAGTTAAAAAAGAAAAAAAAACACTATCAACACCCACAACCACATTTTCTGGCCCCCTATTGAGAACTTTACTTTTGTAAGTCTCCCGTTTTTTTGTCGTTTCCCTACTTATCTTCCGCCCCTCTTCCAATTGTCTCTTACTAATCTCTATTGCGGATATCTTTACTTTCCCCCTGCTCTCGCTGAACCCAAGGGCTTCAAGGAGGCCAGGGGTGCCTTAATCGACAGCAGGGCAGATATCTTCACAATCTGATAAAAAATGCTCCATCGTTTCCCTAGCTTTACCACCGCCAAGCACATGCTTCTTCGTCCTTCTTATATCTCTTTATAGGTGCGCGTTCTAAGGCATCCTGATCTTGCTTCGAAAAGTAATGAGCGTCCCTTTCAGTTATTATAAACTGTTTCTTTCCTAATTTCATTTTTTTCCTCAAGCAATTACTCATGGCAGGCTTTTTTTCCATTGCCGCCACCCATGACATTATTTCAGCCTCCCTGCCTTTCAGCTTCACGTTCTTTGTTACCATGTTGCTCACCCTACAGGCAGCGTATTTGCTGGTAAGCTTCCTAGTTCTTTTTCTACACTATGAATCAATGTTATTCTCTGGAAATATCTGAACACTATCCCAGCCCATTTACTTTCTTCCTTATTCCTCAGTCACTCTTCACAATTAATTTTACTGTGAGCTTACCTCACTTCAAAACTTGTCCAGGCCATATCACCCTGTACAGCTTCATTTTTAGTCTTCCCGTGAGCGCCCAATGCGAGGCGTCCCACTGACCTTTGGTTTCCACCGAGTCCTGATTGTCTGATTTCAAGCAAACAACCGCATTTCCAAAGGTTAGTCCTGGAACCATTACACCTTTCCACATACCCCTGAGCACCTCGTACCTATTGTATCCCTATAGCGATCTATGCTTCATTAGGGCTGCGTTTCTCTTCCTCTTTGCTGTTATTGTTTTTTCCTGTGTTTTTATACATCTATTGTCTTCGTTTATTCACATACCAAGGTATTTATATTCTTTTACCCAAGGTATTTCCTGGCCCTGTATCGCCACTGTCTGTTCACTGTTTTGATTGAATACCATAACACCTGATTTTCTAACACTAATTTTCAAACCTAAATTGTTGCCTACCTGCCCACAGATATTAGCCAGACGTTTCAAATCACTTTGCTTGATAGGTAGCAACACAATATCGTGCGCATAAAATAAACCTGGAAGCTGCTGCTCTACTACTGTACCCGCCTGTTTGTATGAGAGATTAAACCCGATATTACTTCCTTCTAGCGCACTCTCCATCCTCACCATGTACATCATAAACAGCAGCGACGATAAAGGGCATCCCTGCCTCAGTCCCTTGTTGATATGAAGTTTCTCCTCGCGCCTCATTCCTTCCCATTCAACGCAAACGGTATGTTCTAGGTAAATCTCTCTCAAACGCTGTAGACAATCGTTACCTAAGCCTTTCCCTTCCAGAATATCCCACAACATGTTGCGGTCTACGTTGTCATACGCTCCTGCAATGTCTAAAAAGGCCACATGTAACGGTCTGCTTTCTACTCCTGATATTTCAATACACTGAGTAGTCCGTGAAAGGTTCCAAGGCCCTGAAAAGCTTTTCGCTAGAAGGCGCAACCACAGACACATCACGGTGCGCGCTGCTGCGCCGATGCTTCAATGACGACGCACGCTCTGTACAAATTTAAAGTTGCAACGTTTCCCTGCATCAGCAGTTAAGTGGTCATGCCACCTTGTCACGTCGTTATGTCAACGTCGTTGCGTTGTAATCTTGTCGTTGCCGGGCACCGCATGTCGCCATCACTGATTATTATTATTCTTATTATTATTATTATTATTATTATTATTATTATTATTATTACATGTTTATAATTAAATGTAACAAAAATACCTGCAGTCCACAATTAACTTACAAAAATTACGTGATGAGAGAAGTGTAAACCGAGTTCCCCAAAGCCACAAACAGAAGTGAACGTAAGACAGAAGTTACATATCGCACAAGGAAGAAATGTTTCAAGGATCGCCCACGAGGGAAACAGACACAGGTGGAAACAGTATGTTTACGATACACTGGTCTCACTAATAATGCAGCATGGGGAACGTAATCTCCACTTTTCATAACTTTGCTTCTTTCCCATAATACATAACTTTGGTTCTTTCCCATACTGCATGCAGAATTATCCTGGCAGCTACCTCAGTGCAAAAAATCAAAAAAGAAAATAACACTCTACGATAAAGGTGATTACATCAGCATCAACAATGCACTAACCGAGTTTTACAACTGGTACATTATAGATTTCCCGAAGCGCACAGTAGACGCCAACTGGACGCTTTTTAAAAATAAAATGATCGAACTCACTACGACTTACATACCAACTATCATTTTAACAGAGCGACCTTCGTTTCCATGTTTCAACAACACATTAAAACGACTAAACAATAAAAAGAAAAGATTGTTTCGTAAAGCAAAGCGTTCCAATACCGCTCCGGCCTGGGCAAAATATTACGTCACTAAAAAGGAGTTTGATTCCTTGGCCGCCACAGCTAAACGAACCTTCTAATCAACTACACTCCCTAACATGCTGCAAAACAATCCCAAACAATTCTGGAAATACATTACCCCAAATAACCGTAAACCATTATTATATGATAACGATAATAACCGTGTTCCAGACCATAAAGTATCTGAAGTACTAAACTCTGTCATTTCTTCCGCGTTCACTTCTGAACTTAACGCTGACCTCCCAGACTGTCCTTACCTCAACAACCCAACGACGCCAGACATAACAATCGAATCACATGGTATCACCAAGCTAATTGAATCCCTCAAATTAACATCCTCAGCCGGCACCGATGGAATCAATTCCAAAATGCTTAAGAACACTGCGCACATCTCTAGTGTATTTTTATGCCACATCTTTCAGCAATCATTACCATCTGGAGTGGTGCCGCAAGACTGGAAAATAGGTAAGATAATTCCAGTACCAAAAGAAGGATCATCGTCATCATGCCACAGTTACCGTCCAATTTCCCTCATCAGTGTTTGTTCTAAACTAATGGAGCATATAATTTATTCTCATATTGAAAACTTCCTAACATCCTCTAATTTCTTTAATCCTAATCAACACGGTTTTAAGAAATGCTTGTCCTGCGAGACTCAACTAGCTCTATTCGTTAATGACATCAGCTCGCATCTTGATCAAAACATACCCATAGACGCCCTCTTTCTAGATTTCCAAAAGGCTTTCGACAAGGTTCCTCATGAACGGCTCTTTCTAAAACTATCATATCTTAATCTTAACCCTTGTGTTCTCCAGTGGATACGCAACTTTCTCACTAACCGTCAGCAGTTCGTTTACGCTAACCAATGCTCGTCTACCTTAACACCCGTCATCTCCGGCGTGCCACGAGGCACAGTCCTGGGGCCACTACACTTCTTAATAAACATTAACGACTTACCGATAGGTTGTTCTTCCAAAATTCGTTTATTTGCTGATGATTGTGTAATCTATCGTCCTATTACTGACGACGCTGATTCTCGCGCTCTCCAGTCCGACCTTAACGTCATTGAAACTTGGTGTAATAATTGGCTAATGTCCCTCAACGTCAAAAAACGTCACTACTTACTTTCCATCGTCGCCACTCATTTATTTCAGCTAATTACATTATAGCCGGTTCGGAAATATGTGCTGTGACTTCATATAAGTACCTAGGAGTTAACTTGTCCAATAACCTCAGTTGGTCCTCACACATTTGCAACATTAGCAATGATGCGAACCGTGTACTATGCTACCTGCGCCGTAATCTACGTCTTGTTCCGCACTCAGTAAAACTACTCGCATACTTAACAATCGTTCGACCCAAACTGGAATACGCATGCTCAGTGTGCTCCAACTTATAGTATATAGTAATTATGGAATATATAGTAATTTATGGAAACTGATTGACGAAGAACAAATTAAAAGTAGACTACCGCCCGTTAGAATGTCCTCAAAGCCTTGTTCTCACTTCTCTATAAAGCTAAACTGGACGCTCATAAACGCGCACCTGCAAACGCATGTTTAGTGACACTAACTTAGGTGAAGGATACATGAACTTCTGGAAAATGCTTCTTCTGGAAACTATATAAGCCCAAAGCCACTAAGAATCTACGCACAGCCATATTCTCACTTTTCTGAAACCCTGTAACTGTACGCACACACCACTATCCCTGTAATTGCATTAATAATGGCACTGTTTCAGGCAAAGAATATAGTAATTTATGGAAACTGATTGACGAAGAACAAAGAAAAAGTAGACTACCGCCCGTTAGAATGACCTCAAAGCCCTGTTCTCACTTCTCTATAAAGCTAAACTGGACGCTCATAAACGCACACCTGCAAACGCATGTTTAGTGACACTAACTTATGTGAAGGATACATGAACTTCTGGAAAATGCTTTTTGTGGAAAGTATATAAGCCCAAAGCCACTAAGAATCTACGCATAGCCATATTCTCACTTTTCTGAAACCCTGTAACTGTACGCACAACGCACACACCACTATCCCTGTAATTGCATTAATAATGGCACTGTTTCAGGCAAAGAATATAGTAATTTATGGAAACTGATTGACGAAGAACAAAGAAAAAGTAGACTACCGCCCGTTAGAATGTCCTCAGAGCCCTGTTCTCACTTCTCTATAAAGCTAAACTGGACTCTCATAAACGCACACCTGCAAACGCAGGTTTAGTGACACTAATTTAGGTGAAGGATAAATGAACTTCTGGAAAATGCTTTTTGTGGAAAGTATATAAGCCCAAAGCCACTAAGAATCTACGCACAGCCATATTCTCACTTTTCTGAAACCCTGTAACTGTACGCACAACGCACACACCACTATCCCTGTAATTGCATTAATAATGGCACTGCTTCAGGCAAAGAATATAGTAATTTATGGAACCAGATTGACGAAGAACAAAGAAAAAGTAGACTACCGCCCGTTACAATGTCCTCAAAGCCCAGTTCTCACTTCTCTATAAAGCTAAACTGGACGCTCATAAACGCACACCTGCAAACGCATGTTTAGTGACACTAACTTAGGTGAAGGATACATGAACTTCTGGAAAATGCTTTTTGTGGAAAGTATGTAAGCCCGAAGCCACTAAGAATCTACGCACAGCCATATTCTCACTTTTCTGAAACCCTGTAACTGTACGCACAACGCACACACCACTATCCCTGTAATTGCATTAATAATGGCACTGTTTCAGGCAAAGAATATAGTAATTTATGGAAACTGATTGACGAAGAACAAAGAAAAAGTAGACTACCGCCCGTTAGAATGTCCTCAAGGCCCTGTTCTCACTTCTCTATAAAGCTAAACTGGACGCTCATAAACGCGCACCTGCAAACGCATGTTTAGTGACACTAACTTAGGTGAAGGATAAATGAACTTCTGGAAAATGCTTTTTGTGGAAAGTATATAAGCCCAAAGCCACTAAGGATCTACGCACAGCCGTATTCTCACTTTTCTGAAACCCTGTAACTGTACGCACACACCACTATCCCTGTAATTGCATTAATAATGGCACTGTTTCAGGCAAAGAATATAGTAATTTATGGAAACTGATTGACGAAGAACAAAGAAAAAGTAGACTACCGCCCGTTAGAATGTCCTCAAAGCCCTGTTCTCACTTCTCTATAAAGCTAAACTGGACTCTCATAAACGCACACCTGCAAACGCATGTTTAGCGACACTAACTTAGGTGAAGGATAAATGAATTTCTGGAAAATGCTTTTTGTGGAAAGTATATAAGCCCAAAGCCACTAAGAATCTACGCACAGCCATATTCTCACTTTTCTGAAACCCTGTAACTGTACGCACAACGCACACACCACTATCCCTGTAATTGCATTAATAATGGCACTGTTTCAGGCAAAGAATATAGTAATTTATGGAAACTGATTGACGAAGAACAAAGAAAAAGTAGACTACCGCCCGGTAGAATGTCCTCAAAGCCCTGTTCTCACTTCACTATAAAGCTAAACTGGACGCTCATAAACGCACACCTGCAAACGCATGTTTAGTGAGACTAACTTAGGTGAAGGATAAATGAATTTCTGGAAAATGCTTTTTGTGGAAAGTATATAAGCCCAAAGCCACTAAGAATCTACGCACAGCCATATTCTCACTTTTCTGAAACCCTGTAACTGTACGCACAACGCACACACCACTATCCCTGTAATTGCATTAATAATGGCACTGTTTCAGGCAAAGAATATAGTAATTTATGGAAACTGATTGACGAAGAACAAAGAAAAAGTAGACTACCGCCCGTTAGAATGTCCTCAAGGCCCTGTTCTCACTTCTCTATAAAGCTAAACTGGACTCTCATAAACGCACACCTGCAAACGCATGTTTAGCGACACTAACTTAGGTGAAGGATAAATGAATTTCTGGAAAATGCTTTTTGTGGAAAGTATATAAGCCCAAAGCCACTAAGAATCTACGCACAGCCATATTCTCACTTTTCTGAAACCCTGTAACTGTACGCACAACGCACACACCACTATCCCTGTAATTGCATTAATAATGGCACTGTTTCAGGCAAAGAATATAGCAATTTATGGAAACTGATTGACGAAGAACATAGAAAAAGTAGACTACCGCCCGTTAGAATGTCCTCAAAGCCCTGTTCTCACTTCTCTATAAAGCTAAACTGGACTCTCATAAACGCACACCTGCAAACGCATGTTTAGCGACACTAACTTAGGTGAAGGATAAATGAATTTCTGGAAAATGCTTTTTGTGGAAAGTATATAAGCCCAAAGCCACTAAGAATCTACGCACAGCCATATTCTCACTTTTCTGAAACCCTGTAACTGTACGCACAACGCACACACCACTATCCCTGTAATTGCATTAATAATGGCACTGTTTCAGGCAAAGAATATAGTAATTTATGGAAACTGATTGACGAAGAACAAAGAAAAAGTAGACTACCGCCCGTTAGAATGTCCTCAAGGCCCTGTTCTCACTTCTCTATAAAGCTAAACTGGACTCTCATAAACGCACACCTGCAAACGCATGTTTAGCGACACTAACTTAGGTGAAGGATAAATGAATTTCTGGAAAATGCTTTTTGTGGAAAGTATATAAGCCCAAAGCCACTAAGAATCTACGCACAGCCATATTCTCACTTTTCTGAAACCCTGTAACTGTACGCACAACGCACACACCACTATCCCTGTAATTGCATTAATAATGGCACTGTTTCAGGCAAAGAATATAGTAATTTATGGAAACTGATTGACGAAGAACAAAGAAAAAGTAGACTACCGCCCGGTAGAATGTCCTCAAAGCCCTGTTCTCACTTCACTATAAAGCTAAACTGGACGCTCATAAACGCACACCTGCAAACGCATGTTTAGTGAGACTAACTTAGGTGAAGGATAAATGAACTTCTGGAAAATGCTTTTTGTGGAAACTATATAAGCCCAAAGCCACTAAGAATCTACGCACAGCCATATTCTCACTTTTCTGAAACCCTGTAACTGTACGCACACACCACTATCCCTGTAATTGCATTAATAATGGCACTGTTTCAGGCAAAGAATATACTAATTTATGGAAACTGATTGACGAAGAACAAAAAAAAGTAGACTACCGCCCGTTAGAATGTCCTCAAAGCCCTCTTCTCACTTCTCTATAAAGCTAAACTGGACGCTCATAAGCCCACACCTACAAACGCATGTTTAGTGACACTAACTTAGGTGAAGCATAAATGAACTTCTGGAAAATGCTTTTTGTGGAAAGTATATAAGCCCAAAGCCACTAAGAATCTACGCACAGCCATATTCTCACTTTTCTGAAACCCTCTAACTGTACGCACAACGCACACACCACTATCCCTGTAATTGCATTAATAATGGCACTGTTTCAGGCAAAGAATATAGTAATTTATGGAAACTGATTGACGAAGAACAAAGAAAAAGTAGACTACCGCCCGTTAGAATGTCCTCAAAGCCCTGTTCTCACTTCTCTATAAAGCTAAACTGGACGCTCATAAACGCACACCTGCAAACGCATGTTTAGTGACACTAACTTAGGTGAAGGGTACATGAACTTCTGGAAAATGCTTTTTGTGGAAAGTATATAAGCCCAAAGCCACTAAGAATCTACGCACAGCCATATTCTCACTTTTCTGAAACCCTGAAACTGTACGCACAACGCACACACCACTATCCCTGTAATTGCATTAATAATGGCATTGTCTCAGCCAAAGAATATAGGAATTTATGGAAACTGATTGACGAAGAACAAAAAAAAGTAGACTACCGCCCGTTAGAATGTCTTCAAAGCCCTGCTCTCACTTCTCTATAAAGCTAAACTGGACGCTCATAAACGCACACCTGCAAACGCATGTTTACTGACACTAACTTAGGTGAAGGATACATGAACTTCTGGAAAATGCTTTTTGTGGAAAGTATATAAGCCCAAAGCCACTAAGAATCTACGCACAGCCATATTCTCACTTTTCTGAAACCATGTAACTGTACGCACAACGCACACACCACTATCCCTGTAATTGCATTAATAATGGCACTGTTTGAGGCAAAGAATATAGTAATTTATGGAAACTGATTGACGAAGAACAAAGAAAAAGTAGACTACCGCCCTTTAGAATGTCCTCAAAGCCCTGTTCTCACTTCTCTATAAAGCTAAACTGGACGCTCATAAACGCGCACCTGCAAACGCATGTTTAGTGACACTAACTTAGGTGAAGGATACATGAACTTCTGGAAAATGCTTTTTGTGGAAAGTATATAAGCCCAAAGCCACTAAGAATCTACGCACAGCCATATTCTCACTTTTCTGAAACCCTGTAACTGTACGCACAACGCACACACCACTATCCCTGTAATTGCATTAATAATGGCATTGTTTCAGGCAAAGAATATAGTAATTTATGGAAACTGATTGACGAAGAACAAAGAAAAAATAGACTACCGCCCGTTAGAATGTCCTCAAAGCCCTGTTCTCACTTCTCTATAAAGCTAAACTGGACGCTCATAAACGCACACCTGCAAACGCATGTTTAGTGACACTAACTTAGGTGAAGGATAAATGAACTTCTGGAAAATGCTTTTTGTGGAAACTATATAAGCCCACAGCCACTAAGAATCTACGCACAGCCATATTCTCACTTTTCTGAAACCCTGTAACTGTACGCACACACCACTATCCCTGTAATTGCATTAATAATGGCACTGTTTCGGGCAAAGAATATACTAATTTATGGAAACTGATTGACGAAGAACAAAGAAAAAGTAGACTACCGCCCGTTAGAATAACCTCAAAGCCCTCTTCTCACTTCTCTATAAAGCTAAACTGGACGCTCTTAAACCCACACCTACAAACGCATGTTTAGTGACACTAACTTAGGTGAAGGATACATGAACTTTTGGAAAATTCTTTTTGTGGAAACTATATAAGCCCAAAGCCACTAAGAATCTACGCACAGCCATATTCTCACTTTTCTGAAACCCTGTAACTGTACGCACACACCACTATCCCTGTAATTGCATTATTAATGGCACTGTTTCAGGCAAAGAATATAGTAATTTATGGAAATTGATTAACGAAGAACAAAGAAAAAGTAGACTACCGCCCGTTAGAATGTCCTCAAAGCGCTGTTCTCACTTCTCTATAAAGCTAAACTGGACGCTCATAAACGCACACCTGCAAACGCATGTTTATTGACACTAACTTAGGTGAAGGATACATGAACTTCTGGAAAATGCTTTTTGTGGAAAGTATATAAGCCCAAAGCCACTAAGAATCTACGCACAGCCATATTCTCACTTTTCTGAAACCCTGTAACTGTACGCACAACGCACACACCACTATCCCTGTAATTGCATTAATAATGGCATTGTTTCAGCCAAAGAATATAGGAATTTATGGAAACCGATTGACGAAGAACAAAAAAAAAAGTAGACTACCGCCCGTTAGAATGTCCTCAAAGCCCTGTTCTCCCTTCTCTATAAAGCTAAACTGGATGCTCATAAACGCACACCTGCAAACGCATGTTTAGTGACACTAACTTATGTGAAGCATACATGAACTTCTGGAAAATGCTTTTTGTGGAAAGTATATAAGCCCAAAGCCACTAAGAATCTACGCACAGCCATATTCTCAATTTTCTGAAACATTGTAACTGTACGCACACACCACTATCCCTGTAATTGCATTAATAATGGCACTGTTTCAGGCAAAGAATATAGTAATTTATGGAAATTGATTAACGAAGAACAAAGAAAAAGTAGACTACCGCCCGTTAGAATGTCCTCAAAGCCCCGTTCTCACTTCTCTATAAAGCTAAACTGGACGCTCATAAACGCGCACCTACAAACGCATGTTTAGTGACACTAACTTAGGTGAAGGATACATGAACTTTTGGAAAATTCTTTTTGTGGAAACTATATAAGCCCAAAGCCACTAAGAATCTACGCACAGCCATATTCTCACTTTTCTGAAACCCTGTAACTGTACGCACACACCACTATCCCTGTAATTGCATTAATAATGACACTGTTTCAGGCAAAGAATATAGTAATTTATGGAAACTAATTGACGAAGAACAAAGAAAAAGTAGACTACCGCCCGTTAGAATGTCCTCAAAGCCCTGTTCTCACTTCTCTATAAAGCTAATCTGGACGCTCATAAACGCGCACCTGCAAACGCATGTTTAGTGACACTAACTTATGTGAGGGATACATGAACTTCTGGAAAATGCTTTTTGTGGAAAGTATATAAGCCCAAAGCCACTAAGAATGTACGCACAGCCATATTCTCACTTTTCTGAAACCCTGTAACTGTACGCACAACGCACACACCACTATCCCTGTAATTGCATTAATAATGACACTGTTTGAGGCAAAGAATATAGAAATTTATGGAAACTGATTGACGAAGAACAAAGAAAAAGTAGACTACCGCCCGTTAGAATGTCCTCAAAGCCCTGTTCTCACTTCTCTATAAAGCTAAACTGGACGCTCATAAACCCACACCTACAAACGCATGTTTAGTGACACTAACTTAGGTGAAGGATACATGAACTTCTGGAAAATGCTTTTTGTGGAAACTATATAAGCCCAAAGCCACTAAGAATCTACGCACAGCCATATTCTCACTTTTCTGAAACCCTGTAACTGTACGCACACACCACTATCCCTGTAATTGCATTAATAATGGCACTGTTTCAGGCAAAGAATATAGTAATTTATGGAAACTGATTGACGAAGAACAAAGAAAAAGTAGGCTACCGCCCGTTAGAATGTCCTCAAAGCCTTGTTCTCACTTCTCTATAAAGCTAAACTGGACGCTCATAAACCCACACCTACAAACGCATGTTTAGTGACACTAACTTAGGTGAAGGATACATGAACTTCTGGAAAATGCTTTTTGTGGAAACTATATAAGCCCAAAGCCACTAAGAATCTACGCACAGCCATATTCTCACTTTTCTGAAACCCTGTAACTGTACGCACACACCACTATCCCTGTAATTGCATTAATAATGGCACTGTTTCAGGCAAAGAATATAGTAATTTATGGAAACTGATTGACGAAGAACAAAGAAAAAGTAGGCTACCGCCCGTTAGAATGTCCTCAAAGCCCTGTTCTCACTTCTCTATAAAGCTAA
The DNA here is from genome assembly GCF_050947875.1 of Dermacentor variabilis. NCBI lineage: Eukaryota > Metazoa > Arthropoda > Arachnida > Ixodida > Ixodidae > Dermacentor > Dermacentor variabilis. Next base: position 26,022,314 of record NC_134577.1, read on the forward strand.
ACTGGACGCTCATAAACGCGCACCTGCAAACGCATGTTTAGTGACACTAACTTAGGTGAAGGATACATGAACTTCTGGAAAATGCTTTTTGTGGAAAGTATATAAGCCCAAAGCCACTAAGAATCTACGCACAGCCATATTCTCACTTTTCTGAAACCCTGTAACTGTACGCACAACGCACACACCACTATCCCTGTAATTGCATTAATAATGGCATTGTTTCAGGCAAAGAATATAGTAATTTATGGAAACTGATTGACGAAGAACAAAGAAAAAATAGACTACCGCCCGTTAGAATGTCCTCAAAGCCCTGTTCTCACTTCACTATAAAGCTAAACTGGACGCTCATAAACGCACACCTGCAAACGCATGTTTAGTGACACTAACTTAGGTGAAGGATAAATGAACTTCTGGAAAATGCTTTTTGTGGAAACTATATAAGCCCACAGCCACTAAGAATCTACGCACAGCCATATTCTCACTTTTCTGAAACCCTGTAACTGTACGCACACACCACTATCCCTGTAATTGCATTAATAATGGCACTGTTTCGGGCAAAGAATATACTAATTTATGGAAACTGATTGACGAAGAACAAAGAAAAAGTAGACTACCGCCCGTTAGAATAACCTCAAAGCCCTCTTCTCACTTCTCTATAAAGCTAAACTGGACGCTCTTAAACCCACACCTACAAACGCATGTTTAGTGACACTAACTTAGGTGAAGGATACATGAACTTTTGGAAAATTCTTTTTGTGGAAACTATATAAGCCCAAAGCCACTAAGAATCTACGCACAGCCATATTCTCACTTTTCTGAAACCCTGTAACTGTACGCACACACCACTATCCCTGTAATTGCATTATTAATGGCACTGTTTCAGGCAAAGAATATAGTAATTTATGGAAATTGATTAACGAAGAACAAAGAAAAAGTAGACTACCGCCCGTTAGAATGTCCTCAAAGCGCTGTTCTCACTTCTCTATAAAGCTAAACTGGACGCTCATAAACGCACACCTGCAAACGCATGTTTATTGACACTAACTTAGGTGAAGGATACATGAACTTCTGGAAAATGCTTTTTGTGGAAAGTATATAAGCCCAAAGCCACTAAGAATCTACGCACAGCCATATTCTCACTTTTCTGAAACCCTGTAACTGTACGCACAACGCACACACCACTATCCCTGTAATTGCATTAATAATGGCATTGTTTCAGCCAAAGAATATAGGAATTTATGGAAACCGATTGACGAAGAACAAAAAAAAAAGTAGACTACCGCCCGTTAGAATGTCCTCAAAGCCCTGTTCTCCCTTCTCTATAAAGCTAAACTGGACGCTCATAAACGCACACCTGCAAACGCATGTTTACTGACACTAACTTAGGTGAAGGATACATGAACTTCTGGAAAATGCTTTTTGTGGAAAGTATATAAGCCCAAAGCCACTAAGAATCTACGCACAGCCATATTCTCACTTTTCTGAAACCATGTAACTGTACGCACAACGCACACACCACTATCCCTGTAATTGCATTAATAATGGCACTGTTTCAGGCAAAGAATAAAGTAATTTATGGAAACTGATTGACGAAGAACAAAGAAAAAATAGACTACCGCCCGTTAGAATGTCCTCAAAGCCCTGTTCTCACTTCTCTATAAAGCAAAACTGGATGCTCATAAACGCACACCTGCAAACGCATGTTTAGTGACACTAACTTATGTGAAGCATACATGAACTTCTGGAAAATGCTTTTTGTGGAAAGTATATAAGCCCAAAGCCACTAAGAATCTACGCACAGCCATATTCTCAATTTTCTGAAACCTTGTAACTGTACGCACACACCACTATCCCTGTAATTGCATTAATAATGGCACTGTTTCAGGCAAAGAATATAGTAATTTATGGAAATTGATTAACGAAGAACAAAGAAAAAGTAGACTACCGCCCGTTAGAATGTCCTCAAAGCCCCGTTCTCACTTCTCTATAAAGCTAAACTGGACGCTCATAAACGCGCACCTGCAAACGCATGTTTAGTGACACTAACTTAGGTGAAGGATACATGAACTTCTGGAAAATGCTTTTTGTGGAAAGTATATAAGCCCAAAGCCACTAAGAATCTACGCACAGCCATATTCTCACTTTTCTGAAACCCTGTAACTGTACGCACAACGCACACACCACTATCCCTGTAATTGCATTAATAATGGCATTGTTTCAGGCAAAGAATATTGTAATTTATGGAAACTGATTGACGAAGAACAAGGAAAAAATAGACTACCGCCCGTTAGAATGTCCTCAAAGCCCTGTTCTCACTTCTCTATAAAGCTAAACTGGACGCTCATAAACGCACACCTGCAAACGCATGTTTAGTGACACTAACTTATGTGAGGGATACATGAACTTCTGGAAAATGCTTTTTGTGGAAAGTATATAAGCCCAAAGCCACTAAGAATCTACGCACAGCCATATTCTCACTTTTCTGAAACCCTGTAACTGTACGCACAACGCACACACCACTATCCCTGTAATTGCATTAATAATGACACTGTTTCAGGCAAAGAATATAGTAATTTATGGAAACTGATTGACGAAGAACAAGGAAAAAATAGACTACCGCCCGTTAGAATGTCCTCAAAGCCCTGTTCTCACTTCTCTATAAAGCTAATCTGGACGCTCATAAACGCGCACCTGCAAACGCATGTTTAGTGACACTAACTTATGTGAGGGATACATGAACTTCTGGAAAATGCTTTTTGTGGAAAGTATATAAGCCCAAAGCCACTAAGAATGTACGCACAGCCATATTCTCACTTTTCTGAAACCCTGTAACTGTACGCACAACGCACACACCACTATCCCTGTAATTGCATTAATAATGACACTGTTTGAGGCAAAGAATATAGAAATTTATGGAAACTGATTGACGAAGAACAAAGAAAAAGTAGACTACCGCCCGTTAGAATGTCCTCAAAGCCCTGTTCTCACTTCTCTATAAAGCTAAACTGGACGCTCATAAACCCACACCTACAAACGCATGTTTAGTGACACTAACTTAGGTGAAGGATACATGAACTTCTGGAAAATGCTTTTTGTGGAAACTATATAAGCCCAAAGCCACTAAGAATGTACGCACAGCCATATTCTCACTTTTCTGAAACCCTGTAACTGTACGCACAACGCACACACCACTATCCCTGTAATTGCATTAATAATGACACTGTTTGAGGCAAAGAATATAGAAATTTATGGAAACTGATTGACGAAGAACAAAGAAAAAGTAGACTACCGCCCGTTAGAATGTCCTCAAAGCCCTGTTCTCACTTCTCTATAAAGCTAAACTGGACGCTCATAAACCCACACCTACAAACGCATGTTTAGTGACACTAACTTAGGTGAAGGATACATGAACTTCTGGAAAATGCTTTTTGTGGAAACTATATAAGCCCAAAGCCACTAAGAATCTACGCACAGCCATATTCTCACTTTTCTGAAACCCTGTAACTGTACGCACACACCACTATCCCTGTAATTGCATTAATAATGGCACTGTTTCAGGCAAAGAATATAGTAATTTATGGAAACTGATTGACGAAGAACAAAGAAAAAGTAGGCTACCGCCCGTTAGAATGTCCTCAAAGCCTTGTTCTCACTTCTCTATAAAGCTAAACTGGACGCTCATAAACGCGCACCTGCAAACGCATGTTTAGTGACACTAACTTAGGTGAAGGATACATGAACTTCTGGAAAATGCTTTTTGTGGAAAGTATATAAGCCCAAAGCCACTAAGAATCTACGCACAGCCATATTCTCACTTTTCTGAAACCCTGTAACTGTACGCACACACCACTATCCCTGTAATTGCATTAATAATGGCACTGTTTCAGGCAAAGAATATAGTAATTTATGGAAACTGATTGACGAAGAACAAAGAAAAAGTAGGCTACCGCCCGTTAGAATGTCCTCAAAGCCTTGTTCTCACTTCTCTATAAAGCTAAACTGGACGCTCATAAACCCACACCTACAAACGCATGTTTAGTGACACTAACTTAGGTGAAGGATACATGAACTTCTGGAAAATGCTTTTTGTGGAAACTATATAAGCCCAAAGCCACTAAGAATCTACGCACAGCCATATTCTCACTTTTCTGAAACCCTGTAACTGTACGCACACACCACTATCCCTGTAATTGCATTAATAATGGCACTGTTTCAGGCAAAGAATATAGTAATTTATGGAAACTGATTGACGAAGAACAAAGAAAAAGTAGGCTACCGCCCGTTAGAATGTCCTCAAAGCCCTGTTCTCACTTCTCTATAAAGCTAAACTGGACGCTCATAAACGCGCACCTGCAAACGCATGTTTAGTGACACTAACTTAGGTGAAGGATACATGAACTTCTGGAAAATGCTTTTTGTGGAAAGTATATAAGCCCAAAGCCACTAAGAATCTACGCACAGCCATATTCTCACTTTTCTGAAACCCTGTAACTGTACGCACAACGCACACACCACTATCCCTGTAATTGCATTAATAATGGCATTGTTTCAGGCAAAGAATATAGTAATTTATGGAAACTGATTGACGAAGAACAAAGAAAAAATAGACTACCGCCCGTTAGAATGTCCTCAAAGCCCTGTTCTCACTTCACTATAAAGCTAAACTGGACGCTCATAAACGCACACCTGCAAACGCATGTTTAGTGACACTAACTTAGGTGAAGGATAAATGAACTTCTGGAAAATGCTTTTTGTGGAAACTATATAAGCCCACAGCCACTAAGAATCTACGCACAGCCATATTCTCACTTTTCTGAAACCCTGTAACTGTACGCACACACCACTATCCCTGTAATTGCATTAATAATGGCACTGTTTCGGGCAAAGAATATACTAATTTATGGAAACTGATTGACGAAGAACAAAGAAAAAGTAGACTACCGCCCGTTAGAATAACCTCAAAGCCCTCTTCTCACTTCTCTATAAAGCTAAACTGGACGCTCTTAAACCCACACCTACAAACGCATGTTTAGTGACACTAACTTAGGTGAAGGATACATGAACTTTTGGAAAATTCTTTTTGTGGAAACTATATAAGCCCAAAGCCACTAAGAATCTACGCACAGCCATATTCTCACTTTTCTGAAACCCTGTAACTGTACGCACACACCACTATCCCTGTAATTGCATTATTAATGGCACTGTTTCAGGCAAAGAATATAGTAATTTATGGAAATTGATTAACGAAGAACAAAGAAAAAGTAGACTACCGCCCGTTAGAATGTCCTCAAAGCGCTGTTCTCACTTCTCTATAAAGCTAAACTGGACGCTCATAAACGCACACCTGCAAACGCATGTTTATTGACACTAACTTAGGTGAAGGATACATGAACTTCTGGAAAATGCTTTTTGTGGAAAGTATATAAGCCCAAAGCCACTAACAATCTACGCACAGCCATATTCTCACTTTTCTGAAACCCTGTAACTGTACGCACAACGCACACACCACTATCCCTGTAATTGCATTAATAATGGCATTGTTTCAGCCAAAGAATATAGGAATTTATGGAAACCGATTGACGAAGAACAAAAAAAAAAGTAGACTACCGCCCGTTAGAATGTCCTCAAAGCCCTGTTCTCCCTTCTCTATAAAGCTAAACTGGACGCTCATAAACGCACACCTGCAAACGCATGTTTACTGACACTAACTTAGGTGAAGGATACATGAACTTCTGGAAAATGCTTTTTGTGGAAAGTATATAAGCCCAAAGCCACTAAGAATCTACGCACAGCCATATTCTTACTTTTCTGAAACCATGTAACTGTACGCACAACGCACACACCACTATCCCTGTAATTGCATTAATAATGGCACTGTTTCAGGCAAAGAATAAAGTAATTTATGGAAACTGATTGACGAAGAACAAAGAAAAAATAGACTACCGCCCGTTAGAATGTCCTCAAAGCCCTGTTCTCACTTCTCTATAAAGCAAAACTGGATGCTCATAAACGCACACCTGCAAACGCATGTTTAGTGACACTAACTTATGTGAAGCATACATGAACTTCTGGAAAATGCTTTTTGTGGAAAGTATATAAGCCCAAAGCCACTAAGAATCTACGCACAGCCATATTCTCAATTTTCTGAAACCTTGTAACTGTACGCACACACCACTATCCCTGTAATTGCATTAATAATGGCACTGTTTCAGGCAAAGAATATAGTAATTTATGGAAATTGATTAACGAAGAACAAAGAAAAAGTAGACTACCGCCCGTTAGAATGTCCTCAAAGCCCCGTTCTCACTTCTCTATAAAGCTAAACTGGACGCTCATAAACGCGCACCTGCAAACGCATGTTTAGTGACACTAACTTAGGTGAAGGATACATGAACTTCTGGAAAATGCTTTTTGTGGAAAGTATATAAGCCCAAAGCCACTAAGAATCTACGCACAGCCATATTCTCACTTTTCTGAAACCCTGTAACTGTACGCACAACGCACACACCACTATCCCTGTAATTGCATTAATAATGGCATTGTTTCAGGCAAAGAATATTGTAATTTATGGAAACTGATTGACGAAGAACAAGGAAAAAATAGACTACCGCCCGTTAGAATGTCCTCAAAGCCCTGTTCTCACTTCTCTATAAAGCTAAACTGGACGCTCATAAACGCACACCTGCAAACGCATGTTTAGTGACACTAACTTATGTGAGGGATACATGAACTTCTGGAAAATGCTTTTTGTGGAAAGTATATAAGCCCAAAGCCACTAAGAATCTACGCACAGCCATATTCTCACTTTTCTGAAACCCTGTAACTGTACGCACAACGCACACACCACTATCCCTGTAATTGCATTAATAATGACACTGTTTCAGGCAAAGAATATAGTAATTTATGGAAACTAATTGACGAAGAACAAAGAAAAAGTAGACTACCGCCCGTTAGAATGTCCTCAAAGCCCTGTTCTCACTTCTCTATAAAGCTAATCTGGACGCTCATAAACGCGCACCTGCAAACGCATGTTTAGTGACACTAACTTATGTGAGGGATACATGAACTTCTGGAAAATGCTTTTTGTGGAAAGTATATAAGCCCAAAGCCACTAAGAATGTACGCACAGCCATATTCTCACTTTTCTGAAACCCTGTAACTGTACGCACAACGCACACACCACTATC